>NC_045696.1:97730170-98040363 GCF_009834535.1 Camelus ferus
TCTGAGCTGCTCAGGTCCACTTGCTGAGATGATGCTGTAGACACCAACATCCCTCTAAGCTCTTAGGTTTTAGACATGGTAGGGAACTGGGAATTTCAGCCAAGAAGTTCCTTTCAGCTTTTTACCTTTATAAATCTGCCTTTGTCTGGAATTGTGATTTTTGAACAGATGGTTGAAATGGCTTGGTTAAGTGCAAGAGTTTGTTTTGTTGTTTTCATAAGCTATAAACCACCGATAACTTTATTTGCATTTTTCGACAAACATGCTCCATTTCCCCCTGTATTTCTGCTCTGCAAATGTTCTGGTGTCTGGAAAATTTTACTCTATCATACCTTCTGTTAAATAAAATGAACATCTCCTCATATTTTAACATTTAAAAAGATAATCCCTCCAGTTTGGTTTTCCAGTATGCCAATACTTTTAGTTCCAATTAATATCATAATCATGAGCAAATAAGTTGTGGAGGATTTTTAATGCATTGCATTTTTTCAGTTACTTGTTGGTAGTTAAAGGTGCCTTTTTTAAACATTCTTTTATTGAGTTATAGTCATTTTACAGTGTTGTGTCAAATTCCAGTGTAGAGCACAATTTTTCAGCTATATGTGAACATACATACATTCATTGTCACATTTTTTTTTCACTGTGAGCCACCACAAGATCTTGTATATTATTTCCCTGTGCTATACAGTATAATCTTGTATATCTATTCTGCATATGAAAAGGTGTCTTTATAATTAAATATTCTGTGTCTGATTTCAGCTAAGGAAGGTACCTCAGGTAGTAAGAAAGCGGAGAGAACTCTGCTAACTGCCCATGAACAAGGGAGAGAAACTAGTACCTCAAGTCGCACACAAAAACCAGCCTCACTCCTACAGTCCTTACATTTTCAGCTCTCAACAGTAACTCCACATGGCTAAAGAACTAACATGAAAGGACTAATGGGATAAATTACAGTCTATCCATGCTGTGGAGTAGAACAAAGCATTAAACATCATGTCATAGAAGAGTATTTAATGACACAAAAAAACTGATATGTTAAGTGAAAAAAGCAGCAGATATAAGCATATGTGTAACATATCATTTTTTAAATTAAAAAGGCAGAGAAATATAATGCAAAG
This sequence comes from Camelus ferus, assembly GCF_009834535.1. Lineage (NCBI taxonomy): Eukaryota > Metazoa > Chordata > Mammalia > Artiodactyla > Camelidae > Camelus > Camelus ferus. The sequence goes on from NC_045696.1 coordinate 97,731,289, forward strand.
GAAAAAGACTGGATGGTAATATCAATGCACCAAAGTGTGAACCCTGATCTTCCCTGGGTGGTGGGAGTAGGCGTTACCCTGCCTCCCCTCACCCTTCCTTCCTTCCTCATTAAGATCAGTGAAGGAAAGAAGGTAGGATAGGGAACAATTAATATCAGCAGACAGTTCATTTTCTTCATTTAGAAATGTACATTAATGTGGTCTAAAAAATTGAAAAAGCACCAGCTGAGAGCGAGAATAAAAATATAACCCACCTCATATCTCCCTGCCTTTCAGCTTCCTTCCTAGAGGCAACCTCTGTTAATACCTTTTTGTAGTTAAATACACAATGTACATGAACAAATATGCATGTGTTTTTGTGGGTGTATGTATCTCCTCTTTTTCACACAAATGTTAGCATAACACATCATTTTGCAGCCTTATTAACAGCACACCAGGAAGATTTTTCCATGTATATCACTACAGGGATATACTATCTTCATTACTCTTTACAGTTGCTTAGTGTTCCATTGTCTGAATGTGCTTGATTTATATAATTCTTCCCATAGCAATGAGTATTTAGATTGAGTCCAATATTTGCCACTACTAACATTTCTGTAAATGGGCATACTTCAACACACATCGATGTGCACATGTGAGTATATTTGTGGGTTAAATTCCTAGAATGGAGTCAAAGGGCATGCATACTTTAACTCTGGTATTTTTTTCCCTAAGGAACGTCCTAGGTTATACACCTACCAAAATATACATGAGGGTCTCTTTCCCCACAAGCTCACCCATGCTTTGTAACATTTGTCAATCTGTAGGTTAAAAAAAAAAGTGGTCCTGAGGTTTTAGTGAATTTTTTCTTTCTATAAACTAATCATAACATTCTAGCCATAATATTTTAGAAGCTATCTAGATTATTGGTTTCAAGTTTTCACAGTAAGGAAAGGTATTACCAGGATGAGGTTCTGTTGGGCCTGGGTAAATGAATAACTAGTGTGTGGATGACAGCTAGGTGGGGGGTGGGGGGCAGACACAAAGCATGAGTACCGCTCCATCCCTTCATGTCAATAATCCACTATGTTTTATTTTGTTCCTGAGCATGCATGGACCCTCAGAATCCTTCTTGACACAGCTCTAGGGTGTGCTATCACTCAATCCAAATTGACATATTAGCTTATGTGATTTGCCCTACTTCTTTGCGATAGCTTATAACTAAATAAAACAAAGGGACAAAACCTCGAGCCTCCCACTCGACTAGCAATTTATAAAAGAGAATTCCTTTGCTGTGAATCTCTGTAGGATTCACCCTGTGTCACGCAGCCCCTTTGACTGACTATTTTTTTCTTTTTTTCACAGGATTCCTAGAGACGGTGCGAGCCCTGAGAATGCACAGTGGTGGCTGGCTTGCTAGTGCAGCTTCTACCGACTGCTTCCTTTTCTGGCTTAGCTCCCCTCTCCTTTGAATATTCCCTTCACCTTCCAAATCAACGACGTACATTCAAATCCCTGTTTCAGGTGTCATCTGGGAACCCAAACCAAGACACAAACTATCTCATTTAATTTTCATGATCCTCTGTGAGGTTGGTGTTAAAATTCCATTTTACAGGCAAGGAAACCAAGTAACTGAGTCAAGATAGGGAATGGCAGTGAAGATTCTGACTTAGGTAAATACTTCGGGTATTTTTGTGTTTTATTTTGTTTTTCATCCCTCGCTGTAGTTACTGCTCAGGGTCATAACGGCATCTAACCTGACAGGGTACAAACCCGGGGGCAGGGCCGGGCTGGAAGGGCCCGATGGCAGGTGCTGCAGGAGCAAACACGTGAAGCACACAGAGATGTCACCCTTTCCACGGTCTCGGGCTCCTGCTTTCACATCCCCTCCTGTTTTATCTTTTCATCATGACCTTTGCCAATGTCATATCAAAGCAATTCCTGAAAGATGGGCAACCTTTCAAGATGTGCAACTTTTGTATTAAAAAATTTGTTTTTAAAAATGTGCAACTTTGGGAAACTCCATTCAGGGGTAGATACAGACCCCTCCCTCCAAGTACACATCTTATCTTCCTCCCAGTAAAGGGCCCACAACTCTCCCTGCTTAAATGGACTGGTTATGGATTTTCAGTTCCTCTGGGTGCCCTGCCATCTGTCTTCTCCTGTCACATGGGGTTTGACAACTGGGAAACAACACGCATCTGCTGACTATTGGGGACCCAAGAACGATGCATGGAGAAGCAGATTTGGCTCCAGTATATTTTCCCTTCTTCCTCCTTACAGATCCAAGGAACTTCTGCTCTGAAAATTTTGCCACAGGTGAGTGTAGGGGTTTTCTGGGCAGATTCTCATGGGGATGTCTCTCACCAGGGCCTCTCATACCCTCCTCTCTGAAGCCCACCTCACACCCACATTACACATAACAGAGTAACTTTTTCAGACACAGTCAATAGATATTAAAAATAGTACAAAATGCATTAGAGGAAATAACTGTAAAAAAAAAAAAAGTGCCTGAGACCCTGGGAAATTCTGTACAATTTCTTAAGTGTTAAATGATTCAAATAATTTGGAATGATAAACTAATTTGGGAATAGTCCCACCATCATAATTACATGGATTTTAATAATCTGAACATACATGTGTTTCTATACATTTAGGCCTTTGTTATCCAGTATTATTTTAGTGTGTCTCAAAAAATCATAACCATACAAACACATATATATATATATGTATATACACTCCTATATACTTAATCTTAGAAAAAGTACTTCTGAGATCAAAGAATTACAGACATAACTATATAAAACGATTTGGAGATGGTCATTGTTGTGGGTAGCCTGAGAAAAAAGGATTAGCTGATAGGCAGTACTCAGGTGTAGGACATGGTATTATATGCTACAGACCACGGATAGAACTTCAACAAATTCTTAAATTTTTAACTTTTACAGAAAAGCCAAAGGAAAAGGATAGGTCGAACCATTATTACATGGAAAAAATGCCCAGGGGGAAAGCCAGCTGATCGATCACTCAGAGTCTCCCAGAATACGTATATTCAGCAGTGGGATACCAGGACGAGCCCACTGACAAACGTAAGTGATCCCTGACAGTGCGTTCAAATTTCCAAAAGCTCTGTTAGTTATTTTCTTGGTGGTCAGGGGAAATCAGAGTCTGATGGAACTGGCTTGCCCTAACCAAACTTACAAAAGCTTGATTGAAAACCAGGTTGCCAATTAAGTAATTTGAAGTGGAAAAAAAATAGAGATATTAAGGGGTCTAGAATATTTATGTTCAGGTCAGTCAGTATTTTCTCTCACTTGTGACAAAGTCTGCCAGGGAAGGTGAAATTAGTCTGGAAAGGTGCTGAGGGAAAACAGGTCAGAATAAGGGAAGCTGGATCATCTTAATGAGAAGTGTTATTGTAAAGAATCGACTGAAGCTGAAATGATTTGGATAAAATGTCTTTTTTTTCAGAGCCTCAGACTGTACATTCTCAGCAGAATATTAAAACTTCTCTTTCTAATACATTCTGATGATATTAGTCAAGTCCGCACTGAAAAACTTACCTCTACATTAGATTTTAAAGGTCGTCTGGCACTGATTCATTTGCTCAAGCCAACTATTTTGGTCTGAATTTTGGTGTGGCTTGACTCTTATTTCTTTTGTAGCAAAGTCCTACCAGTATAATTAAGAGAGATTTCCCTCATAATATTTTTCTATCAGTTCCCACTTCTTTCTTTAAACACTGTTATCTGTTTTCCCTGCCAGTGACCTGTAAGTCATTACCTGTAAGTCGCTTGGATCATTGTGCCACAGACTGGAAGCTTTGGAAATGCTGAAATACTGCACTTTAATGCAGTTGCAGTGTGTTAGTTCCATTTTGCTGGCACTTATCGCTTTAACACTTTACTAGCAAGCAAGCTGGGAATTGAAGATAGGATTTCTGCCACGTGGCTACCCCACCAGTTTTCTTGACTATAGGAATTAAATTAGAGAGGGCTACCGAACAAGCTGTATTTCCCACATTTTCTATGGACAGAATTTAAGAGTTCAGTGTCATGGTTGAATCTGTTAGCAGTATCAGATTCATCGAGAACCAGACAGCATGTTCTTTCTTTCAATCTTCATGTCTTTAGCATCTATCATGGTGTCTGGTGGAGAAGAGGTGTCAAGGGGACAATTCTCCACAGATTTCTCACATTTCTCCACATCTTTCGAGTAGAGGCATTGACTGCCTTTGTTCAGGAGTATTTTTCCAGGATGTTGTATAACAAACTGTCTTAGAAGAGTGAGGCAATGTCTCCCGCAACAGCAATAAGCAGGCGTGTCTACTGTTCAGTATAAAAGACCTGGCTTCCCTAAGCTCAGAGTTCACTCAAACGCTGACGCTGGCTACTGCTATGGCTGTAGGTAATAAAGCCCTTTGTGTCTGACCCAAGAGTCTCACGACGTCTGCCAGCGTCTATGAAACTGTGGAAAGCTAACGTGTTAACTTGAAAGTAAGGCAAAATCTCACACCCTTCACAGTTCTCAAGAGTAAGTGCTAGAAAAAAAAACCAAAACAATTTTGAATGAATGAATTTTTAAAAACATTTAGGGGCTTAACATTCTTTTGAATAATCAACAGTTACCCAGAGAAAGAGCCCAAGAACGTCTCTTGGCAAGGAACTATTTCACAATCTATTTTCAAAGTACCAGTGTGTGTTAGTCAGCCTGTGTTTATTTTAGATATCAGTGTTGACTCAAAAATGCTGGCAGCAGTCTGTTTGGACTGAGCTAAACACTGAGTTGTACGCTGGGAACCAAGTATTTATTTAAGCATTACCTAGTCATATAGGAACTACAGACCTTCGATAGTCTTCACTTGCTTCTGCATCACTGACCCTAATGGATGAAGCCATAGTTTTGGTACACAGAGCTGAAATTTCATCCTCTCTTTCTAGAAATAACAATGAATTATCTTTAGAATGACGCTTTCACTTGGAACGCAAGATACTGACTTAAACGTTTATTTTTCTGTTTGCTTCAGAGGTGGGTTTGTTTTTCTCTCTGTTTTAGAATGCCTGACAAGCTAAGCCTGGAAACCCTTTACTGGGAGGAAACCACCTAGTCTTTCTGCATGGCAGATGGCCAAGCTGCCACCTGTTCCTCTCCTGTTAATCATGATTCTGAGAGCCTAGGTAGAGCCCTGGTGCCAGGCAGCTGGGGATCCAGGGAGAAAAAATGCTTTCCAAAGATAGACAAGTGATTTAAGGTCAATCATCATTCATAATTACCTTAGAAACTGTACAGCATGTCAGGAGGGAAAAAGTGCCAGGATCCGGGAGACATAGGTTTGCTTCTAGACTTGCCATTTTTTCTGTGATGCTGGTGAGTCATTTGAGCTTTCTGAGTCTTAGTTTTCTAAGTTGAAAAATGGTGACAACAACACTTGCCCAGCCCATGCATGACACTGTTTTGAGCATCAAATGAAATAGTACAGATCTGATTAATAAATGTAACAATCATCTAGCACTTTTCTCAGTGTTTTGGTTTTGAATTTGGAAGGGCTCTGAAAACCATAAAGGTCTACATAAATGGAGGTATTATTAATAAGGAGTATATCTACCACATTCCTTTTGAGGTTTTGCTTTACTTTTTTGGCAATGAACAACACGTCACTCTCAGGAATCAAGCAAATACAGCTGTGAATACTATGCACACGTGGTTGAAATATTTAGATCATGGCAAACTGACTTGTTTTTCTGGGCACTTTTTATGTGATAAGCTGGACCAAAGCAATCAAAACCAAAACAGAATCAAATCAGCTTTTGATAAATATACAGAAGCTATGATTTCTTTCTGACTCCTTAGATGTTCTTAAAAGAAATAAAACCTGGTCAGTTACCCTGGACCAAATTTGCCCCAGTAAGACCCTGAACAGGGTAAAGGACACTGTCTGACAGCTTGTCGACTTCCGTAATGAATCATCTTCCTGGGTGGTACAGAAAGACTTTTCTTGGTTCTTACAGAAGAGGAACCTATTACACAGGGAGCCGGTCTTTGTGGTAGCAAGTCACTATTGCTACAGAAGTTGTATGTTTGGACACCAAATGGGAGAAAAAGAGACAACACAATATTCATATTTTAGTTTTTAATGTATAGTGTAACAATATAATATGAAGATCAGTTTTCATGGAAATATGGAATAAAATTCATACATATATATTCATAGAGATATTTATAAAAATGGCAGAAAAAATAAATATTTTTTATAACTTAAATAGCGTGCAGAAACTAATACATTTCATTTTGACTTCAGCCATCAATCCTAAATGTGATATATTTGTCCTAACATAAAAGTTTAATGATACTGAGGAGAACAGAGATGAAACAACATCCAGAAGAGGATTTTTAAAAACTATTTCACATTTCATTTTTAGGATCATCTGTAAATGGGTTATTGCCATTTTACAGTGTTGCCTTAATAAACTGTAATCTCCAGTTTCATGTTCTTATGAGATAATCCTTTTAATAATGAATCCATGACTTGACTATAAGATAAAGCGGTAAATTATTTACGTGAAGATACATTATCTCGAATGGTGATTCACTTGTAACTTGCTGTTGAAAGATATCTTTGTAGTACTGAGGCTGCCATATGTGTTTCGTTAAGATATTATGACTCCCTAAAACATTTGGTAAATAACACAGCACCCCCCTTTGTTAATTTTAATTTTACTTTAAATATATACTGTATATTTTTGACACAAGGCTCTTGAATTGATCACCTTGTTGATTGCTTTTCTGTGTTACTAGAATAAACAGCTATTCTAGTCTTTTACTATAAAAGACCAGCAAATATCTGAACAGATACAATTGGAGGATATCCCCATGGGCAGTCAGATCAGTCTAGCTGAAAAAGGTGCAGACAGAACAAAAAAATACCATGTGTTATGTGTTTTCTTCCTTAATGTAATGTGTATTCTTATCATCTGTAACATAATAACATCAATATTGGTAAATTTTAGGACAAGTGAGGGTGCATAGCAACCATCACTCCTGATGTACGTGATGGAGTCTAAATTTTCACTAATTCCTACCTCATTTTTTAAATTTATTTTTAATATGTTTTTATTGAAGTGCAGTCGGTTTACAATGTTGTGTCAATTTCTGGTGTACAGCACAACGCTTCAGTCACATAGGAACATACCTACATTCATTCTCATATTCTTCTTCACCATAAGTTACTACAAGATATTGAATATGGTTCCCTGTGCTATACAGTATAAAACTTGTTGTTTATCTATTTTTTATATATTAGCTAGTATCTGTAAATCTCAAACTCCCAATTTATCCCTTCCTACCCTCTTCCCCACCTGGTAACCACAAGTTTGTTTTCTATGTAAGTCTGTTTCTGTTTTGTAAATAAGTTTGTCTTTTTCTTTTTTAGATTACACATATAAGTGATATTATGTGGTATTTTTGTTTCTCTTTCTGACTTACTCACTTAGAATGACATTTCCCAGGTTCATTCATGTTGCTGCAAATGGCATTATTTTATTCTTTTTTTATGACATTATTTTATTCTTTTTTATGGCTGAGTAGTATTCCATTGTATAAATATACCACAGCTTCTTTATCCAGTCATCTGTTGGTGGACATTTAGGTTGCACTAATACACTTTAATTCATTTCTGCTTATTTAACATGAATATGGAATGCCTTTGTTTTCCCTCTTGTACAGGTAAAGCTTCTAAATATCCTTAGAATGGAAAAATTCAAACATATATGATGGTAGAAAAAATAGTGTAATAAAACCCCGTACACTCATCATGAAACTTCAACAAATATTAACAAATGGTCAATCTCCCTTTATCTGTATTTCATATCATTTCAGCCCAAAATACATCAGTCTGTTTCTCTAAAAGGTATGTATCAATCTTAAAACAATAACCATTCACATAAAATGGAATATGGTTTCTGTGTTAGCAGTGCTTGCCAAAGTATAGGCTGAAGAGTGAGAAAGGTGCACAAAGACTTAACAAAATGCCCACAAATATTTGCCGGTTTAAATATTTACTTCAAAACAGAAGAGCCATTGTATTCCCTGATAGCTCTACAATTCATAACTATTGTTGGGTGGACAGATGAATACTTTAGTGGTTAAAGCAAACTTGGGAAACGTTTCGTGTTCTTCTTGTGGGGGCTAGTGGGGCAGGATGGTTTTATCCAGCCACGAAGTGCAGGGAAAGAAGCTCCAAGACCCTCCCTCCATTCTCATGTCTGTGCCAGTCTCTAGCCAGGGACTCTTCTTCCTTAATGTGCCGTCATTGACTCTGCCTCTCTCTGGACCCATGATCTGTACACACAGTGAGAAAAAGACACAGAGGAGACTCAGTCTGCTGAAAATACATAATGGATTTCTGTAGTGTTCACATTGCTCTTCATAGCTTACAAATTTCGCAATTTCACAAATTGCCACCTTTAAACTTCACCATAATGCTGCTAGGGAGGTATTATTGTGCCTGTTTTATGGCAAGTGAGCCAAGGATCAAAGTTAAGGGACTTGCCAAGGGCATGCAGGAGATGAAGTTGGGGCACCAGGATTCTCTGGCAGGCTCATGTTTGTTTTGTTTTTCTGGGCTGTCTCTGGGCTAAAGCTTTTTTGTTTTTGTTTTTGATTTAAATAAATTCTAAAATTGTAAGGGATTAGGGAAGGGACATGGAATGAGTTTACAGTGTTTAAGAGTTTAAGTACAGAGTTTAGGTATACAAACTAAAAGAACAACACAATAGTAGACCTTCCTTTTCCTTCTCGTATCTTCTGATTGTTAATGAAGATAGCTCTTGCCTTCTTATGGAGGGATGGCTCTCATTAGGGTGAGTTCCACAATAACAGTAGAAATGCAGTCAATATATTGATCCCAGCCCCTGTCAAACAAAGGTCTTTTATGTGGATCCAGGGACAGAATTCAGCAGCCCATGGGCTTGGATGAAGAAAAAAATTCCTTTAAAAACTTTTCCTGATCTTCTAGCATTTCCTTCAATTACGAATGTAGATTCCAAACCAGAGTAATTACTAACTGTTCCTTTGAGTCTGTCACCAAGAGAAATAAAAGGTATTTTCCTTTTATTTATAATTATAATTGTTGCAGGTATCTTGAAAATATCCTTTATGCTCATCACTACCTCAAAATATTACATCTACTAGACTTGGGGCTGGATCTTATTATTTAATATGTTAATAAAGACACACGTTATGTTGACATGAAGTTTTAAAAGCCATTTTGATAACTGAATTTCTATATAATTATCTATTTTAATTGGAATCACATGTTCTCTATTTTATGCATTTAAACATATTACTCTTAGAAGGGGTGTAAGTATCACTATGTTGTCACAGGTGTCCACGGTACAAACAGAAGTTTTAAAAACTTGCTCTAAAGGAACATTCACTAAATATCTTAAATTAGCCCCAGGGAACAGAATTTTCAAAACTTTTTAAAGAAGGAATTAAGTTCAGGCAATAATTCCTTAATATCGTCATCTCTTCCATTTCTCTACTTGGTCCATTGAACCGACAAACAGTACAAATGCCATAAACTTTCATAGAAAATGATGCTCCTTTTTTTAAAGATCGATTAATTTTTTCAAAGGTTGTCTGTCTTGTTTTGTTTTGCTTTTTTTTGTGGAGGGTGGTAATTAGGCTTAGTTATTTATTTTTAATGGAGGTACTGGGGATTGAACCCAAGACCTCATGAATGCTAAGCATGTGCTCTACCACTGAGCTGAATCCTCCCCCTGATGCTCCTTTTTCTTCTTGGAAAAATGAACAAGCTGCTAAAAAACACACTAAGCTTGGTTCATCGGACACTTCCCAGAAAGAGAGGTGGCTTAAGATGGAGAGTAAAGTGGAAAAGGAAGGATGTCTGCATGGAGGAGTTAGCCAAGGACAAGACCTTACCTTGAAGAGAAAGACGTCCTGCACTGAGTCTGAAAATAGCATTTGTCTTTATGTGGAAAACCATGCCCTTTACTAACCTCCTCTTGACCACAGGTAATCAAATTACGAGTGAAATAATCTAATAATTTTATTTTCAGTTGACAAGCATAAATTATATGTTAAATCTGTTCACGTAAGGAAGATATTTGTTTCAGTAACAACTGCTAATACGTGCTGTTCTCAGAAAACCATTATATTATCATTTTTAATCTAGATACAGAAAGGAAAGGGTCTCAAGATTTGACTAATGTGTTTTGATTATTCATACATATCAAGAGGAATTCAGAACTTCCATATGACTGGTCTGATAAAACTCTCCCGATAGCCCAACCTTTCACTTCGCTGCTAGAAATCCTCTTGCTTGGTTGACTATTTCTTCATATCTCCATCCACACTGGGCAGAATCTTTGAGAAATTAGTTAGACTGTCAAGGGAAGTAAATACAGCATAATATTTAGAAACAGCAATGGGCAGGAAGAACGTGCGGTTGTTCCCCTTACAGCTTGTACTTTTACAATAAACTCTGTGGTTTATTGAGCAGACCATATTTTTCACGTCCTCACGCATCTGCCCTGGCTAATCCATCTCCCCACAGTGTTTTTCCTGTTCCCATTTACTCCCTCCAATCTCAAGATCTGCTAAGTCCTCATTTGCTTGCAGAAGCTTGGCCTACTCTCATTCCAGGTTGGGTGAACTGCCCCTCTGTACTACTAAAGTTCTCTGTCCTCCTTTCAGGGTCCTGATGGCTCTAGCTTCCCTCCTCCCAACCCCCTGCCCTCCCACTCTCTACTCAACATTGTGTTCTAGACTGTGAACATCTCAGGACTGGAATTACACTTTTGAGTTACAGGCAAATATTAGGCCCTCAAGACTTTTTTGTTTCTCTTTTATTCTAAATTTGGCATTTGCATTGAGAAACATTTTCTCTTTCAATATTCTAGAAATTAGAATAGGCTGAAAAGCATATGTTGTGAACTTGGACACAGTGGGAAGAAAATGTTAAGTTTACAAAATTCATTTTCATTTGCTTCTGGTTTCAGGCTGCTATCTTTCGATTTGGAGGGGGTTAGAGATGGCATGATCGAAAAAACAGATCCACAGAAAGAGAGATCAAATTGGTAAAGCCAATTTGGAAGGCAAGTTGGTAATATTTATGAAAATGAAGAATGGACATTCCCTTTGGTCCAATAATTCCAGTTCTTTTTTTTTTTTTTTTTAAATGAAGGGGTGGTAATTGAGTTTATTCACTTATTTATATATTGGAGGAGGTACTGGGGATTGAACCCAGGACCTCATGAGTGCTAAGCACATGCTCTACCACTGAGCTATACCTGCCCCACAATGATTCTAGTTCGTGGTAGCCATCCTGCCTGGCTGTGGCCAGGGTGATTGCTTGGCTGCCTCTCAGTTCTTGTTTCCACAGTACGTTGGAGAGTTATCCATTACCATCAGACATGTGGAAACCGTACCTTGATAGAGATACAGCTCTCTCTGCTCCACTGGGATGAACATGGGGTAACAATTTCCCCAGGCACGGCCCCCTCCATGAGCCAAGTGATTTCAGAATGTGAATCAGAGAACAGCCCACCCCCACTCCCCTCCGAAGCAGACACAGCTGGAACACCAATCCAAGGGGATTTGCTTAGGCCTCTTAAGCCTCAAGCACTGACCCCAGCTAGAAAAAGCTTTAGGCAAGTAGTATATTCCAGAAATTGCTTGTTTTCTGACTAAATCTTTTGGTTGAGCAATAGAATCCTGGGACTTCCCTAGATTAAGTTGTCCAACATCAGGTGCTCGAACAGACGTTTAGTTATGAAGGAAGTTACGTTCATTTTACCTGAGTTTATTCACAGCTTTCTTTTTTCTAAGCAAAATCTTCAGTGAAAATCCCCAAACATGCAAAATTAGCTTTGCGATGCAAATTCTAGGCCCTCAAGACTTTCTATAGAATTAAATTAGTAAGTGAATAAGGCCAACAAATAAAAGACTGTGCGGGGTAACCTGAAGACTGAAGAATGTGTAAGGAAGGGAGGGGAGGCAAGTTGATCCCAAGCAGTCTCACTTCCAAGATGTTGATAAAAGTGTGTGTGGTGGGGGAGGAGGTGGGTGTGTGTTTGTGGTAGTTACGGGGAGGTGAGCTTTTTACCTGGCTGTATATCAGTATTTCCAATGTGGCGAGTGTGAAAATTACCCTGCCACTTTCTGACATATAAATGCTACATTTCTCTAAGTCAGAGAAGTTGCTTCTTTACTTTCACCCACATGACTGGCATAAAATTTAACTTCTATTTTGCTTGGGGGGTTCTCTCTTATCCTCCAAGGGTTCATTCAGGGATTTCCTTGAAGATATTTGGGATGTCATAGCTTGGAGTCCTTTTCAGCTACCCCACCTGCTGTGGCTCATGAGTTTTCTGAGGCACTGCTCAGGCCGTATGTTCCAGGCAGACCAGAGATGCCCCACAGGGTGGTCTGCTCCTCCACCACATGCAGGCCCACAGAGACCCTCAGGGCTGCAGAATCTCCTGTGAGCTTGGAGGTAAGGGTTGAGCCTCTAATGGGCATTTTGAAATAATTCCTGCTGAATGCTCACATGCAAGGGAGCCTGAGTCCCAGGTCCTTCCCAAAACCTTCCTGGTTCTTGCACACATGCCCACTCCCAGCCTGAGGAGAACTAACCTTCCATCTCGATTAGGCAGCTTGTGTGGCTCCAGCTTCAAAGCCCTAACCTCCATATGCACCTCTGGGGAACACAACTGGGGAAATTTTTGTACTGGGTGTCATGGGTGGGAGAAGGAACTGGAAATACCAGCTATTCTTTTTTTTTTTTAAATATTATTTTTATTGAAGTATAGCTGTTTTATAATATGTTAATTTCAGGCATATTACATAGATTTAATATTTTTATAGATTATAACCTATTGAAAGTTATTGTAAAATATTGGCCATATCTCCTGCGCTGTACATTACATCCTTGTATCTTACTTATTTTGTACACAGTGGCTTATACCTCTTAATCCCCTCTCCCTATCTCTTCCTGTTGGTACACTAACTTGTTCTCTGTATCTGTGAGTCTGTTTTCTGTTTTGTTATATGCATTTATTTATCTTTTAGATTCCACATATAAGTGAAAATATACAGTATTTGCCTTTCTCCGTCAGACTTACGTTTGTTTCCTAACAACTCACCTTGTTACAGATCTTCAGAAGTAGCAGGAAGCTTTATCTCCCTCCTCTCAAAGCCCGTCCCCACCCTGTGCCTCCACCGGCAGCCCTGGACGTCCCCACAGTTCCAGCCACTGTTTTACTTTGCAGGATGGAAAAGCTCAAAGCACGAGGTCTTGGCCCTTGTCCCAGTTTTCTTCATCCTGTTCATGACTCCAAAGAAAACACATTTCTGACTCAAAAACAAGCTGGTGGTTTCTGGTTTAGACCTCAAATATTTTCCCAGAGTCCACCACAAAAACAATAAGGTTATCTTTTAATTTAAAATGATTTGTTCTAGTTTTTGTGGCAAAACCCTGCTATATTTTTGTTTATCCTACAAAGAAGCTCATGTCTGCTTCTAAACAAAATATTTTTCAAAAAATAAAACAGCCTTCTCTCTGCTGATCCAAATCTCAAGAAGAGTTGGCATTTGTTATCATAAAGCTCCAAACAAATATTTATAAACACAATTCTTTTGCCACTTGCATAAATTTGGCAATTGTTACTCATGCTAGCATTGCTACTCAAAACTCGGCATTGATGTCTTCAAAATATTTTACTTTGATAGTATAAATGTACCCTATATGCCAAAGACTTCTTGGACAAGTGTGGTCACCAGTATATTATGCTGAAACTTGGCTTCTTTTTTGGAAACAATAGGAAACTCATGAGAGGAGTTTTGGAAAAAAAAACATTTTAGGGAACTAATCCCATAATATTTATGTGCTCTTAAAAATAGTAGCAACTAGACCCCATTCGTAAGTACAAAAACTAAAAATCTGCCCCATTCTATGAGTAAAACTTCACTTTAAAATAAATATATTATGAAAACATGAACAAACAATATTGGAGACACAGAGACTAACTTGTGGATATCCATGTACTTCACTTCACCACTCCTTAGGAATAAGCCCACCAGTGCCAACTAGGTCTGTGAGCGTTTGTGATTCAACAAAAGTAGAGATAAGGTGGGAATGTGTTGGCTTTGCAATAGAGTAGAATAAATTTTGCTCCTGGAAGATGAAAGGAGAAAGGTAGAAAGAAAGGCAAGAACCAAAGGAAGTCTTAGAAAAATTTTATTGGGGATTTGGACTGAGTAGGGGGTTGAAATGACAGAACCTTCCGGGCTTACTGCAGGACAGGCTGGGGTTCCAAAGACAAGGTGGGAGCTGGACTTGAAGATGTGCTGCCACGTGCTGTGTACCAGTCCCCTTGACAGACTCTAGCAAGGAGTTTTTAAGTGTTAGATTTTCTTTATTTAATTTTTTGAGTAGATTATACATTCATAGGTTCCAGTGTTTCAATGTACTCTGAGATTTATCAGGAAAAAGTCTCCTTAACACTGCAGGCCCCAGCCACCCAGTCCTCATCCTTGGAGGCCACCAGTATTACCAGTAGCATGTCTATCTTCCAGAGGTTCTTCATGCACCAAACCGACAGACCTTTGTATTATATATTCTCCCCTTCACCTCATTTGCTGTACAAGTAATCGTAGCACATTACACAAAGTCTACACGCTGTTTTATTGTCTTTACAATATCTGGAATATTCTTTCTTTCTATCTTTTTTTTTAACAGTTGCTGAGTATTCCACAGTAGCAATACACAAATATTTTTAGCCAGTTCACTCTTGGGGCTATTCCCAATCATTTGCCATTATATACATGATGCTATGAATTCTCTTATTGATAACTTATTTTGTGCCCAGATACCACTTTGACAGTCTGGTGAAGCCTATAAATTTGTTTTTATCATGCTGTTTTCAAGTGTGAAAATAAAATCTTCAGGATTAAAAGGAAACCAAAAAAGGAAACCAATTATATTGGAATATAATTATCAAAAATATTTTTATTTAGAACTCTATCTGTTTACTTATTGATGAATTAAATAACAAGATCTAGCAGTGGGTCTAATAATTGCTACCTTAATTTCAAAGTATGCATGAGATAAACAGTATTTCAGAATATCTGCAACAACTATAATATGACATAAAGTATCTGATTTTTATTGGTAACAAAGGCACAGACTGATACTATTATGGTTTCCTGGCTACTTTCATAATTAAAGGAAATGATAAATTTCACTTAGAGTTAGTGGAAACAAAAACACATTTTTTTTTCGAATTCAAGTTGATAAATTCCCTAAATTTTTCTGTGGTGACATTGTTCAGAAGTTCTGTATGACACATATGTCATTTCTTAAACATTCAAGGATATTTGTATGTATTTGTGAAGACCTAGAAGTGTTTTGAATTAGCAAGTGCTAATAAATCTGTAAATGAATGCACGTTGTTAAACAGCCAGAAATAGTCATTCCACCAGCACTGAATGAGGGTGTGTTAGTAAGCATTTGCCGACCTGAGAGGTGAGAAATAGTATCTTGGTGTAGTTTTATTTTGCATTTGTCTTATTGAAAGCAAACTTGAGCATCTTTTCATATATTCAAGAGCCATTTTCTCTATTTTCTGTCCTTTGCTGCTTGTCCTGTTGGTTTGTTGGCAGGTTTGCTGTGTGCTGCGTATTCCAGGAGGCATCGATCACGGAGACTGATGTAAACAGCACCCCCTGGAGCTGGCTGCACAGAAGCCCTAGTTGTTGGTCCCAGTAAAGATTTAAATTGCTATCTATTGTATTTTTACCTCAGCTCACTGTCTCTTTGAATCATCCGAATAGAATAAAAAAGAAACTGGAATCCTTAAGGCAGGAGTCTTATTTGAGTGACAGTGCTGTCTAAGACAAAGTCTGAAAGAATTCATAACAAACTGATAACTGAAGTTATCTCTTCAGGGAAGTGGCACCGAAGGGTGTGAAGGAATTTTTACTTTGACTCGTTTTCAACTGTGTATTTATATATTGTTTATGCCGTAAATAAATTAAAAGAATGAATACACATGATGAAAATTCAAATAATTCAGAGGGATATAAAAAGAACAGGAAAAGAATCTCTTTATCCAACTTCCTCCCAACATAGGAATTAAAAAAAAATTACTCTGGTTGCCTTCTTGAGCCCATCTTGTGGTTTTGAAATACCTTTTCCAGCTGCATAGAACTGGAGCTTCTTAGAGAAATAAGTGATTCCAGGTCTAGGGCAGGAAATGTACAAGACGAGCCTGGTACGTCTTGTTGTACCAAACAGCAAGGAAGGTACCAAAGACTAGGGCCATGGCAAAAGGACTCAGGGTTCAACTGGAAGGGGCTCTCACTGACCAGAGAGAGAGCGTCCTGGGCATCAGTAAAGATAGTAACACAGTGGCCTGAAGTACATGGTGAGCTCCAGGAGTTCATCATGATATTAGACAAAATAAAAAGTCATTGGTCATACTGGGAGGATGGCGAGGAACCAGCTCATTATTTTGAACACTGGTAAATCAAGAGAGAATCTATCACTTATTCTTTCTTATTTAAATTGTTTCATTGAGTCACTAAATAATGGACAAGTTCTCCTTTTAAAAAGTAGGTCAGCTAATAAATGAAGATGTAACAATAGAATATATCATTTTATAACTCCTAATGGTTACTTATCTGGGCATCAATATCAACAGCGGTGGACATCACCAAACAGGAAACAGCCAGACTTTAGTTGTTTCCTAATGAAAGAACACAATTCCACGTAAAACTTTGTCTGGCTAAAAAAAGAAAAGGAAAAAAAAAAAAAAAAAAAGAGCCTGCATCCGATGAAGCCTCCAGGTCCAACTAGCAATTTGCAGGAAATGCAGATGAGCCTGGTAAACAATACAGATTTCCAGACGGCAGGGACTCTCCTGTTATCTTCAACAAAGACACTGAAAGGGAGGAAGTAAAAGAGGAAGAGGGGAACCTTCAGAGACAGCTCAGCCCATCATAACAGTTAGATCTTATTTGGATCTTGATTCAAACATACAAACTGTATAAACAAAGCAAATAACTTTTACAGCATTTACAAGACAACTGGAATTTGAACATTTGATGATGTCAAGGAATTCTTATTGCATAGTATTTTACACAATGCCATGGTGGTTATGTTTTTTTAAAGAGCCACTCTCTTTTAAGATACATACTAAAAAACTTACAGGTGAAGTAACGTGATGTCCGAAATATGATTCAAATAATATGGAAAAGAGGGAGTATTTGAATTATTGATGCAGCAAGATTGGCCATGGATAATTGTTGGAGCTGGGTGAGAGGGATCTGTGGGGGCTTTATATTATTTTGCCTAAGTGTCTTATGTTTAAAAATTTTAAAGTAAACAAAGTCACTAGAGATCAATTTTTTTTTTTTCCTGAAAGAGGACATTGTGGCACGGGAGGCTGAGAAATATCTCATTTCTGTGAGGTTTATTGCCACATTGTTTAAGAAAAGAGTCTGACGTTTAAAAATTCCCATTTGTCATGGATCAGAAACATTCCTGTCTGCATCCCGTAGGAAGGGGCAGCTGTGCACCCACACAGTCAGGAGGTAGGTTGATGGGCTTGAAGACCGCATGTGCTGAAGATCAGCTGATCCGGGAAACAGACTGGGGGTGGTGATGGCCTTGAGGAAGGTTTCCTAGGAAGTGCTTTCAGGATTATCACCTGTGAGGAGAGTGAAGTGAGGAGTATGAGGCACCCAGAGAAGCTGAACCGAGATGCAGTTCCTGCAGGACCTCGGGTGAGCTCACAGGAGCCCTGGAGCGAAGGTGGCCTTTCTGAGTTGTTCCAGTTGAAGCAAGGAGGTTGGGTCTATTCTCCTCAGTCATTAGGACTGGGTAGCCCTCAGGAGGTGAGACTCTTCCTTAGGCAGAGAGCAGTTCCTTGGGAGGGCCTTGGCTGGGTATGGCTCACATGCCCTTCACACTCTCAGCAGAGGGAACCAGGGCCTCTGGCATGAAAGGGATCTGGGCAGTGCCCCATGCAATCCACTGCATGTCACCACGCCAACTTTACTACACACCAGCCCAGGGACCATTGATCCTAAGTGAATGATGTGTAAGAACTAGTCCCAAAGGGCAAGTCTTTACGTCAGATTCCTGATAACACACCCAACTGGTATAAAGTGATAAAAGGTTTTGTATTATTCACACTCTTTATATGTATATGATACTGGTAGTGAGTATCTTTTCCCCAAGTCCCTTGAAGTTCCCAAAGTGGCTATAGGGCTTTAAAAAATTATTTCCAGTACAATTTTGAAGGTGAAATCTCACATTAAAATTTTTTTAAATTTCTAATGAACTAAGTTTATTTTTTAATTTTTTTGCACATTATTTTTTTTTAATTTACAATTAAAATGTTGTATTAGTTTCTGGTATACAGCATAGTGATTCAGGTACACATATACATACATACATATTCTTTTTGATATTTTTTTTATTACAGGTTACTACAAGCCATTCTTTGTGCTATACAGTAGGACCTTGTTGTTTATCTATTCTGTACATAGTCATTTGTACCAGCCAATCCCAAACTCCCAATTTATCCTTCCCTCTCCTTTTCCCCCTTAATTTTTTTTTTTAAAGTATAAGAATACAAAAGGAGTTTATGAGGGTCTGCTGCCATAAACAACAGCAGGGCACACAGAAAAGAGGTGCCTGTGTGAGCCTCCCCCCTAAACTTTTAATTCTCTTTACTTTGAAATAATTTCAAGTTTACTGAAAAGTCCAAGAATAATGCCAAATACAGCCTTTATCCAGATTCACTCCAATTATTAACATTTTGCTCTACTCACTTTACCATTTTTTTACACAATCACCATACAATGCTTAAAATCAAGAAAGTCAGTATTTATAAGATGCTATTATCCAATCCACAGTTCATACTCAAATTTCGCCAATTGTTCCAATAATGTCCTTACTAGCAAGGGTTTTCCCTCTGGTCCGGGATCCAATCCAAGATCATCCTTTGCATTTAGTTACTATGTGTCCTTAGTCTTCTCCAATCTAGCCTCTTCTCTCAGTCTTCCCTTACTTTCATCACCTTGACACATTTGAAGATTGCAGGCATCTTTGGCAGGAACTAAATTATAGACGTGGCAGTATTGATTTTCTATACTGCACAAAAAATTACCACAAATTTAGCAGTTTAAAACAACACTATTTACTATTTCACAGTTTCTGTGGGTCAGGACTTTGGACTCAGTTTAGCTCTGTGAGGCTAGCATCAAGGTACAGTCAAAGGCTGAGTCCTCACCTCGTGGCTCTACTGGGGAAGGATCTGCTTCCAAACTCACCCAGGTTGTTGGTAGGATTTACTTCTTTTTGGTTACAGAGCTCATGGCTTCAAAGTCAGTGAAGAGCCAGATGGAGGCTTACATAAGATTGTCGCAGGATGACATCCCATCACCTTTGCCGTATTCTATTAATTAGAAGGAAGTCACAGGTCCCATCTACGCTCATGATGAGGAAGTTACACGAGAACATGCATGCCAGGAGATGGGGATTATGGGGCCATGTTCAAGTCCACCACAGCAATGCTGTGTCCTCCTTGTATCCTACCAGGTGGTTCATAATATCCATTAGTCTTACTATCTGTCATGTTAACTTGGGTTGCTTGATTAAGGTTGTGTCTACCAGACTTCCCCAGTTACTCTTTTCCCCTTTATAAATACCAAGCCTTTTTGAAGGAAGATTTTTTGATACAATGTCAATACTGCATTCTCATCAAACTTTTAACTAATTAATATCTCCATGAACTGTGAATTCTTATTTTATTCAAGTCATAATCCATTACTATTATTCATTGTCCCTGATTTGAAACAATGAGCATTAGTAGAAACAAATGCATCCCTTTAAAGCTGGCCCTTTTGACAGGATCCATCATAAGATGTTTCAACATCTTAATAACCTTCCTGGCTGGGGAGATGCTACCCCTGCTGGGGCTAGCCAGTTGTTACAGATAGCAAAGGCCAGCATACCTCTGACTTGCAAACGAATTAATCCAGAGCCAGATGTGCCATATCTGGCCCATGACTCCGGGAGGCAATATTCCTCTGCCTTAACCACCCCAAGGCCAGGTGCCAGGCAACTGGGGACCATCCCTATATGTAGAGCTTGCTGAAACTGTTCAAACTAGCCAATCCTAAATTGACCTTGCCCTTCCTTGCCTGGCCTTGAAACTCCACTAACAGTGCCCTAGGCCCTCCCTCACTCCTGCCCCTTCTGCCTCTTGACCACCCTGGTGTCCTTTCCATGTGGCACAGTGTGGCATCCTGTTTCTAGGAGTGTGAGTATAATACATTTTGTTTTCCCCACCTTCTCCTGTGTCTCCTCTTGTGGCCACACCTGACTGGCCGTTACGTAATAGAACACTGAGCACTGACACAAGATACTCTAGAATCATTTTGTGTTTTGCTGCTTCAGCCCTAGAATCAGCCATTTCATCAAAGGGTCTTGGTTCCTTTCACTGGAGAGTAGTATTTAGAAGCCAATATCTGGGTGCTATGTGTATTTTACTTGCAATGGTATTAACACTATGGTATTTATAACAGGTTCTTGTGAGAATTTAGTGAGATGTACGTGTAAAGTTCTCAGACTCATGCCTGGCGTGCAGTAATTACTCAGTAACTGTTGAATGAATGATCCTCATGTTGATCAGAAGCTCTGAAAGTGAGGGGGAAACCTTCATCAACCTTTTTTGTAGAAAAACAAATAAAAAGTGAATTTGTCAGGGATCTTCATCCTCTTGTGGAAATATTTTTCTTTAAGAATTCCCTACACCTCATTGTAGTTTTGATTTGCATTTCTCTGATAATTAGTGATATTGAGCATTTTTTCATGTGCTTTTTGATCATTTGTATGTCTTCCTTGGAGAACTGCTTGTTTAGGTCTTCTGCCCATTTTTGGATTGGGTTGTTTATTTTTTTCTTATTGAGTCGTATGAGCTGCTTATATATTCTGGAGATCAAGCCTTTGTCGGTTTCACTTGCAAAAATTTTCTCCCATTCTGTAGGTTTTCTTCTTGCTTTACTTCTGGTTTTCCTTTGCTGTGCAGAAGCTTGTAAGTTTCATTAGGTGCCATTTGTTTATTCTTGCTTTTATTTCTTCTAGGAGAAAATTTTTGAAATGTATGTCAGATAATGTTTTGCCTATGTTTTCCTCTAGGAGGTTTATTGTATCTTGTCTTATGTTTAAGTCTTTAATCCATTTTGAGTTGATTTTTGTGTATGGTGTAAGGGAGTGTTCTAGCTTCATTGTTTTACATGCTGCTGTCCAGTTTTCCCAACACCATTTGCTGAAGAGACTGTCTTTATTCCATTGTATATTCTTGCCTCCCTTGTTGAAGATGAGTTGACCAAAAGTTTGTGGGTTCATTTCTGGGCTCTCTATTCTGTTCCATTGGTCTATATGTCTGTTTTGGTACCAATACCATGCTGTCTTGATGACTGTAGCTCTATAGTATTGTCTGAAGTCTGGGAGAGTTATTCCTCTAGCCTCTTTCTTTCTCTTCAGTAATGTTTTGGCAATTCTAGGTCTTTGATGGTTCCATATAAATTTTATTATGATTTGTTCTAGTTCTGTGAAATATGTCCTGGGTAATTTGATAGGGATTGCATTAAATCTGTAGATTGCCTTAGGCAGTGTGACAAATGCTGGAGAGGCTGTGGAGAAAGGGGAACCCTCCTACACTGCTGGTGGGAATACAGTTTGGTGCAGCCACTATGGAAAACAGTGAGGAGATTCCGCAAAAGACTAGGAATAGACTTACCATATGACCCAGGAATCCCACTCCTGGGCTTGTATCCAGAAGGAAATCTACTTCAGGATGACACCTGCACCCCAATGTTCATAGCAGCATTATTTACAATAGCCAAAACATGGAAACAGCCTAAATGTCCATCAACAGGTGACTGGATAAAGAAGATGTGGTATATTTATACAATGGAATACTACTCAGCCATAAAAACCGACAACATAATGCCATTTGCAGCAACATGGATGCTCCTGGAGAATGTCATTCTAAGTGAAGTAAGCCAGAAAGAGAAAGAAAAATACCATATGAGATAGCTCATATGTGGAATCTGAAAAACAAAAACAAACAAACAAAAACAAAGCATAAATACAGGACAGAAATAGACTCACAGACAGAGAATACAGACTTGTGGTTACCAGGGGGGTGGAGGGTGGGAAGGGATAGACTGGGATTTCAAAATTGTAGAATAGATAAACAAGATTACACTGTATAGCACAGGGAAATATACACAAAATGTTATGATTACTCACAGAGAAAAAAAATGTGACAATGAGTGTGTATATGTCCATGAATGACTGAAAAATTGTGCTGAACACTGGAATTTGACACAACATTGTAAAATGATTATAAATCAATAAAAAATGTTAAAAAAAAAAAAAAGAATTCCCTACAATAACTGTTAAATTATCCTGAATACATTGTGAGAAGCTAGAAGACCTCCCTATGAAATGTCACACATGTGATTCGAGAGAAAAAGAATGCTTTCCACTCATTTCTGTCCATGTTCTTCCTTCTTCATTTAAAGAAACAGTCAGGAAGGAAATCACACAAGCCTGGTGTCAAACCTAGATGTGACTCTGTGTCTGGGAGACTCTGATCCCTAAATACATCAAGTCATCGCAGAAGACACCAAGACCATTGAGAAGGCAGTCAGGGAATCAGAGGAGGAGAAGATCAAGAAGAACTAGGTCCTGTGATCATTCTTGCCTGTTTTCTCATGACAGGGAGTGAGGGCAGCCAGAACCTACTCCTGCAAAGCAAACGCACAGCAGGGCAGGGATTCCACATCCCGAGCCTGCTGTTTAGTGATGTCTTCTTGACAGCTGGTATCTCTACCCCAAATTCCTGATTTAATTACAGGTGGGGCCAGCTTTCCTGAAGGGTCTTCACTAAAGAAGCCTATTTGGCTCTTATTGGGCTTGAAACAAATGTATTAGAAATATTCTAGATGATTTTTATGTTTCAAATTGGTATTTCAGTCCCTTTACAAATCTGGCTCAAGCTTTCCTTGCTTTTTAAGGCTGAAAAACTGATTTCCAAATCACTGTTAAGGCATCGTTGAAAAATCATGACTCTAGAATCTTTTAGTCATTTGAAACAGGCCAGGCTAACGGTTTAACTTGAAAATGGAATGAATTTCCCAGCAGCGTTCCCATAGTACGTGATCGTGTTTTTGTAACCTAACACAATGAAGGGAGTTGTCGCTGGATGATTCAGCTAATTAGAATCTCAACTCCCTATCTGGGGAGGAAATCTGAGACATAGTGTTTGGACGAGATGCTTGGGTAGTGCTTACTAGGCCTTCAGTTCTCCTGCGTCAGTGCCAGGTGCCAACTATGAACAGGGAGGTAGAAGGTAAGGTCAACCGTCCACCTCAGCCAGAACCGAGCCTTGGAGCCAAGCCAGATCTGTCATGTTTCCTTAGTATCTGTCTGTCTGTCTGTCTGTCTCTCACACACACACACACACACACATGCATACACCACCCCCACAACTGCTCCACCGCTGTAAATGCTGTTCTTGGTAAAATTCCCTAAGGCAAAATCAACAATAATTCAAGTTTTCAGCTCATTTAGTATCAGTGGGAAATGTGCCATGTCGGAGTTTGACTGACAGCCACAAAACCAGTTTAACTGAGAGCCGCAAGGCCATGAGGTCTAAGTGCGGTATTAACTCACCAACTAGGAATAATTACTTGGAGAATGCTCACAATGCCTCTTATTTATGCTTCAATCTAAGTCTCTGAAAGTGCTGAAGTCGTAGAAAAGACTAGAAAATGTACAGCAGGAAGATTTTTTATTTAGAACTCAACCACCCATACACACCACACACACACACACACACACACACACACACACATACTCCCCCATCCAGGACTCCAGGGGTCCCTGGAAAGTGGTGTCTAAAAATCAACTCTGAGCCAAACACCTTCACTTCCTTGTGTGAACATCGACTGCCAGCTGACAGAAGCCCCACTGGGCTGAATTTTAAATGACAGGAAAGCAGGAGGGGAGAGAGTTCACCCCAACCTTTCCGGGAAAAAAAAAAGGGGGGGAAGCATATTTTTATATAAGCTCCAAGGCCAGGTGGGCAAATTCTTTTACACATTAGACCGGGGTGAAGGAAATGAAAATAGGCTTTCTTATTTCTCTCCTATACTGAATCTAGGAAAAAATAAATTACTAAGTAACTCTCTTTTTAAAATTTTTAATGTTGTACATGTCTGACAGTTGATAGTTCTGTTCTGCTACAACGGATCTAAGTTTATTGAATACTGGCCAGAGCCTAAGTCTTGTGCTGTTTACCAGGGTTCCGAATATTCAACCCAAACTGGTGCAAAGTCTTCCCCCTTGAAAACACCAGGTTAACTTTATTTTTTAAATTTAATTTATTTTTTTATTGAAGTATAATTGATTTACAATATTGTGTTAGTTTCAGGTGTACAGCAAAGTGATTCAGTTATACATATATATTTATATATCTATATTCTTTTTAAATTCTTTTCCATTATAGGTTATTACAAGATTTTGAATATAGTTTCCTGTGCTATGCAGTAAATCCTTGCTGTTTATCTATTTTATATATGGTAGTGTTTATCTGTTAATCCATACTCCTAATTTATCCCTCCCCACCCACTGCCATCAGGTTAACTTTAAAGTTATTTCACTAATTAAAGTAGAACCCAAATGGCTAATGTCTTGAAATCATGTTATTCACAAACGCCAAATAAAAAGTCGTTAAATCCGGTCATTTTTCACTGGAGAGGGTGTTGTGAAGTAGTAGAAAAAAGCCGAAAGTGTCAATGCCTGAGGCAGAGGTACCTACCTCACTAGGAGGAGTCCAGAGTGTCACTCACCAGCCCTGTGACTTTAATCTTCATACTTGACCTGCATGATCCTCAGTTTTCTCACCTGGAAACGGCTCCTGACCAGACAGCTATAAAGTCCAATTACAACGTGGGAGGATATGTAATTGTCTATACGCTATATAATTGTCCCTCCCTCCTCCTCTGATGCAGAGTAACTGGTTAACAGTTTTTGTCATCCTCCCCAAAGGCAGCTGGGATCTGGGGAAGTAAAAGAGAACCACAAAGCAAACCACCTGGTTGACCAATCAGATGAATTCATCAGTTTTCATTTTTTTAGGGTTTGTTTTTGTTTTAATTTAATCTGCGGCTTTTCTTCTAAACTGAAATTCATCCCTCCAAACCTCAATGGCCTTATTTATAAAATAACTAGAAAGTTGGGCCACCTGCATCAGTGGATTTCATCTCTGGTTATGCATTACACTCACTTGGGGGAGCCTTCTTAAAATGCAGATTTCTGGCCCCTCCAGAGAGCCCTTGTTTCCCTTGGGCTGAATCGGTGTGTGTGGTTTTAAAAACCACTGTCCATTGAAATCAGATGGTCTCTGAAGCCTTCTACCATCTCACATGCCAAGCTCTGCTACAAAACTCAAGGAAGAGATATTCAAACCAGAAAACAAGAGTCTTCCTCCCGTGAAGTGTTTGTGTGCTGGTTGTCACAGGCCTGCTCTGGACGCCCTCAGCTCAACCGTCCGGCAAAGGGGCAGGCCAGCCCTTCTGAGCAGCCAGCCCCAAAGAAGGGACACCCAGACCAACAACCTGAGCTTCAGAACACAGAGCAGGCATCCCAGGAGGTGTCTTGTCCGAAAATGGCAATGAGGCCGGGGAGATGCCCTGACTTAATGAGGGGGGGAGGTGACAGCTGTGAGATGTTGAACTAAAACTATCAGGTGGGGATGAGGGAACTAAGGAGCAAATGGATGAGTGTACAGACGAACTCTAGTTTAATCTTGGGCCAAGAAGCTTGGTTTTTTTGTTTGTGTATCCATTTGTTTGTTTTATATTTTAGATTCCACATATAAGTGATAACAGAGTATTTGTCTTTTTCTGTCTGCTTATTTCACTAAGTAGAATACTCTCTAGGTCCGTCCACACAGTTGCAAATGGCAGAATTTCATTATTTTTATGGCTGAGTAATATTCCGTTGTATACATACACCACATCTTTATCATTCATCTGTTGATGGACACTTAGGTTGCTTCTATGTCTTGGCAATTGTAAATAATGCTGCTATGAACATTGGGGTTCATGTATCTTTTCTAATTAATGTTTTCATTTTCTCCAGATATAAACCCAGGAGTGGAACTGCTGCATCATATGATAATTCCATTTTTAGTTCTTTGAGGAATTCCATACTGTTTTCCATAGAGGCTGCACCAATTTACATTCCCAACAACAGTGTACAAGGGTTTCCTTTTTTCCACATCCTCACCAACATTTATTATATGTGGTCTTTTTGATGATAGCCATTCTGACAGGTATGAACTGATATCTTACTGTGGGTTTGCTGAGAAGTTTATGTTTAACCCAGGAATAAACTGAGCTACAATCTAAAGTGAGGGGAAAGCCAGGAAGCTGCAGGTAGGACGGCTTACCACCGCCCCCTCTCTCTGCCTTCCTCTTACTGTGGTTGATGCCCTGATTATAGTTTCAAATAAAGAATAGCTCCCGGCTTCTCCACCTGGTCCAGCGCTCACCTTTTCCTGAGAAGGCCTGTTCCTCCAGCTACGTGGTGCCCCGGCAGCCATGTTATTCAGGCCCCAGAGGGATGGGCATGTGTCCCAGTCTTGCCCAATGGAACTCCCTTCCTTCAGAACTGGGTTTGGGGTGGGTCTTTCGAACAGAGAAAAATATAAATTTGGATATTGCCAGTAGCCATGTTCTTTTGTGCAAGAGAGAAAACGAGTTTGCATTAAGAAGAGTGAAGTTATGGATGGAAGAGTCCAAGATATAAGATGGAGAGTGAGGAGGACATCCTGGATTTCCTACAGAGTTTGGTTCCCCTTGTTCATGGCTCCTGTTGTCCCATCTGCATCTCTACCTTTGGAGTTCATAATGAATGTCCCTCGGGTGAAGGCAGCTGGAACTGGCTTCTGTTATTTACAATCAAAAGACTAATGAGGATGGTTACAACGTATGAATTATTATGTTCTTCAAGTGTCAAATGAGTGAGAAACTGGCGCTTTCCCAACAAGAGAGACAAAATACATGTGAAAGAAACAACAAGAAGGCAGGAGATCTGAGTTCAAATCTTCCTCTTAGCACCGCACAACCACATAGAACCATAGACTATCGGCATTAGTTCTTAAAGGCAACTCGTTTCCACTACCCATTAGCTAAATGACATTGGGAAGAGTTTTTAACCCCTGTGGGTTTAACTATAAAATGGCCATAAAGATTCTGTGAAGAGGTGGGAGTTGAATTGAACCACTCACTCAGCTGAGGTGTCTTCCAACATGACAACCTAGGCTCATACAGCACTATATATTATCAAAAGAAATTTTCTTTGGAATTATTCTTGAAGTCACACTCCACACACCAAATGGTTAAGAGAGCTAATTATAAGCGGCACGTAACAGCTGCTCAGGTGAATGATGGTTAAAACCAAAATCCTCCAAATTTAAATATAGTAAATGCCAATTTTGCCTAGCTTTTCATAAGACATTTTGACTTTGCTTAAAAACAAATCATCTTAGAACTAAACCCATTGAACTTCCCTATTTATTTGAACAAAATTTTTCGCACATTTATTGGGAGCCAATTAAATGCCTGACACTGTGATCGCTGCTGTGCCTTCAAAGGAGAAAGGAGAAGCTGCTCTCTGGGACCTCGGTGGAGTTGGGGAGGCTGACGTGGAGACACATTAGGGAATTGTGGTCTGATTGGCGCTGATGGGTTGTGTTCAAGGACAAAATGGGAATGATGAGCAGGTCTTGGAGGCAGGCAGGGGTGTGATGGAAACTGTCATGGAAAAAGTGATGAGTTCAGCCAAGGGGGCAAAGCCAGGCAGATGGACCAAGGCAGGAAGAAAAAACAGGGCCCTCTGGGCAGTGGGACGGCAAACTCCAAACATGGGGTTGAGAACTGGTTCCAGGGCTCAGGGACCTGCATTTCTGTGGTGCAGAAAAAAAAGGACATTCTTTTCAAAGGTATTCATAGATTGAGACTGATTCCAGAGGGAATGAGGGAGATAAAAGTGAGCTTTTAATAACTGTAGGAACTCTAGTATTTAAAGATTAGTCACAAAAGATAATAAAAGGATCCAGAGTATATTGGACTGATGGAATCCCAGGGGCATGGGTAAAATGAATCATAAGTGGAGCAGAGACATCTTACCTGGGAGACTGGGTTGATGAGCATAATAAGTAACATTTACGGCACAATTGCTAAATGCCAGGTGCCTCATGCCTCACACACGTTGACTCACTTCACGCATCACAGCCCTGTGATGCGGCTCTCTTTTATTATCCTGTCGCAGGAGGCCCTCTTCCTCGCCCATTCCCCTTTCCTGCACTTATCACCAACACACAATGTGCTTTATTTATTTAGCATTATTTTTTATTTGTCTCACTCCTTCTGATAAAATGGACTCTCCTTAAGGACAGAGATCTTTCTTTGTTTTCTACTGCATCCCAGGCACTTAGAAAACATAGTAGGGAGGGAGGGAGATGGGGAACTCACAGACAGGC
Source organism: Camelus ferus (assembly GCF_009834535.1). Taxonomy (NCBI): domain Eukaryota; kingdom Metazoa; phylum Chordata; class Mammalia; order Artiodactyla; family Camelidae; genus Camelus; species Camelus ferus. Next base: position 97,759,923 of record NC_045696.1, read on the forward strand.
AAAGACAATTAACAGTGGAGGGACTGGGCCACCAGCCTGTTAGCAGTAGGCTTAAAAATCCATTGATTCATTTATTTATTCGTTCAATTTTCAGCAAGTATTTATAGAGCACGTGTTACACACTGGGTACTGTCCCAGGCACTGAGGAAATAATGGTGGACACGGCAGAAAGGGTCCCATAGTCAGAGGGGAGGGGAGCGGAGACAGACAATGGAAAAGGAACCAAGTGAATACACAATAATTTCAGGGATGATAAATTCTGGGATGACAGTAGAACAGGGGAGTGTGATGAAGAGAAACTGGGGAGCGGGCACAGCATCGTCAGATGGGGTCCTCGGAGGGGACCTCTTTGAGAGGATGGATGAGCAGAATCCTGCAGCTTGAAGCTCCTGAGGAAGATGAGGATCAAAACATGGAAGACAGGAATGTAGAGGTGGGGGCAGCACTAGGGGTGGGAGTTGGAGAGTGGAATGAAATCCATGGAGATAGCAGCTCTGTACAGAAAACTGAGTTCACAGCTATGAGAAAGGCCATGGTCCTCTGCAGGGAAAAGTCTGGCTAGGACCAGAGCCAAGTTGTTAAAGAAATTGTCCAGAAAACCATCTCTGGTCTTAAACCAAGAACCCAAACCAGGAAGACCCTGCTTGAGGTTATCAGCTGAGGGGTAGAAGCAGAGGGAGCCATATAGAATGACAGGAGAGTGGGCAAGGGGGAGGGACTCCATATTACGAGAAACTTTTGGCAGCTCAAGCCTGAAAGTGCCCTACGCTGAATGGCAACACATCCCCCACAGTTCATGCGTGCATTGTATGTCTGGCCAGAGCTGAGGAGCCATTGCCAGTGACAGTGGCCTTGGAGAACATCTGATACAAATGATACTTACCTGAGCCGTGGACCAGGCCAGTGAGCCCCACACCTAAGTGAACATATGACTCACTTGAAATGTCTGTAAAAAAATGCAGATGATCAGTCTCACCCCCAGAAATTCGTACTCATTATGTTGAGTGAGGGACCAAGAATCTGCTCTGTGATGCTAAGCAACCTCTGGACAGCCCCTATCTTGAGAAATGTGGAAGAGAATCCACTAACAAACTTCAGAGTCCATGAACCCTCAGGAATGGAATGAAAACCTGTGTACCAATTGCATATTGGTATATTTCTTTTTTTTTGGGAGAGGGTCCATATCATTACAAGACTCTCAGGAACTTAAGAACCACTGATCAAGGCTTGCCCCTTGTCTCAGAGAGCAGGAGACAGAGTCCCAGGGATGTACATGGTTTGCCTGATCCTCAAAGCTTGATAACAGCAGAGTTGGGCTGTTACCCCAGATTTTCTCTTGCCAAGCCCCTCACTCTCTTCTCCCTGCAAGGGTCAGGAAGAGAAGGAGGAAGGGGATTTAAGCACTTAGAGGCAAAGTCACCAAAGGATCGCTCTCCTGCATGTTGGTTTCAGGGGGGATAGATCCGCAGAGTGGAGGTTTAGAATGATGACGCCTCAACAAAGGACCCTGTCATTCACCTGCACGGCCCACCCCAAGCCCTGACACCTGTGGAATCCTGTCTCCCGTAAGACTTGAAGCCAGGACAGAGGGCATACTTGCCCGGTTGTTGAACACACAGTGGTGATGGAGTGTGATGTTCTTGTAAAGACCTGCCTCCCTACCCTTGAGTATGTAGGTGGTTCCAGGCCTCCCTACCTGCACTCAGTTTTCCATCCATCTCTTTCCTCCAGCCCCTCTGGATACACACCCCTCTTAATAGGCTGAGGCCATGCATCCTCTTGGGTCCTCCTCCCACTCCAGATCCCATGTCACCAACCCCAGCTGGCCCCTTAAAGTTGCTGTGTATCCTGTCCTCTACATTTGGTCCAAATCCTTTAGAATCTGGCCTCAGGTTGAGGTTCTAGATTCACCAGCCAGGCTCACCTTCTTCTTCTAAACTAATGACTCTGTGTCTTGGCTTTTTGCCTCTATTCTGTGCTCATCATTCCATCCTGGGAAGGGGGCCTCTCCAGTCCTGGCCCCATCTGGCCACCTGTCCTTCCCCAATCCAGCTGGCCTGTGTCACCTGTTATTCAAGGGCAAAGCTTATTCAGAATCCGACCCCTCCTTCTGCAAGATAACCACGTCAGAAAGTTAATCTAGCACCCTTTCTCTGCCTTTCCATTTGAGCCCGCGACAGCTCATCTTGGGGTCTGGCTGGTGGACTGCCTCCTGCCCCATGGCCTCCTCAGCCACGTGTGTTTCTCCCAGTCATTCTGGGCTCTCTCCATCTTGTTTCCCTACTCTGTTTGCCAAGTTCCTTTCTCATCTGTTCCTTTCTTTCTCTTTCTTTTGCTTCTCTTTATCCTTCCCCTAGGCTTTAGGTCTCCTCTGGCCCTTCCTGGCATCACTTCTCCTGACAGCAAGCCTCAGGAATCAAAAGGTGCCCGAGCCCTTTGTGTTGACTAACGCCACCTTTGTTTTGGTGCCAGATTTGTTTTGGAGGCAGATGTCCAGGAAAGCTGGACAGCAGGTGACATCCCGCAGAGCATACTAGAAGCAGGGGAGACAAGGCAGCTGGGTCATTTTCCGCAGCCTCCTTAAATCTGTGTGGGATGGCTCGGACACCTTGCCTTTAATAGACAAGGACACAAGCTCAGAGCTCAGTAGACTTGCCCCAGGTCTCAGATTAAATCAGCGCAGAGGTGGAAGTGAACACAGAGCCCTCAGACTGGCTGCCGTCCAGACAGCTACGAGGAGTAAAATCACAGCCTACTGTCTTTCAAAAGCCTCAACCAGGGCTGTCACCCTGCGGACGCTTGGCACTTACTGGAAAGTTGTATTAGACTTTCCTGTTGATTTTTTTTTTTCCATCCCATGAAGGAGTTACACAGTGAATTCCTTGTTGAGGATTAATCATTTTCCCTCTTGCCTATGACTGAGGCTGTTTCTCACGTCCTGCCCCTGGTTTCGCTTGTCCCAAGGATTTCATGTGACGGGCGGGACACTCCCCCAGCTCCCCCCAACCCCACCCGGAGCCTGCAGTCGGGACCAATGAAAGCCAAGGACCTCATCCACCCGGTGACTAAGAACTCAGAGTATTTAAGAGGCTGCAGGAATGAACTGAGAATTGCTTTTGCTTTCTCTACAGACGGGCACGCTTTCATCTGATCTGGGCCATCAGTGAGCCGCAGAGTGAAGGGGTGAAAAACTGAACTACACCACCATGTGCTACGGGAAATGCGCGCGATGCATCGGACACTCCCTGGTGTGGCTCGCTGTCCTCTGCATTGTAGCTAATATTCTGCTTTACTTTCCCAATGGGGAAACAAAGTACGCATCGGGAGACCATCTCAGCCGCTTTGTGTGGTTCTTCTCCGGCATCATAGGAGGGGGCGTGCTGGTAAGTCGTTCAGAATGATTTCAACCTTAAAAAAAAAATGCTCTCCTGTTAAACAAGCTGTTTTCATAGAAAAGTTTCTCTAAAGCGTATTTCCAAATTTAGGATTTTTGTTCATTCTTCTTTTGAAAGCAGATTATATGCAAGTTGAGACTTACGTATAGTGTATTCATTTGATTAGATGTTTTACAAAATCCCCTTTCAACAAAAAGTGAACTCCCTTTTTGCTAAACTCTCTTATTTTACAGCTTGAAACAGAAAATAGCTTTTAAATCAGATTTGAGAAACTAGAGTTTCTGGCACTGGAGCTGGCAGTCACTGAACATTTGCTCTGGGCTCTGGGGAGCTGGGAGGGGTAGGCTGGTTCTCTGTCTAAATCAATGGAATTTTGGATCTAAATTCTTTGCTGTTTATTCTCAGGTGTCTGTGACAGGGCAAAATAATGAATTGTGAGTGCATGGCTATTTAGAAAGAACTATAAATTTTCTCCTTTATGTAAGACTGGGGTGTGGCATTTAGGAAAAATCCTTCAGTTCACAGCAAATCAGTGTCTAAAGCTAATAGCGGAATGTATTTTTTTTCCCCAAAGTTTGCTTATAAGTGAAGTGAGAGGAATTTGCCTGCCAACCTGGGAGCTGAAAGTATTAGCCTTAACCACAGCATGGAAAAAATGTGGACAAACTTGAGTTTGCCACTTAGAAACGCTGGGATTGAGAATTTTGAAAGAATTGCTAACACCATAAGGAATATTTTTCTTAGTCAGATAAAGGATATTTAAACTTAATATACTACATCTGGCATGGCAACTCTACTTTGAATTTGAGCATTGCTATCCATGCTAACATAATGATTCGTCTTTAATACAACTTTGTGTTGGTTTATATTTCTTTTGATCTTGAACTCTAAGTATTTCAAACTTACCTTAAGAGCTTTATTGTGAAGCTACAACCGTGTGGTGGTATTTTCAAAGAAGCAGATCACATTTAGTATACACAGCTTTCATCTCTCCTGCTTATAAAAAAAGTTTCAGTTATTCTGTTAAAGATTTGTTGTTATCTTCTATGCTTTACAAGGGAAAACAAACAAAAACAAACAAACAGATTTAAAGACAGGGCTTAATAGTTTCGAACCAGAGTTTGTTTCTGAAACTACGTTGTGAACGCTTACGGGATAAACACATTCACAAGGAATTATTTTACTTCTCGCGCTGCGCCCTGACCCTACCTAATGTGAAACACTACATGAAAACAAGCGGATATTACACTGAGAGGTTGTTTTTCCTCCTCAGGGTTTTACATTCTTTGAGATTCTTGGTCCACCTAATCCAAAGACACTCAGCCGTGTCACAAAGAAAAATATTTTACCCAAAAATGCTTAGCCTGACTGACCCTTATGGGCCTGGGGAAAGACAGTGACTTCAGTCTGCCTGTTTTCTAACCAGATATTCCTGCCGGCATTCGTCTTCATCGGCCTGGAGCAGGATGACTGCTGTGGCTGCTGCGGCCACGAAAACTGCGGCAAGAGGTGCTCGGTAGGTCCTCCGGCTCCGGGGTTGGGGGGGTGGGGAGGGGGTTCCCGAGGCACAGCCGTGGACGCAACGCGCCTCACTCCCGGGGTTTCTCCTTTCCCTAGATGCTGTCTTCTATCCTGGCTGCTCTCGTTGGAATTACAGGATCTGGCTACTGCGTCATCGTGGCAGCGCTGGGCTTAGCGGAAGGACCAGTGTGCCTTGATAACACCGGCCAGTGGAACTACACCTTTGCCAACACGGAGGGGCAGTAAGTATTGTCCCCCATCCGGTGGCACATTCTTACCCACCACGTGTGTATAGTGCTAAACCCATCAAACGAAAAAGTATCAATCATCCAGTCATCTATCCACTCAACCTATTTTATTATTCTCACAGACTCAGGCACAATCTAGGCACTGGGTGTGGCAGGATGGAGGCTCTGTCCCTGACCTGGGGAAGCTTTTTAGTGGATTCACCCACTCAGTCCTCATGATAATCCCATGAGATGACTTCCACTGTTGCTCCCATTTTACAGATGAGGAAACAGAGGCACAGAGAGATGAAATAACTTATTCAAAGTCTCCCATTGCTAAGACATGGCAGTCAGGATTTGAACCCAGGCAGCCTGGCTGTAAAGTTTGTGCTTATATGGTGTGTATACTATGCCAGCACAATTGGCTGATTTTACTACTTTATAAGAAAGTATTAGGGGATCTGTGTATAATATGGATGAAAACTATATGAATTTAACCAAAGCTCAGGTAAATCCTACTACCCCCAACCCCCAAACATATGCACATATAGCATAATAACTATGCATAGCACACCCTTTATTTAAAATGACCAGGCTGTATAAGATAGGTCTTATTTATGACTTTAACATCAGGAAATTTAAGTGGCTCCATTGCTTTATGTTGGCATTCATGTCTTACCCATTACTGAGAAAAGAACAGAAGTAGCTGATAAAAACTGATGTACATAATCATAAATGAATGACATCCTGTTTTGGATTATGGACGGTTTAGTCATGAGATTCATGAGTGAAGATATATGAATAATGAATTTGAATTGCTCTTATATTTTCAAGGATGTTTGTCTCACCATGAATTATTTAGCACATAGTGAGGTCATGAGATCATGGATATAGAATTAGACCCGTGTTCAACCCCAGCTCTGCATTTACTCTCTCAGTAACCAAGAAAAAGTGAACTGAGCTTTCTGCACCTCTGTTATTCCGTCTGTAAAATCAAACCAATGGCAGTTGTCAGGAGGATTAATAAGATACTCTATGTAAGGTAGTTGTCGCAGAAGCTGACACATGGTGAGCATTGCCATTAACTGTCAGTGTTAACTATTAGTTTACAATGAGGACAGCTCAATAGTCACTTCTGAAGGAAAATCAACACTTACAGGAGTTTGAAATTTTGGTGTTCACAGTTGCTATTGATCGTGATTTTTCAGATCATACTTTTCATACTTTGTTCAGAACATACTGAATGGACCAGTAGAAACTGATTATTCATGTATGCACAAACATGCAAACTACTGCATAAACCCACCTTTAAAAAAGTTAAGATTAACGCAGCTGAAATCCGTGGAGAGGTGAGAGTATCACTAAATGCTTTTTAGAGCTGACTGTGAGCCCTTCCCTCCCGTGACCCACTCCAGCTTCTGCAAGAAGCGTCTATGTCATTCCTCATTTCCACTTGTCCAGAGATTTCAATATGGGAATAACAAGCCAGTGATTTTTTTCCTCAATAGCCAACTGGGGCCAAAGAATTTTTCCTTGAATTTTTCCCACTGTTCCTTGAAATTATGGATTTTTGTTCCACTTATATGTAGAAATACAGGACCAGAAACACAGACTTTTAATTTTTTTAAATCAATGAATTAAATTTCTGACTGGCTCAGTGAACCATTCTAAAGTTAGGTCTCTAATTCCCAGTCCCTTTAATCAGTTGTGGCAGGAAGAAGTGATAAGGAAAGAATTATAGCAGACCTCTTTGTGGAATTAAGTCAAGCCTAGATTTTCCCAGCTGATTGAATCCTATCTCATTAAGAATGAATACATATAATATATTCAAATAGTGACCCCAGTATGGTTTGCCAACATTTCACAAAGTGACAATGGATTGTTATTTATCATTTAATTACTTTTAAAATGTGTTACTTAGTGAATACTGGTCTAGGGGTTGGATATACAATAATGAGTAGGTCTGGTTCCTGCCTTATGGAGTTCAGAGCTGTGGAATAGACACATATGCAGCTGTTCTCTCTGGCCTAAGGAAGGTGTCCTTCCTCTGCGGCCCTTTGACACTGGGTTTACCTGATCAGTGAACTTGTCGAATTGACATTGCCTGCTAGTTCTTCTCTTAAGTTCTGTTCTTCCAGGACAGAGTCCATGCCATTATATCCCCAGCCTGGGCACCAGGTCTAACTCACACTGAGTGCTCGATAATCTTTGTGGAATTTTATGTTTTTCATTGCAACAAGAGCTGGGCTGAATTCTTCATTTTGTGGAATGACTTGGAGTGGAAAAATCTAAGTCACTGAGTGAATATATTTCATTTTTTCTGAATGACAAAACCCTGTACAAAAAGTAGGCTTATGAGACTTCCCCGTGGATGTGACCGTGTGTCAAAGTTTCTCTTTTTATCCCCAGCTACCTTCTGGATAGCTCCACATGGTCCCAGTGCAAGGAACCCAAGCACGTTGTGGAATGGAATGTCTCTCTGTTTTCTATCCTCTTGGCACTTGGTGGAATTGAATTTATCTTGTGTCTCATTCAAGTAATAAATGGACTGCTTGGAGGCATATGTGGCTATTGCTGCTCTCGCCAACAGGTAAGAAGCTGTGAGAAATGTCAAAGCCTGGCCCTCGGGTATTCAGTTACCACCAGGCATCATTGTGTTCATCATAGAGAGAAAGGGCAAAATCCCCCCTCAACCTACCAGCATTTATTCCTACATCGTCTTTGCAGCAAAATATTTACAGCACTCTGTTTTGCTCTCAGTAGTGAGCTTCCTTGAGTATGACTGTCACTGGGTTATCTTGGTTCTTTGTAGTTGCTCTCTGTATATAAGAAAATGTCACCCAGAGACAAAGTGTCCCCCTCAGGACCTAACCTAGTGCCCCTTTCACTACCCCTGCTCTGGCTGCAGAGACATGAAAGAAGTGCCTTCTCTTTGCTTGTTCTCATGCCCCTAAATGATGTACACAAATAATAGGCAACATCCATTGCACTAGGCATTGCGCTCAGCCTTGGTGTCAGATGAGCCTGTGACACGGAGATGAAGCAATGCTTCTAAAATCATTTCATCAGGAAGCAACAGGCTTCAAACCCTGGGTCATTTAATGCCACAGCACCTGCTCTTAACCTGTGCACAACAACACATGCTGTTCTGCTGGGTTTTCTGCGGTTCCTTCCTGATAAGGAGTCACAATAATGTCCCAACAGTTAAGCTTAGAGAATCACTAGCAGCCTTTGAATAGCAGTTCATTCAAAGCCTTTCACTGTGAAAGAAAACCAGGAAGCACTTGTTTCCTGGGGATATGATTTCGAAGAGAAATATGCATTTGTTAGCAGCCGGGAAAGTTCTTGTTCCTTTATTCCCCTAAAATACATATATCACTGAACTGATGGAAGTCCAGTTTGGGTCCAATTTCAAGGGCTTTGTTTTATGTCTTATTCTATAAAAGAGGATTAGGGAAACAATCCTTATTTAATTTGTATTTTCCTGACCATTTACTCTGCTGGCTCAAGGTTTCTGAACTTTCTTTGAAAATCAGGCAGAATCTAATGAAAACTAAAAAGCCCATTGCTACCGTGAAAAACTCAGCTGTAAATAAATGGAAACTTTCTATCATTTTTTGAGGGGAAGCTAAAATAAAAATCTAGTTTTCCTTATCAGGCCAGCACAGCAAGATTAATAATTGCCTTGGGGGCCTGCCAAATTTCCAAGAAAACAAGAGTGGGAAACCTTCAATATGGAGTTGTTTCCAGGCAGTATGGCTGGGGAGAGGCAGAGGAGAGTGCTCCTGGGATTACTGTAAAACAATCTATTTTTAGCCTTGAATTTCCTACAAGGCAGAGTTTAAATTAGGTGGAATTCAGCGCTTGTGCATTTTGGGGACAGGCATCATGTGTCAATGACCAAAATTGCTGTAGTGGTTTGGCAGAATGATACTCTCCTCTGAGTTCGGGGGAGTGGGGCGGACCAGTAGTCCCACTGGGTTTCCCATCTGAGTCTCAGTAGACATGGCTTCTTCCCAGACACTGCAGGGCAGATCTGTTACATTTGTTTGTAAGACAAAAGACTGTTTCAAAGAGCAAGCTTTTCAGTGTACCTGAGTCAAATCTGTAACCTGGAAGCATTTCATTCAAATGCTGAGCTGGCTCCAGTATAAAACTCCCATGGCATTAGCTCTTAAAACCCTGAGATTAAAAACCCACCCCGAGTATATTCAAGGCCAACCAAGCATTGTAAGCTGTGGTTTCCATGAACCCTTTCTGCAGCTTTCACTTGGGAAGGACAATGGTCTGGTTTGATTAAGTAACATTTTGTGAGCATCGTCTAAGCTCCCAGTGTTGTTCCCCAAACCGCTGCTGCAGCTGAGACCAGTCTGCTTTATGTTTGCTAAAAACAGGAATGTAAAGCACTGAAATGTCATTGTTGTTTGTTAAGCCTGAACAAAACCTGATGCATATTTCATTTTCATTACAGCAATACGACTGCTAAGAGAACCACTCCAAGACAGAACCACAATCTTCCTCGATGTCACTGTAATTTATATATTTTACTTGTATTAATTTGTAAAACTTTGTACTAGTGTATTATACGCCACATGTTCTACTTTTATAAGTGTGTATAAAGACTGGCATCCTCACGTGTTGTCAGTGTTCGAACGTAGCAATCAAACTTTTTTAGGAATTAGAAAATAAAACACACTCTGGAGGTAGTTTACTGACTGAGTGACAGTTCTCAGACTATCTGAGATAAACTCTGGTCTGAAGTAATGTTTTTGAGAAACATTACAAGGATAAAACCACATTCCAATGGCTATTGTATATATTTATATGTGCATGTGTTTATTAAATGAAAGATTTCTAGTTGCTTTTTGTAAGACCATGGAGGAGAAAATATGACCACCTGAAAAGATTTATTTTCTCACTGTTTATATGGTGTTTCCCAGTCATATGCCTGCAAATCTTTAGAAAGTGGCCTTTTGAACTGTTTCGTGTTCTGAAAGAGACAGATACTTCCCCAGAATCGGAGAACAGATTGCGAATGCTCGAAGCCAAACGAACGAGTCAGAACATGCGATACGGCGAGTTGTTACAGGGACTGCCAGACCCTACATTTTCCTAACACATGGGAAGCTCTTTGTCCTTCAAAGACAAGACTAAGGACCATGTATTTAAAAAGGGAAAGGCCTGGATAACTGGACAAGAAGAAAGATGGGAAATGGAATAAAGCAGTTGATCAGCATCATGGGAAAATGGGGGCGAAGGGGAGGGGGACCATGAGGAAATACTCCCTCCAAATTTGCTTGTTTTAAATACAACAGAATAAAGTATTCACTACCATTGTGTTGTTTAGTTTCATTGTCCTTTGTTTCAAGTTCCTCCTTTTTTTTTTTTTTTTTTTTTTTCAGTCTGCAGGTTGTACAGCCCCTATTGCTAAGGGCTTTGTTCTTCTGGCTTCTTTATTACACTTTCTCTTCTGCATCCTCTCCCTCCTTGTCTGCCCTCCTCAGCTGGCCATGCACTGACTTTGCTCTGCCGTCCCTTGGGGCCATCACTCTAGTTGGCAACTTTCCTTTCCACTGGGTGCTACAGACATCCGGCTCCTGGGGAAGGTCACAGACATTTTCTCTCTTGATGTTTTACATCTGTTGTACAGAGGGAGGCCCTCTCAAGTGACAGGATCCTCTGACCTAGTGGGGATTGTCTACAGACATTGTCTGCTTTTGACCGGCGCAACAGACAAGTGAGTTCACAAAGAAGTTCCCTAGGGGGAGGTATAGCTCAGGTAGAGCACGTGCCTAGCATGCATGGGGTCTTGGGTTCAATCCCTAGTACCTCCATTTAAATAAATAAGTAAATAAACCTAATTACTCCTCCGCAACCCCCCAAAAAAAGCTCCCCTACCTATGAGTTAGCAGAGCCCCTCCTGAGAGTGAGGTCTCCTAATTGAAGAGTTCTCATCTTTCTTGTGCCTCCATCAAAGCTTACAGACTCCGGTGAAGAATATTGTTTAAAATGCAAATAACAAAGGGCATAGGATGACAAAGTAAACCAATTTATCCGAATATTTAATTATAATATAGTTGTCTTGGTGGCCAGTTCCACCATGCCAACATCTGCAGACAGGAAAACAGGGATCACATGTGATCCAGCAGCGGGCTGATGAGTCGGGGATCTAAGAACTACTGTACTTTTGAAATATGATTCCAACTGAAATATTTTGAGGTATGTGCAACAATTTTCATGTGATATGAAGAGATAAGTAATTTTGTATTGTTGACCAAAGTATGGTCAGCATCGCTCACAGTGCTGTGATTTGCTGCATGCTGTCATAATAAAGGAAATACTAAATTTTCGTTAGAGGTTAATAAAAACAATGGCAAATTTTTTTTTCCCATCCAATTTAACCCCCTACCCTCCAGATATCTATCCATGGGCCTCTTAGGAGTTCTGGGACATCAGGTTAAGAACCCTTGCAACAGAGGATCCGAAAAAGAGGTATAATGACCAGTCATAAGCACTTTTTTCCTCCTAAAGCTATCCTCAGAAGAAAAGGTGGTAATAATTATTATCCATGATAGTACTAATAACTATTGAGTTCATCTCTGTGTCAATTACCATACTCAAGTTTCTATGCTGAAATCTTTCAATAGACCTAGAAGGAGGCACTTGTCTCCACTTAACAGAGTCAAAGATCAGAGAGGTTAAGTAGTCCCACAGAGGTTAAGGTTAAGCCCGAGGCTACCTCTTTAGCAAGTAAAAAAGCTATCATTGAACCCAGGTCAGTCTAACACAAAAACCCACTTCTCTCCTGGCCCCTCCACTCCTCTGCTGCTCTGCCCCGGTGCTGGGGTGTTGTCCCCACCAGCGCTGGAACTCAGACTCTCCACCCGCTGAACAGTGAGAGTCCCATTTGAGAGTCCCCTGTGACCCTCAATCGTTCCCTTTCCAGAGTCCAAATTTGAGAGACTCAAAGTCTACCCTAGTTTGTAAATCCCTTAACAGTAGACATTGCCACTGTCCGGAGGAAATAGCTGACACGAATTCCCTTCTGTCCTGGTTTATTTCTATTCATAGCTCACACCATTGGTCTGCAATATTCTAAACCCGTCAATTTGGCCGGGAATTTCCTCGGGGGTTGTACCGAGACGGCTCATTATCACCCGGCAACATAAAAACAAAAATTCCTGTAGAATCTGAATCACCTGAATAGCACACATGGCCTCAAGGTTAGATAATTCCCTCTGAGTGTCATTTTTACAGTAATTACCAAATTTTCCAATCACCCTTTACAGTAAAGAAAACTCTTGAATTGAGATCTAAGGAAACTGATGGAATGGTATCTTCACTACAATTTGGTTTTTGTATGTGTGTGAGGTCGCCTGGATTGTGTTTCCAGGCCTGGGATTTGGCGCAACTTTTCAGAAAAGCAACAACCTATAAAGTCTGCCCATCCTTTTGACCCAATATTTTTACTTTTAGAAAAATATTTTAAGAGAATCATCAAGTATGTTCAGTTTCCAGGGATAATTTTGGGAGCATTGTTTATACCAAATGAAATGACAAGAGCCTAAATGTCTGACAACGAGGAACTGGTTTGATAAAATGTAGTCAGCACAATAAAAAATTACGCATATTTATATTTATAACATATGTATATATACACTAAAAAGTAATTTGGATAAGATTCTGGGTGATTTTTGTTTTGATGCATTTTGCTTATCTATACTTACAGAAGTGTCTCCAATAAACACAGGTGACTTTTGGAGAGAAAACAAAAACAATAAAAGAAAGATTCAGTCCTCAAATCATTCAGGGAGTGTCCCGCAGTCTAAAGGAAACTCCCCAAGTGTATGAGAAAACCATTGTTCTTGTGGGTGAACAGAGGAGTCCTTCTACGGTAGAAACTGGAGAATAATTGTGTCTGCAATTAGGCAGAGGAATGGGCCAGGTGAGACGGGCAGGAACCACAGGCTAAAAATACTATGGAGAGGCAGTAATTCCCACTCTGTGTTTGGGAAATGTAGGGACATGGTATCTACTTAGTCTAACAACTAAATGATATTTTTATAAACATCAGATATGTATCTGTTTTTTTCACTTAAAAACTGATCGTAATGAAATATCTTTACTTTGAGCATTGGCCCTTTATCAGGGCATTTTGTAGCAAAGCCTGAATTTTTCTCATTTTACTTTTCTGAGTGGAGAGAAGGCTTAACAACAGAGTGGGTTTACAGGACTTGGCCCAGCCTGCTTTGTGAAAATGATCCAACGTGTCTTAACAAGGAGAGGAATTGAGTTACCCACCCTCGGCTGGTACAAACTGTTCCTCCTTCCCTTTTCACGTGAAATATTTTTGTGTGTGCATATTTGTCAATTTAGATACTTATTTTGATGACTCTGCAGTGACAGAAGTCTACTAGGCTTTTCTGGAGCTAGACTTCATGTTAATTTCTGGAAATGATCAATCAATCTCTCTTTTTCTTCCCCCCTCTCTCTCTCTTACACGCACACACTCACCACACAAACACACACACTTTTGTACTACATAGCATTTTAAAAGAACGACTACTGCAAATGAGACAATATGGGTGAATCTCAAGTAATGAGAATGGAAACCATCTATACTGTCCCTTCTCCCAATTTTATAGACACAACTCTGGATGTAATGTTGACTGATGTAGCTAAATCCTTAAAATAGAGAAAGAGGTGGTGAGTCCCCCTATGCCCTATTCCACACACTAGGTCTTTAAAGGAGAAACTCTAGTTCCCCAAGAGGGGCTATTTCAAGATGTTTATATTCACAAGTTGCATCCTGGGCATGGAAGATTCTGTGTGAAGTATTCCACTTGCTAATTCTCACCACAACCTTCTTTGTTACATGTGTACAAATAATCACTGATTCATGTGCACGGTTCAGGGCCAATTGCAATGACCCGTCATGTCTCAGATGTAGACAAAGCCTAGGATGGTTTGAAACCAAAACCAAGGTCACCAGGTTGGGCTCTCTCTGAATACCCAACTCCATGTTGTTTAAGGAAACCTGTTAACTAATATAGTCGTTCTAAAACTACAGTCAGCTCTCCCCATGATCTTTGACACCTATTACATTTTTAAACATTTAAAAAATCTTTTAAAAACCACTTTTCTTACAGGCAGTAAAATGCACAGAAAAATGTATAACTCAATAAGTTTTACATATGTTTATACACATGTCATCACCATGGAGATCAAAAGCCAGGACATGTCCAGCACCCAGAAACCTCTCTCAGGTCCACTCGCAGGCAACAGGCACCCCGCTACCACTACACTCCCCCAGAGTAACTACAGTTCTGATTTCCATTAGCATACGTTAGTTTTGCCTTTTCCTGAACTTAATATAAATTGATTCATAAAGCATGTTCTCTTTTGTGTCTGGTTTTTCTCACTAAACATTAAGCTATTGAATGCTGGCTCCAGAAATACTACCGGAATAATCTGTTTGTAAGACAAAACTGGGTGTATTGCTTCCTGCTGTCGGGGGGAACACCACCGTGAAGGAGTTTTGGTAGCGTGTCGGAGAGGGAGGGAAAAAGTTGAATTTGAGATTTTGATTCTGGTTTAAGGTGAGTCTTTTGATGGGAGAGCTTCAACAGGATTAATAAGGATTATGATATCTTTTAGGATTGATGGGAACAGCAAAGCAAGGATTTTGAGGTGAGAGGTGCAAAGACCCTCAAGATGTAAACTGTTGATGTTTCTATTGAAGAGATGTCTTTCCAGAAGTTCTGATAATGAACAATAAAGTTATTTTCCTGGGCAACAGCATCCCGGAGTAGTAAAGCTATGATAGCAAAGACTGTGGAATGATCACATCACAACAGACAGTGAGCCTTGGAGCGGTTTATGGTTTCAGTCCTCTGTGTCCAAGCTGAGGGGGATGGTTTCAGTTTGCAATGTTTTTGAAAGTCATGTGTGTTGTCTCATACGGCAGTAGTTTACTCATTTCATTTGCTGTATAGTGTTCCATTGTTTGAATATACCACAGTGTGTTTACCCATAGTTCTATGAATGGATATTTAGGTTGTTTCCAGGAAACACGTTTCTATGATCATTCTTGTACGTGGTTTTTGGTGCATATAAGAACCTATTAATGTAGGTTTGTTTGGTTTTACCTTGTTAAGGATTCAAACTACCAATGGAGATTCTTTTGTTGTGCTTTAGTTAGCATCTCATTGGCCTAGCAATCCCGCCAGGGGATTGTCAGTCACTCACTGTTCAATATTTCTGGACTGCACGTTGTGTGCCCTGCACTGCACAGGGTGCTGAAGACACAGCCGACAACAAGATTTTCCAAACTCCAGGAGGCAGAGCCTTGACTGTGCTGCTCACTCTGCATCCCCAGCTCGTAGAGTAGAGCCTGGCATGTAGCAGGTGCTCGTGATCAGGGGTCAGCAAGCTATGGCTCACGGGCCAGTCTGCTCTGCTGTCTGTTTTTGTGACTAGAGTCATGGGAACACAGCCACGCTCACTTGCTTACATACTGTCTATGGGTGCTTTTCAGGTACAATGGCAGAACTGAGCAGTTGGGACAGTGAACATATCTGTCCCACAAAGCCTTAAATATTTACTATCTGGCCCTTTAAAGAAAGAGTTTGCTGAACTTTAGCTTAGCTGGCCATTTGCCTAGCTAAAAATGGATACTTCTATTATAATGGAAAAAGAGAAGAATGGGTATTTTTGTTATTTTTAAGCTTATTATGAAAATTTTTGAAAAATTTGTTAAGAAACAGAGAGAAAAAAGTGAATCTGACTTGCCTACCACGCAGCTGAGAAAGTGGACATTAGGGGGTGCATCAGTTTACTAGGGCTGCCGCAACCAAGCACCACGAACCGGGCAGCTTAGAACAGCAGAAACTACCGTCTCACAGTTCTGGAGGCCAGAAGTTTGATATCAAGGGGCCAGCAGGGTCCTGCTCCCTCTGAAGGGCTGCTCTGGGCCTCTAACCTGGCTTCTGGTAGCCTCAGGCACTTCCGGGCTTGTGCAAGGCCTTCTTCTCCCTGTGTCTCTTCACATCGTCCTGTGCACGTCTGAGTCCAAATTTCCCTTTTTTATAAGGACACCAGTTGTATTGCATTGGGGCCTGCCCTAATGATTCCATTTTTTAACTTGATTACCTCTATAAAGTCTGTATTTCCAAATAGGGTCACATTCTGAGGTGCTAGGTATTCAGACGTCAGCATATATTTTTTGCAGGCGACACAATTCAACCTAGAACCTAGAGGAAGAGACAGCAGCCTGTCTGAGACTTCATCAGCATCTTCTAAATCAAAACAGCTGTCCTGTGAGATGTCCTTGGAAAAGTCTGAGAAACAGCACACACAGGTTTTCTTGAAGATTCATCACACACATTAACAGTTTCCAAGTCTTGTAAAAACTTGTTTAACTCAAAACTTCCCAGATTGCGGACCTTGGAGCTGTAGCTTTGGAAAGAAAGTGAACAGCAGATGAAAAGCACAGAGTTGGAAATATGATCAACTTGTTAAATGACAAGAGAGGGTTGAGGTCAGAGGAGTCCTTCGATGACAACCAGGAGCTTAGGATGAAAAGAAAATTCTCAATATAGTTAGCTGCTGCCTGTTCAGCGGGCAGGAACGCTGGTATGGTCTCTGCCCATTTCTTCTGCTCTGGGATAAGTGTGCAGGGCTACTGCCCTTGTGGACCTTGCTCCCATATAAGAACATCATGGGCCCTTTAAACAATCCAGCTCCCTAGGTTTGGGGTGAAGCCCTGATTTCCAATGTCATAATTTTGGAGAAAAAAATTTTTATTGTAGCTGCTTTGGTCTCCAAGTCGGAGACCTCTCTGAGTGGGAGAGACAACAGAATTTCAGAGATATAAATAAGCCAATTATGAGTCATTTCATCCCTCCATAATCTAGGACCAAGCCGGTTCTCCCACCAACTCCATTTCTGAGTTTATCACAGGGTGCGCTTGTATGTGAGTGTGGGCAGTGGTATATGTAAACTACAAACCCCTGCAAAGGCTGAGAAGCAGCTTTCATCTGCATCAGCCAATATTTCCTCTCACGCATGGGTGTAGAGGTTTAGTGGGTAAAGATATGCTATGGGTGTGCCGCAGGCAAAGCTTGAGGTCGGGAAGGGACAGAAATGAAGTGACATATTAGTAAATAGTTTCTGCAAAGGCAAGCTGGGTGACTCAGTCTTCAGCGTCCATGGCTAGAGGGTCAGGGAGCCCTGTGAGTCAGGTAACCTGTGAACCACTGGGTGTTTCCTTGGCCCAGGGGAGCGTCACACTAGAGGCAATGGTGAGTCTCATCCTGTATAATGAGAGAAATATTCATGTCCACATCATCAGGGCTCCCTACGCAGGTGAGGATATCAGGGCTTGATGGTTCGTGGAGATATGCCAGATGGGAGAATGGGGCTCAGGTGTAGAGAGACAGAACGCGCAGGGATGCAGAGGCTCCCTGGACCCTCCCTGAGCACCACACTTTTCATGGCTCCACACCTCAAACCCTCCCATCAGCTCTGCTTCTGAAGGTAAAACTAAACGATTTCCATAGACCAGGCAAGTAGTTCTCTCCACTTGCTTTTTTGAAGATCCCTTCTTTTACTCTTTAGAAATCATTCCCCCTTTAATGCCATAGGGAATTTATTACTGGTGGATCTTTTGATAAGCACATTTGAGTAACTGAAGAACCATAGAAATTTGTGTAGCTGAAGAACAATAAAAAGGATGCTGAGTTTCACTCAGGAACCCAGGATTTGGGTTATGGCTGTTGATCTTGGGCAAGTCACTTTTTCTCTCTGAGCCTCAGTTTTCTAACCTGTAAAGTGGAGATGGTAATGTTATCTCTACCTGCCTATCATGATTGGGATGGTTAAATTTGATCATATATGCTAATTTAACCATAGCAGTGGGAAAGCAACTTTGTTGCAAACTATAAAGTTATGTGTTCCATATATTAATATTTGATCTATGAATAGAAAGATTAGAAGAGGAGTTACATTATCAATCTCATTAATTGTTGCCTCACCTTCCTCTTCCTCACCCAAGTCATGAAATACTGACATAGACTTTACACTCTTCACAAAAATTAACTTAAAGTGGATCACAGACCTAAATGTAAAGAGCAAAACTATAAAACTCCTAGAAGATAACATAGGGGAAAATCGAGATGACCTTGGGTATGGCAATGAGTTTTTAGGTACAACACCAAAGGCATAACCTAGGAGAGAAATAATTGATGAGCTAGACTTCATTAAAATTGAAATTTTCTGCTGTGTGAAAGTCACTGTCAAGAGAATGAGAAGACAAGTCACAGACTGGGAGAAAACATTTGCAAAAGACACATCTGAAAAAGGACAATTATCCAAAACATATAAAGAACTCTCAAATCTCAACAGTAAGAAAACGGTCTGATTTAAAAATGGGCAAAAGACCTGACCAGCCACCTCAGTAAATAAGAGGCACAGATGACAAATAAGCACGGGAAAAGATGCCCAACATCAGATGTCATGAGGGAACTGCAAGTTAAACCACAGGATACCACTACCAACCAATTAGAATGGCCGAAATCCAAAACACTGACAGCACCAAACAGTGGTGAGGGTGTGGAGCAACAGGAGCTCTCAGTCATAGCGGTGGGAATGCAACTTTGGAAGACAGTATAGTAGTTTCTTAGAAAACTAAACATGCTCTTAGTATACAATCCAGCAATTACGCTCCTTCGTATATGCCCAAATGAGTTGAAAACTTACATTTTCACAAAAACCTACACATAGATGTCTATAGTAGATTTATTTGTAACTGCCAAAACTTGGAAGCAACTAAGACATCCTTCGGTAGGTGGTGGATATATATAAACTGTGGTACACCTAACAATGGAATATTGTTCAGTGCTCAAAAGAAATGGGGTATCGAACCATGAAAAGAAATGGAAGAAACTTACATGCATATTATTAAGTGAAAGAAAGGAAAGGAAAGGAAAGTCTGGAAAGGCTAAATTTACTGTGTGATTCCAAATATATAACATTTTAGAGAAAGTAAAGCTATGAAGACAGTAAAAAGATTGAGGGGGGAGAGGGATGAATAGACCGAGGGCATTAGAAGATTTTTAGGGCAGTGAAACTACTCTGTATATCACTATATAGTGGTGGATACCCATCATTATACAGTTACATAAACCCATAGAATGTACAACACCAAGGGGTGAACCTGGTGTAAACAATGGACTTTGAATGATTACGTTGCATCATTGTCGGTTCCTCATTGTAACAAATGCACACTCCGGTGGGGGCTGTTGATACTGGGGGAGGCTGTGTCTGCTTGGGGGCAGAGGGGTATGGGAAATGAATCCTTTGTACTTTCTGTTTAAATTTGCTAAAATTGAACCTACAACTGCTCTGTCTGTAAAAAAAAAAAAATTGCCTGATAGCTTTTGAAATTCCCAATGGCTAGGCTATCCGCCAGATCAGTTAAATCAGGACATATAGGGTTGCAAACTAGACATCAATAAATTTTTAATACAACCCATGTAATCCCAATACAGTCAAGGCCAAGAACCACTGCCCTAGAAAGTGACAATCTCACAGTAGTAGATCTTGGACCTGGATGCCAATAGGAATCACTAGCACTCAAAAAAATATATAGACTTCCAGGCCTCACTCCTGAAATCTGATTCAGTCAGTCTAGGATGAGGCCTGGGCACCAGTGTTTTTTAAAAGCTCTTTGGGTGATTCCAATATGTGGCCCAGATTGAGAATTACGGATCTGTAGCAATAAGGGAAATTCCTGGAACATGTGCTTTAAACTCTCCAGTCTTGTGCTCATGGCAGACATTAGTAATCACTCCCAGAACTCTTTCCTAATGAGCCTTCTCCACTCAACTTATCAGGCAATCATCATTCATTCGTCAGAGTTGCCAATGGATTCCCCTTTAGCATCTCTGCTTCATAGATTTACTCCCTCTCCAAACCAGAGATGTCTTTGTTGGATTTGCCTACCCTTGCTTCTGCCTCCATCTCCACAACTTGGAAGGTCTGACGTTTTCATAGAAGAGTTCTCCAAGGCTGTGACCTGGTGACAGCTGTTCTAGCTTTGGAACAATGCTGTACCAGCTTTGGAACAATGCTGTACCTTCATACTGTGCCTATAGTCTTCAAATCTCAGGGACTTTCTGCAAACATTAACTCATTTGTTTGAAAATGTCTGGTGCTGTGAGGACTAATGAACTAATGTTTATGAAACATTCTGTGTTCCCATGATAAAAGACATCAGCTATTCATGTAAAAGGCATATTTAGAGGCCACTGAATACTCTCGAGAGTTGGCTGCATTTTTTGCTTCACAGTGACTATCATCTAAGGCCAGGAGAGAGGCCACACCACTGTTCTCTGGAGAAGGCGCAGTGATGTGGGAGGGGTAGCAGTAAGAACAGCTTAGCAGAATCCCAGCCCCAGCCTTCATCACTTTCTAGTGTTGTTACCTTAAGCAAGTTTCTTAATGTCTCTCAGCTTCTCTTCTCTCATATGTCCAGTGGGAGTGATAATGTCTGGCTTGGATAACGCACACAAGAATGCTGGCACGGACACCCAGGTCAGCTCCTCTAAGGAGCTGGGAGCCGCCTTGGGCTGATTTTAAAGGGCAACATATGCAGTACATTTGCACATCACCAAGAGGAAATGTACAGGACCGTGCTGAATAAGAATCCAGAAAGGAGCCTTCCTTTGACTAACGTGAGAATTAGGAGAACTTATGTCTTCTCAAATTTTCCCATATAGATCTAGAATTAAAAACAAGATCTGTGCTGAGTCCAGCTTTGCCCTAGAAGTCATGTGGACCTCCCTAGCCAAAACAAAACATTTCAACTGGCGTGTGCTAAGTAGCTACTCCACACAAAGCTAAATAATGGGGATGAAAAAGAAAACTTTCATTCCTCCAGTGCACGAGAAGAAATGCCTGCCTTAAAAAGCAGATAACGTGTTTTATCAATTCTAGGTTGCTTGTTTTTGTTACACTGTAACATACATGATATTGGAGCACATCTCACAGGTGAAGACATGTTATGGTTTGACAGCATTTCTTTCCTTTCTTAGTGGTTCATAGAATAAGCGGGGTATCTTGACATTGATGGCAAGTGAAATGTGACAAGAACAGTCCCTCAGGTTGTTAGAAGCTCACATGGGGTATCATTGGTAGAGCACCTGTATTTATTATTAACTGCTGTGTAGCAGATTACCCCTAAACCTAGCAGCTTAAAGCCATAAACATTTTTTTTCTTCATGGTTCCGGGGGCCAGGAATCCAGTAATGGTTTAGCTCAGGTTCTAGCTCAGGATTGCTCATGAGGCAAAGTGTCATCTAGGTCTGCTGTCATCTGAAGCTTGACTTGGGGGTGGAAGATCCACTTGTGAAATCACTCATGAGACTCTCAGCAGGAAATCTCAGTCCCTTGCAGTGTGGCCCTCTTCTTTGAGCTGCTTACAACAAGGCAGCTGGCTTCTTCTGGACTCATCAAAGAGAGAGAGATTAGAGACAGAGACAGAGATGGAAAGATGGAAGCTGCAGGCTTTTATACTTAATCTTGGAAGCTTGGAAGTTACATATCATCTCTTCTGCCATATTCTATTAGTCACACTGACCAACCCTGGTATGAGATGGGAGGGGTCAATGTAGGAGGCAGGGATCACTGAGAGCCATCCTGGAGACTGGCTGCCACAACACCCAGCACACTGAGTGATCAACAGAAAGTAAGAAGAAATGTCAGTTTTCCCCCCTTGTTTTGCACTTTCCTTTTTACCTCCTATGAATTTTGTTGGGTCCGCCCTTAGGTTTGTACAACCATCAAACTCATAGCTTCAGTTTATGCAGCAGTGGAGCTGGAGTGGCCAATGGAATGAAAAGAACACTTTGAGCCTGACTGTTTGGTGTGGCTGGAGGTCAGGTTCTTTCCTTCGGCTTCTGTGTGTAGAATGGAGTGTCGTAGGATTTCACTAACCTCGCTTTTGAAAGAAATGCATCTGAATTCTCGAGGTTAGTCACCCAAAAGAACTTGGCCACCCTAGTTCTCTGACCTTTGTACAGCAGTGGTTTGGCTCTGAATGGGAGCTCTAAACACAGAAAGAGCACCCAGGATTTCAGAAGTGGGCTCTTTTGGTGCCACAAGGGGACTGGCTAAGCAAATTGTCATTGGCCAGCATGTTAAAAAGAATAAGCAGGTGCATTTCAAAATTCTGGAGCCATCAAATCCTGATTTCCAAGGTATTATTGGAAATAAGAAGCCTGGTTGTTCTGAGATGAGTTTAGGGCAGCCCTGGATTATATAGCCCCACGGACTCTAAGTTTGCAGTCCTCAAAGTGCGTCCTGGCTCAGCATCATCAGCATCACTTGGGAACACGTTTGAAATGCAGATTCTCAGTCCTCACTCCAGATCTCGTGAACCAGCCCATAGAGGACTGGAGCCCACGAGCCCCCTGTGTTTGAACGAACCCACCGGGAGATTCTGATGCTTAAACAAGCTTAAGAACCACTGCCCTGAAAAGCTTGGGAACCACTGTCCACTGTAAGGATTTCTTCTTTGGTGTAAGACATATTCTTTCCCCAATACCCCACTCCTCCCTCACCCCAAAAAGGCAAAACTAAATTACAGTGTTTGGGGATGCACTTGGGTGGTAAAACTATAAAGAAAAGTAAGGATTACTACTAAATCAGGACAACGGTTACTTTTAGGGAAGCGAGAAGGAGACATGGGCTGAGCGGGGAAGGGCACGTGGAGGGCTTCTGGGGTGCGGGTGTTGCCCATTTGAAGGGGCGGGGCTTCAGCGAGACAGACAGTGCACACAGGATGGCCGGGAGTTTGACACACTCACAGCCCTGGCCCCAGCACGGAGTAGCTTTGCAGCTCTCTTCACAAAAGTAGAGCTGCAAATGAGAACCAGCATACATGTATTTTGACAAAATAGGGGGTGTTTTCCAGCATCAACCATCAGTTTTCCAATTCTCTGGACGCCAACCGGGTGTCAAACAATTAAATGCAATTCTGTTACTAACCACCTGGCGTTAGTGTCAGATCCCACAGATTTAAGGGTTTGGTCCCCAAGACTGCCTGCACTGCAGATGCCTGTTGCTAGTCCTGAGCCACTTGTACATCTGACCAAATGGCCATGAATTGGGGGTTCTGATAATTTTCTGGAATGGCTCACAGAACTCAGGGAAACATTTCATGCTTGCCAGTTCATTATTAAGACGTAACTCAGGAACAGCCAGATGGGACAGGTGCACAAGGCAAGGTGTGGGGGGCGGGCACCGAGTGTCCACCCCCTCCCTGGGTGGACCACCCTCCCAGCACCTTGATGTGCTCACCAACCTGGAGCTTATCAAATTTTATTGTTCAAGAATTTTTATAAAGCTTATCCTCCAGCCTTCCTTCCACTTTCTGGAGGTCAGTGGGTAGGGCTAAATCTTCTGACCTTCTAATCTCTTGGTCCTTCTGGTGACCAGCCCCCTCCTGAGGCTATCTTGGGGCCCCACCCCGAGTCACAGCATCAGCACAAACTCCGGTGTGACCAAAGGGGTTCATTATGAATAATAAAAGACACTCCTATTACTCAGGAAATTCTAAGGGTTTGGGGAGCTCTGTGCTGGAACTCAGAGACAAAGGCCAAATATATTTCTTACTATATCACACAGAGGAAAAAACTGAAAGGGGTAATATGTTAAATGTGACAGAAACTTGACTCAGATACCAACGAGTTCAAGGGCCACTGGGCCTTGCCCAGTGCTGGCTACACATTCTGTTGTCCTTGTCCCTCCCATCTCCTACCTCTACATCACCTGGCATGTCGGCCTCATTTCTCTTATTGCAGGTGACCTTCCTCCAAGGGGCCAGTGTGTGGGCGGAATACACAATGTCAACGAATTCCTCACTTAAATGATTTATCATCTCAGCTTGGTGACCCCAGGGGAAAGAGTCATCTCTCCCAGTGTCCACAAACAAAACTCCAAGGAAGAGCCATAACTGCCTTGCTTGGGTCACAGGACCAACTAGCTGTGGCCCTGGGGTTAAGACAGTTTGACTGCCCAGTGTGGAAGGAAAATAAAAACGGAGTCACTGTTACTAAGAGAACTCTCTAAAACGGAGCCAAGGGGGCCACTGAGGAAGCCTGCCTTGTGCAGGGATGGCAACTGACCTTTGGACCACCCATCGTCCTACTCCAGATACTTTATCGGACCCTTACTCTAAACGAATGCGTGACGGCCTATCTCCTCACCGAATCCTGCCCTAGAATTAGCTGTGATTCCTTCAGGACAAATACTTCCTGACTTGCGTCAGTCTGTCACAATTCTCGCTGGGCAACTTAAACCACCTTGTGGCTTTTGTCTTTCTTTCCCCATAATTTCAGCTTTCTCTTTTATTCAGGATCCTTGAAATTACTTAATTCCTATGGGTATAAACTAGTAAGGGGCAGCTGGACAGGAGAGCGAAGAGCTAGGCCTTGGCATCTGCTCTGTGACAGGTATGTAAGCAAGAGAGCGACTCTATATAATTTATTATAAAATTTAATCCTTACAGTCTCTTCAGCAAGTAGCATTGGGAAAGCTGGAGTGGCTTTTGTCTTTATAAGTCCTTGGCTTTTTCTCTTCCTCAGAACACTTTTCCAGTTTTACTCAAATCTGAGTCTTCTGAATTGAAATTCTTAAAGCTTCAGATAGGGCTCTTTGTTCTTCGTGGCTTCCACACTGGGCGCTGGTCATGTGTTTGTTTACACAGCGGAAGGCTAGGGGTGGTTGGGACAGGCCAGGATTACACGAGGATCACATGGAATGCTAGAGGGTAGTTCCCCAAGGAAAGAAAAAAGGGACTCCAGGCGGCCGAGACAATGACTTGTTTGCTATCAGGAGTTTTGATGGGGACCCCACGTTGGGGGTACTTTGTGCCTGGGACAGAAAGGGAGATGTGGAAGGCAAAGAGCGGACTCAGGCTGCTCCAAAGACCAGCTGCAGTTTGAACTCACTGATCCCTGGAAAAAGACATGTGCGTTCAGTGCAGGGATACGGGCAACTAGAGCAGATGCTGGGGGGAGTCTGCCTTGAGCACCCACCATGACTCATCTCCATCTCCCATCCAGCCTCTAGGACATTCCTTGGCCTTCCCAGCCTGGGAGCCTTCTCCAGCTATGGAGAGGCAGGGTTGTGTTGCAGAAAGAGCTCTGGACTAGAGGCTAGGGCCTCAGTCCCAGGTTTGCCCCTGACTTGATCAAGTTCACTCCCTTCTCAATAAACATGGCATTAGACCAGACCATATTTAAGCAGAGTGTGGTAAAAACAGGGACAGAGCTGGGAGTGGGGAGACATGGAAGGAATAAACACCTCCAAGGGATTGGTTACATTTACTATTACAAAGCTATTATATTACAGATCTATATTTTCATTGACAAATTAAAAAATGATAGAATGGAAATATATTTTGTATTATTTTATTTTAGCCCTAGAGAAGGAGATAATCTTCTCTTGTATTTTTACACTTCTTTAGTTGAGAAAAGTACAAGATACTTTTCCTTACAGACCAGGATAGAAAATAGTTCTGTGGATTCCTGGGGGCAGTGTTCCATTAGGAGGATACGTATCATTTAAACCACATAAGATAAGTAAAGGGTGAGTAGCCCAGATTGCCTAGGGAAAGGCGACTTAAAGGGACCCTTTACATTTGGGAAGTTGGGGGGCAGGGGGCGGGATGGTGAAGTCTGCTGCCACCTTGCCCCTTGGCCATCACTGGAGAGGAACGATGGGAGGGTGTTCCATGAACAGTGGGATCCATTCCGATTCCAGGCCAGGAGCCAGCTCTGGGTGTACAAAAACAGAGCTTGGCTGAGAGGGCAGCCACGTTGGGGCCCCTGGCAGAACTGAGGGCCGAGGGAGGGCACTGTCCTCCGTGTAGAGCCCCCTGTGGCCCCTTCAGGGACTGGCATCCTGCCGGCTCCTCACTGAGAGGAAGCAGTTTAAAGTGAATCAAATGGTCTTCAACAGTGACACCGTGTGGCCAAGAGAAGTAAAGACAGCACTGGACCCACTGCCTCTCCCCTGGGGCAGAGGATGCCTGGCCAATCTACACCCAAACTTGAATGATTTGAGAGGATGCACTTCAAAACGGAGACACGGACCGTCTCATTTCTATGCCATTTGGGGCTACAGCGATTTTTTTCAGTATTGGACCTTTGAGTTGTTGGAGCAATTCATACTCCATTACATGCATTCTAAAATAAATATTATAAATTGACTTTACTTACATTTCTGGAAATCTATAACCACGTCAGTTTGACTTGTGAAGGTTTGCTGGAGCCCCTGAGCATCGCACTCCAGGCCACTGAGCACAAATTTTGCTTCGTCTCCCCTTTCACTGCACGGTGTGCCAACTTGTTTCCTGAAAAGAAGGAAGGGGGAAGTGTGGGAGGACCCGATTTTTGACTTTCTAATGGGACTCCTCCAGGGTCATTACATTTTCCTCTGAGGTCACTTTAGTGCAAGTGTCTACACTTTTATATGGCACTGTTTAACATTTTAAGAATCTCCTGGGAAAATTATTCATGCTACTCACTATAGACTTCTATCTAGTTGATGAAATACTTCATTATATTTGTAGCTGAACCCCACAGGATTGATTTCTTAAAGCATTTATAGATTTATTAGAATTCGACTGTGTAAACTAGGCAAGTGGTAATGTAGCACATGGGGCTTAGAGTGTCATACAGTCAAATGATAGGGAGTGTGTGATTCCCTATGCATCCGGCATTGCTCTGGGCATGCACAGTTGACTGGCATAGAACAGAACACAGCCTCTCCTGCCAGGAGCCTGCCTGGCTAGAGAAAATCACAGGACTCTGTAAGAGCAGAGAGGAGGGAGCTCTGAGCTAGTCTCAGCTGCCACCACTGGTTTTGAGAGGCATAGACAGACACCAACAGCCAAACCTAGAACCAGCCAGTGAAATCAGTCATTCACATAGGAGGCAGTGCTGCTCTGCTAAGTGGGTTTGAATCTCAATCCTACCCCTTAGCAGCTGTGTCATCATGGGCATGTCACTAAGCCCCAAGTGCCCTGCCTGTTAATTGGTGAGAATGCCAACCCCAAGGGAGGTGTAAATCAGATAATACTGGCAAAGTGTAATGCTGAGCAGAACTGCTCTATAAACTGAGTTTTATTGAAATAATGATAACGAGTCAAAATTTTGTAGACCAATTAGGTCATTGATATAGTTTTGTCACATTCACATCAAGTTCATCCATTTAATACAGAGTTGTGGGTTTAGACCAGATTAAATTCACCATATTTCTCTAACTCTCTGGATCGCAACTCTCTCCTTGTACCCTCTCCCTGGCACCCAATGGCAAACAGTTTTACTCTCTACCCAGGGCAAATAGGAAAGAGGCCTGGGAGTTAGCTGGACACTTTCCTCTATTTCAACTTCCACATTCACTTAGTCACCAAGTCCCATGGCCACTGCATTTAAAAATATATATTTTTCAAGAGGAATGTGGCATAACACCTGCATATGATTTTTAAAAATATAGCTTGACTAGCTTTTACTTGTTAATCCTATAGCCCTAATTTGTCCCTCCCTCCTTCCCTCTCCCCTTTGGTAACCATTTGTTTTCTATCTATTCATATTGAAAATCAGTTATACTTCAACAAAAAATATATAGCGTGAATAGACACATGCAGACCAATGGAACGGACTACACTTTCCAAAATAAACCCAAGTATATATGGCAACTTAGTAAATGATTAAGATAGTCATAAGGGAAAATATTAACTTTTTCAAAAATAGTGTAGGACAACTGGGTAGTCATTTTGAAAATGATAAAATTAGATCCCTATCTCATACCAGAGACCAGAATAAATTCCAAATGGATCAGTAATGTAAATGTAAAAAAGGTAAGGCATAAGTACTCAAAGAAAACAGAATGGTTTGGAAAGAATGTCTCAAAGCTATCAAACAAGATCCCAAAGCAGCAATAGAAAATCTTGGATAAATTTGACTACATAAAAATAAAGATTTTTTTTTTTGCATCATAAGCAAAATCAAAAAGGCAAATGACAAATCAGTGGAAAATATTTGCAACTTACATTGCAGACAAAGGACTAATCTCTTTAATATATAAAGAGTGCCTAAAAATCAAAAGGAATAAAATCCAAAACCTGATAGAAAAATCGACTAAAATATAAACCAACAATTCACAGAAAGAGTTACATAGATGCCTCTTTTTTTTTTTTTTGAAAGATAACTGGTTTACAATATTGTGTTAGTTTCAGGTGTACCACAGATGACTCTTAAGTATGTAAAAAGATGTTGAAATTTACTCATCACAAGATAAATGCAAATTGAAACTATACAGAGATATAATTTCTCACCTACAAGATTGACAATAATTTAAAAGCTTGGCAACACACTCTGTTGGCAAGGCTGTGGAGAAACAAGCAGAGTCAGACAGTGCCAGTAATATTGCAAAATGATACAACCCCTGGTGAAGGGAATTGGGCAATATCTAACACCAGTAATTACGTATGCACCCAAGAAAAGCACTTCTAGGAAACTACCGTGAAGGTACCTCCGCAAACATGAAAGCATACTTGGGCGATCTTCTTCGTTACAGTATTATTTATAATAACAGTAAGATGCTGGGAAAAATCCAAGCAGCCACTAATAAATCAAACCGTGGTACAGCTACATGACGGAGTTTCATGTAGTCATAACGAAAAAAAACTGAAAGACTTCTACAAACTGATATGGAGTGATGTCCAGGATATATTATTAAGTGAAAAAAATATTGAGGTGCATATAGTATACTGCCATGTAAAAAAAAAAAGGAACATAAGAATATGTATTTGCCTGTTTTTGCAAAAAAAAAAAAAAATGGAACACAGGAAGAATAAAGCAGAGACTAATGAAAACGTCTGCTTATGGAGCTGGTGGGAAGAGAGCAGGGGAAAGGACGAGACTGTCACTCCTGAGTACAGCTTTTTATATTGCTCTGACTTTGGAACCAAATAGAAGTGATCCATTAAAAATGTAATAAAAAGTTTTAAAAAGCAAACCCTAAAATCGACTATAAACAGAAGCAAATGAATCTCTGTACCAAAGTATTATCAAGATTTTTTTGCAGCCTCTTTAGTCATTAGAATATGTTACTTTAAGGATGTAAAGAACTGTGTTCAAAGTTACTTGAATTACTCCGTTCTGTACTAAACACAGTACCCCAATTACAATCCTTGGTGTCCTTTTATTCCACAGGAAAAAAGGACTGCAAAAAATCTGAACTCTACCTCATAGATTTATGATTGGTGGTAATATTAGAATTGTCAATTTGAAAGCTATTTTATGTATATTGTAGAATAAAGCAGAAAAGTAAATATGGTAATGCTGTTAAGAACTAAGATTTTCAGGGTAGTCATGTAGAAGGTCTTAGAAGATGCTCATGGAAGTTTTTCCAGTAAGTTTTATGACATCTGCAACTTTCTTTTAAATGATTGAGAGAAAAAAACTTATGAGAAATAAAGCAAAGGGAGCAAAATATGAGCAACTGATGAATCTAGTTGAAGGATAAACACTGATCATTGTACAATTCTAATTTTTTCCATTTTTTTAAGTTCAAAAATTTCCAAGATAAAAAATTTTAGGGAGGATATAGCTCAAATGGTAGAGGGCTTGCTTAGAATGCATGAGGTCCTGGGTTCAATCCCCAGTACCTCCATTTAAAAAAATTAGAATAAGTAATACATCTTACATCTAGTATTTTATAAAACACATGTTTTACTATTTAACTCTAATCAGAAACACATGATTTATATCAGTAAAAGTAAGCTAGATTTTGCTTTGGTAAGAAGCAGCATCAAATTATCAAGGGCTTAGAAAATCAAAGGTTTATTTCTTGCTCTTGCCTTCTAATCATCACAATCAACACAGAGTCTGTGCAAGAGAAGAAGGAGAGTTAAGGAGGGTCTCTCACAAAATAATGCAAAGCTTGACTGGAAATGACACACACAACTCATTAACCACAAGACCCAACCCACCCCTAAGGGGAGTCAGAGACTGGGAAATATCTGATGAGCACCATTAAGGACTAGCACCTCGTTCA
Organism: Camelus ferus; assembly: GCF_009834535.1. Taxonomy (NCBI): domain Eukaryota; kingdom Metazoa; phylum Chordata; class Mammalia; order Artiodactyla; family Camelidae; genus Camelus; species Camelus ferus. The sequence goes on from NC_045696.1 coordinate 97,790,194, forward strand.
TTGTCGGGTTTTTTGTTTGTTTGTTTGTCTATTTGGTTTTGTTTAGTTTTTATCTGAATTCATTATGCTGAACACCAGAAATACTACAACATCGTTCATTATGTTTTATGTCGAAGGAAACCTCTATAGATGTGGGAATTGGCGGTTAAGAGCACAGATTCTGCATCCAGAGGATCAGGTATGGCTCAACCACTCACCAGCTAATCTTGGGCAAATTACTGTCTCTCTGTGCCTCAGTGTCTTCTTATATAAAATGTTAGGTCTAATAAGAGTAACAGGTTGGGGAAAGATTAGGTGATTTGATACAGTCAAAGCACTTGGAATAATGACTGGCATACTGTTATCATCAACAGCATTATTATTTTACAGTATGAAACTCAGTATAATGCATTACAATTTTTTTCAAAGCCTCTCCCTTAAATCAAAGGGTACAAAGATGTACAGTGAAAAGTCAATTTCTCTTTCACATCTGAGCCTGATCAATCAATTTTTCTCCCCAGACACAATTGTTGCCAGCCATGGCGTTTATGAATGTAATGTCTTGCAGCCCCAAATCTCCCCACCCCCTTCATTTCTCTGCTTATGATAATGAAACATTTTTCCTTTGCTGGCTGACACGATCAATGTTAAGCTTTGCCAGTAGAGGACGCTGGAGGGACTCCGGAGGAGAAATGGGCTTCTCTTTCCGGTTCTAGCGGGCTTTCTGTTCTTGTCCTGGGCTGATATGTGGGAGACCCAATGACGGAGCTCGCCCCAGCAAGTTCCGTGGGTGCCCCAGCTGGTTTTCCCAGGACCAGCTCAGCGACACTTGTGTGATGCAGCTTCCTGCCAACTTTCCAGTGAGTCCAGTCATGGCCCAGCCAGCATCATCAAGTTCAACAGTACTCTGCTCCAGGCAGTTTCCTGTTGAATTCATCAGCACACCCCAGCAAGTGATTTCCTTCCCACCAGCCTCAGCCTACCGATTCTTCAGTATAGGAATTTCCAGCTTCTTAGTGCTGGCTTGCGACTCCTAGTTGTCAATTGCGGGCCAGCTCTGATCTGAGGCCACCCAGCAAAATACTACACCATCAGAGGGGCTTTCCCTCTCCAAGGACGTCTGTGTCCAGCTTTGAGCAGCTCACTCACCCCAGTTCATTCCTTTCTCGGATACCCTTTCTCAGCCCTAGTGCATTCTTTTTTATTATTATCATTATTTTTTATTGTAGTTGATATACAATGTTATGTTAGTTTCAGGTGTACAAAAATTCACGTTTTGCTAGATTAGACTCCATTTAAAGTTATTATAAAATATTGGTATATCCCCTGTGCTGTACATTACATCCTTGTATCTTGTTTATTTTGCATGTAGTAATTTGTACTTCTTAATCCCCGTCCCCTGTCTTGCCCCTCTCTCACTGGTAACCACTAGTTTGTTCTCTATACCTATGTCTGTTTCTGATTCGTTATATTCATTCATTTGCTTTATTTTTTAGATTCCACATAAGTGAAAACATACAGTATTTGCCTTTCTCTGACTTACTTCACTAAGCATAATACCCTTCAGGTCTATCCAAGTTGCTGCAAATAATAAAATTTCTTTTTTTTTTTTAATAGTTGAGTAATACTCCATTGCGTATATACCACATCTTCTTTATCCATCCGTCTTTTGATGGACATTTAGGTTGCTTTCTTACCTTGGCTATTGTATATAATGCTTCCTATGAACATTGAGGTGCATACATCTTTTCAAATAAGTGTTTTTGTTTTCTTCAGATATATACCCAGGAATGGAATTGCTGGATCAAATGATAGTTCTATTTTTAATTTTTTGAGGAACTTCTATACTGTTTTCCATGGTGGCTACACCAATTTACATTCCCACCAACAGTGAGCTGAGTTCCCCTTTCTCCACATCCCCACCAACATTTGTTATTTGTGTGTGGTCTTCTTTATGATAGCCATTATGCCAGATATCTCATTGTGGTTTTGATTTGCACTTCTCAGATAATTAGTTATGTTTAACATCTTTTCATGTGCCTGTTGGCCATCTGTATGTCTTCTCTGGAAAAATGTCTACTCAGGTCTTCTGCCCATTTTTTAATCAAGTTATTTGATTTTTTGATACTGAGTTGTATGAGCTGCTTATATATCTGGATATTAACCCCTTACAGACATACCATTTGCTAATATTTTCTCTCATTCAGTAGGTTGTCTTTTCATTTTGTTGGTAGTTTCCTTCACTGTGCAAAAGCTTTTAAATTTAATGAGGTCTCATTTGTTTATTTTTGCTTTTGTTCCCCTAGCCTGAGGTGACAAATCCACAGAAGTATTGCTGGGACAATCCAGGCAAGTCAAGCCAAAGCACCGGGCAGTTTTCAGTCTGCTGCCTCCACACTTTTCAAGAGTGGAGCCTCAGATTCTTACAGCCCTACAGTCAGCCCTGCTGTTTCTCAAGCCAGCCAAGTCAACCCAGTGTCAGCAGCCCTGGGGTAGTCTTCAGAATTCTCTTATTCCCACTTAGTAGAGAATGAATCATTCTCCATATTAAATCTTCCCAATTCAAATTATTGTGTAATTTCTGCCTCCTGAATGGATCCTGACAGCTCTTTGTCATAGGCTTCTGAGATACTCTATGCCTATATAATGTGTGTACATATATAATTATATATACTGTATATTATATAAATAGTAATATTATGTCCAGTGTTTTTCTAACTCAGCCATCATTGCATATCAGCATGTATAGATTTATCTCATTTTTAATGGTTGCATATTATTCCATTACATAACTATGCCATAATTTATTTAACCAGTTTCCTATTAATAGGGAGTAAGATTACTTCCAGTCTTTTCTCTCTATAAATAGTGCAGCAGTATTCTTACTTGATAGGTTCATATGCCCATGTGCAAGCATATCTTATCTGAAAGATCACTTCCTGGAAAAGACTCTACCTTCTTTATTTAAATTTTTCTTTTAATGGTGGTACTGGGGATGGAACCTAGGACCTCGTATATACTAAGCATGTGCTATACCACTGAGCCATCCTCACCCCCAAGACTCTGCCTTCTTAAATTCTCTCCAAACTATCTCCATGCCCACTTCCGCCACCATATTATAGGCATTCTCCATTAAAAAAATTAATATTTAGTATTTTTATTAGTTAGAACTAAGAAAGCATTTTGCATACATTTTGACAGTTTAAAGAACATGTAAAACCAGTGGAAAAACATATCCAAGGCAGAGTAGCATCAGATGCTTTGAGACATGCATAGGCATGCATATATTCACACATAGAAATTTTCTGTGTTCCCAGAACATACATTTCTTCTTGAGAATCCATTGTATGCTTTTTAAAGTTAGCAACATCTTCCTCATACTTGTGCCAAAATGGCCACTAAAGTAATAACATAAAAATGGAAAATGTTTTCATACATTCTGAATTACTCCTCGACATAACTGGATTCGGCCTCACATTCTTGCAGCAGTTAACTGGCTGTATCGGGTACCACTTCTTTTATTAGTATGTCTGTTTTCTTGACCATTGAACAATATTTTGCTTTTCCTTCCCCTGTTCTCTATCCAGTCAGTTCTCAAGTCCTATTATTCATTTTCTTTTGCTTTTTTAAAGTGAGGTGTATTGAAATATAATTTCTACATAGTGAAATTCACACTTTCTAGGTATACAGTTTTGATGAACATGTATAACCATGCAAACTTCACCTCAATAGAAATGCTACCTAAAGTATTTACATCACCCCAGAAAGTTCTATGTGCCCCTTTGTAGTTAACTCTTCCCCTGACCCCGGTCCCCTGCTAACTACCGATCTTATTTCTATACCAACAGCTTTGTGTTTTTCAGAATGTCGTATCAATGGAATCATACAGTGTGTAGCCTGGCTTCTTCCACTTAACTCTTTTGAGATTCATCCATGTTGCTGTAGTATCTATCAGTGGTTCACCCCATTTTTATTGCATTCCATTTGTGAATGTCCAGCTTATTTATCTATTTACCAGTTGATGCTTCCAAGTTCTGGTGATTATGAAAAAGCTGCTCTAAACATTCCTATACAGGTCTTTGTGAGCCCTTACATTTTCAGTTTTCTTGAGTAAATATCCATGTGGGATTGTTGAGTTGTATGGTATGCGTATATTTAATATTGTAAGACACTGCCAAATTGTTTTCAAGAGTGGCTGCACCATTTTGCATTTCCACCAGCAATGAATGAGATTTTCTGTTGCTCTGCATCCTCTCCAGCCTTTGGCCTTCTTTATTTCTGATGGAATTACTGCAGTTGTCTCTGGAATGAACTCTTAGTTCCATACCTTCCTAACTCTGATCCGTCCTTCGAACTGAAACCAGAATGAGCCTCTAAAATTCCTTCCACTCTTAGTGGCTCTGACTTCCTCAGGATAAAGCCCAGACTCCTCAATCTGACATACATCTTTGAGCTCTGAGCTTTATCACATACCCTCCTAACCACGTCCACTGTGACCTGACTCAGGGCTTCCGTGCAGTCCAATGCTGTGGAGCATTTATTTTCTACTTTGTATTCCCAAGACGCAAGCATTCTCTGAATTTTGGATAGTGTTGGCATTATGCAACTGGCTACCAAGGTACTTTTTTTTTCTTCGACTATTTTTTATGAAAATTTTCAAAAATTCAGGAAAGTTGAAAAACTAGTGCAATGAACATCCACAGTCAGTTCAACAATTGTTAACATTTTGTTACATTTACTTCATTTGTCTATTTAACATATGTCCATTCTTCTCTTCCTCTTCCTCGTCCTCCTTCTTCTTTTGCCAAACCATTTGCTCAGTAAGTTTCAGGTGTATCTCTCTCCTAACAATTAGAACAATCTCCTTCATAACAACACCACTACTACACCCAAAATAAATTTAAAACAACTTTCTAATATCATCTAACACTATCTATATTGTTGTTTTTCCAGTTGTCTCCAAGGTGTTTCTCACAGTTTTATTTTCCATGTCAGGATCCAATCAAGCTTTATACACTGCATTTATCTACCAGTGCACATTGTTCTATGACTGAGTCTTAGTTTGCCCAGCTACCCTTCTTCTGTTAAGCCAGATGACACAGTTCTGTCCCTACCCTTCCAAAGACTCTCCTGTGAACCCCTAGCTCTATTTCAAGTTTCCTGTAGCTTTCTGCACTTTCCAGAAGCCTGTGCTTAAATCTATTGGAAATTCAACATTTTGTATTACAGACCTTTTGTTGAACTTTCTATTTCCCCTTCCAGACTGAGCAGAGCGTCTAGCGGGCAAGGAATGGGTGTTCCTCACCTCAGTAGTCTCCCTGCTAGGCAGTCATTGCTCAATACACATTTAAAGAATAAATGACAGATAAACAAATTTCTTCTGTATAGCACAGGGAACTATATTCACTATCTTGTAGAAATCAATAATGAAAAAGAATATGAAAAGGAATACATGCATGTATATGTGTGACTGAAGCATTATGCTGTACACCAGAAATTGACACAACATGGTAAACTGACTATACTTCACTTTAAAAAAAAAAGAATAAATGACAGAATATGACTTCTAGGTCCGTCATTGTAAAGAATAAATAAATGGACTCTGGAGGGCTGGGAGCCAGGGGGAAGAGGGTAAAGGGCAGGTAAGGCAAGGGTCTGAGAGGCCATTCTCAATACAGAACGTTGCTCAGGGAGCTTTGGGTATGAACTGCACACGCCTTCCCGTCTAGGCAATATGCTAGGTGTTTAATTAGTTGGAGATCAACCTAGAATCTAGCAGCACTGTAGACATTTTGGACCAGATAGTTCTAGAGAAATAATTATAAACACAAACGTCAAGTCTCCTGCATCCCAACAGCCCACTTTTGTTTGCACAGCTGTTCTGCTACTTTCCTGATATGTTTTTAAGGCCCTGTCCACTCCCAGTGGGTCCCTAGATTGGACCGGGACCAGCACAGCACTTTGTGACCGTGGTCAGCAGGGAAAATCACTCTGAACTCCCAGGATGAAATTTCTCTCTGAATATTAGCCTTTTCTGCAGTTAAGCTTATATCTTTGTGGCAAACTTTTCTACTCGATAAACTTCTATCAGATACTTCCTTCTTCTCCACTTCCCACCACCTGTGGGGTTAATTCCAGGATCATATACTAATTCTGATTCCAGAGTGACTCAGAGGCTGCACACCAAGACTATTTTAGGTGGAGTGTTTCCTCCTGAGTCACCTTGTCCCTTGGTGGCAGGCATCCTGCGGATTTCCTCAGCTCTGCTGTAGAGAACAGGAAGCCAAGGCCAAGAGCAGCCAATCAGCAGAGCAGCCCAGTGACTCTTCCTGGTTCCCGGAGGACCAGCCAGAAAATCCTGATTTAGTAAGAATTCCTTGGCAAGAAAATGGGGAGTTTACTGGAGACAAATGCCTCCTATTTTTTTTTTTAAATGAGTACACATATGTTTTTCAGGAGGCTGGTTCAGAAAGAGTTTTCTTAGGCGTGAAATTAAGTAATTGTTTTAATTGTCCAGGGAGACGTCATTAGACGCTCTCATTAATGTAATAACCAAACACAAGGAAATTGCTTCACTCTCCTTTCCAGAATCTTATCAAATTTTAGAAGTCAGCCATATCCTCTTCATTCACTCCTGTCACCCTTACTGAACTGTCTTCCACATGACAACTGGTTCCCCCCACCCACCCTCCCCACCAAGTCTTCATGACTATCTGGGACATGAAAGCATCATTAGAGACATCTTTTGGGGGCTTGACCAAGACTGGGCAATACTAGCCAGGCATGTTGCCCTTCCCTGACCCCATCTGCCTGGCTGACATCAGTATTCTGTCTAGCTAACCTATCTGGCCTGTATATTTCTCCCACAAAAACAAGTGTGTCTTCAAAACAGCAATATAGGCAGCCACTACCAAGGAAGCCAAATGTCCAAACGTGAAACCTATTTGCAATGAAGAAGAGAGTTTCACTCATAGAAATGTATCAGCCAGGATGAGCATGGTGGAAGAGTCCAAAGAATATGTCAAACCTTGGGCTTAACCTCTAGTTCCTGGGCAAGCTTTTAAATGTTTCTCAGATCCATTTTTTTTAACACGCAAAATGGAGTTAATAATGCCTTCACCTTAGTGTTGTTGTGAGAATTCATTTTCTGTTTATTTTTACTGTATGTGGAAGCTTCCAGCACAGTGCCTGGAACAAAGATACTTAACAGATGTCAATTTATCCATGACTATTTTAAGGGGGGGCACTGATTGGCAATGACAGCTCACCTCACTGATGCTGAAAATTCCTGGAAGCCATGGCACTGGTACAAGATGGGAAATGCTCAGCAAAGCCAGTCTCTTAACATTTTAATGAAAGGTATTCTTGGTCATTCCTCTCCAAGGTACAAAATATTGGCAAGAAAAACTTTTCAACTAAACCCTCTTAGAACCTTGCAAATATGTCTCGTAAAGCACAGTTCTCTCTGGGTTTCTTGGAAGCCAATTGCCGTCCTCAGAGATTATCCTGTTCTCCTTTCTCCTTGATGTCCTTTCAGTGCCTGCTAGACTCTCTAGGACAAAAGTCTCAAGGTGAGAAAAACTGAAAGCCAAGTCAAACGTTTTCAGTTTTTCAAATATCTCTGCTTAAAAGTTAATGGGAGAGGGGCTCGGTGAATATTGCCTCGGGAGACTGTAAATTTTGATGCCAGATCATATTGTGATGGAACCTCTCCCACCCTCAGTTCATGCCCCATCAAGTTACTTCCTTTTGTTACCTGAAGATTTTAGCTCCTGGCTCTCTAAGGGCAGTCATTCTCTCCAAAACTACCGTTGTTATAAATGTTGATTTTAATATTCACTGTAAGTGACCGTTCCAGTACCCCGTCCTCCCCATGGCTTTCTTCCAGTCCCCCTGCCTCTGCCCTGCTTAGGCCACTGACTCCCATGGCCACACCTCGTATTCGTCTGCTAGGGCTGCCATGACAAAAGAGGCGACAAGCAGTAGAAATGTATCTTCTCACAGTAGTAGAAGCTAGAAATCCAAGATCAAGACGTGGGCAGGTTTGGTTCCTCCCAAGACCTCTCTCCTGGGCTTGCATGCGGCTGTCTTCTTGTTGGGTCCTCACATGGTCTTTTCTCTGAGGCACCTGGTACCTCTCTGTGTGATCACATTTCATTTTCTTATAAGGACACCAATCAGACTGGATTAGGGCTCACTCTACCAAAATTATTTTAACTAAGGCTGTATCTCCAAATGTAGTCACATTCTGAAGTTATGGGACATCAACATATGAAATGACAAGGGAACACAATTCAGCCCAGAACACACCTCTAGACTTTGTCTTCACCACCTACTGAGACACCTTAATCTCAAATCCCAGCATCCTGCTTCTCAACCTCTACCTTCCATCTTTCCAGCTCTTTCTCTCTCTGCTACCTCAAACCAACAATTCTTCAACCACGTTGTTTTTCCGTTGTCATTGTTCTTTTGGGAGGGGCAGTAATTAGGTTTATTTGTTTTATGGAGGTGCTGGGGATTGAACCCAGGACCTTGTGCATGCTGGGCAGGGGCTCTACCACTGAGCTATGCCCTCCCCTCTGCAACCACACTGGGACACACAAGCTACAAATCCAACCCCCCTCCTTTTTTTTTTTAAACTCTTCCTCACATTCTGTCAGATCTTTACTTCCCTCCTTACTTGGATTAAGGTCCACTGTTCATCATTATATGTTTTTGATTCCTTTGCCTCTTTTTCGTTACGATATTTGCTTGACAAAATCCCAGTCCTGGTTGATTCCAGCTTTCTTACCACCCTCTGCCCACATCTCTACAAGTGACCTGCCCTGGGAAAAACACTTAATGATACTGCCTAGTCTCACTATAAATTTATGACATCAAGTGGGCTCTTAGTGCCTGCCAGCTCCTGTCACATTTCTCTAGACCTTTCACCATCCTACACAACTGTTCCCTACCATCTCCTTTCTCTCCAAACCTGTAACACCCTCTCCCCATCTTCATTCTCAGCTGATAACCTGCTTCCTGTTTCACAGAGAAAACAGAAGTAATCAGAAGTTCCCACACCTCCAATCCCATAGGCTCCGTCTTCCTTCTGTTACTCAGACTGAACTGCGCATTCAAAGGCCAAATCCTCCATCTGTGCACATGCACCCACCGCTTCCCATTTTACTCAAGAGCATCACTCCAGCAAGTCTCCCCTCTCCCTTACATTGTCTATTCCCACCTCCCCTCCTCCCACCCCCTCAACAAGAACATTCCCATTAGTATATAAATGTGATATAATTTTTCCCATTAAATTAAGTTCCCCTTGACTCCCACTTTCTCTCCAGCTAAACTCTCCAAAAGGGTTACAGTCTTCTCTCTGTCTCCAATTCCTCTTTTCTCATTCTCTTATGAACCCATTCCATGAACTCAAGTCTATCCCACCACCAAAGCTTTCTGTATCAAGGTCATTGTGATCTCCAGATTGCTAAATCTGACAGCCATTTCTCAATCCTCCCATATGACTTGCCCTATAGGCAGCCTTTAACTCGGTTGATCACGCCTTCCTCAGCTAGAAACTCAACTTCCAGGATAAGCTCCTGGTTTTTCTTCTAACTCATGGGCCACTTCTCAGTCTTCTTTGCTGGCTCCCCCTCAGGTTCCTGAACTCTATCCACTGGGCTGCCCAGGACCTAGTCCTTGGGCCTCTTTCCTGTCCACACTCATTCCCATAATGTTTCATGCCTTTAAATACCATCTATACACAGACACCTCTCATACACTCCATCCCAGACCTCTTCTCTGCCCTTTGTATTTGTGTGTCCAACAGCCTAACTGGCATCTCCACTTGGATTTCTAATAAGTGTCTCCAAACTTGGGATGTTGGAAACTGACCACCTCCTCTCCCCTCCCAAACTTGCTCAGCCTGCTCTTTGGCTCATTCAGTCAATGACAACTTTGTTCTTCCAGTTGCTCAGGCCTCAAGCTGCGGAGTCATCTTTGACACGCCCCTTTCTCTTGCATCCAACTTGTCACCAAATACTGTTGACTCTATCTTTCAAATGTGTACAGAACCCCGCCTTTTCTCACCATCTCTGCTACTACTATCATGGTCTGAGTCACTGTCACCCGCAGGAAGTCTGCATTGTTGAAATGGGTTTAGAATTCATGTCCTTTCTTTCACCCACATCCTTTACAACCTACTCACGACACAGCAGCCAGAGTGAGCCTTTGAACATTAACAAGCCATTTTTCTACCCAAAACTAATCTCGGATACTGCTGCACTCCCCCTCCCTCTCTTGGCTCCAGCCACCATGGTCTCCTCACTGGGGTTCACTTCTACCTCAGGGCTTTTGCACACTCACTGTTCTCACTTCCTAAACCGCTTTGCCCCACGTTCTCTGCATGGCTCACACCCTCTACTTCCTGCAGATCTTTGCTCAGATGTCACCTTCACAGTAAGCTCTTCCCTGACCTCCCTGTTTGAAATGACACCCCCATCTCCATCCACATCCTCTGGTGCTCCTACCTGTCCTCACCTAACTTATTTTAGCCGCACTTACCACTACCTGATAAGCTATCTATTTTACTGATATGTATTCTTTTCTTATTATTCTCCCCTGTAGTAGAATGCCAGCCCCAAGAGGGCAAGGATTTTAGACTGTCTTGTTCACTGATCTCTCTGTCCGGCTCTCAGGTACAGTGCCTGGCACATAGGAGGTGCTCAGTAAATATTCAACCAAAGAGGTTGTTACTCTTCCCGTTTTCCCCAAAGTTCTAGTGAATGCGATTTTAGGTTTTGCTTCTATAACGCTGGGAGAAAAAAAAAAATCTAGTGGCCAGACTTTGCTCAAAGACATTAGAGAAAAAAAAATTGCCACAACCACTAGGGGGTGCCAAGAAACCTCTTTGGAACTGATCACAGTTTAAGACTACTAGTTTCTAGGTTAGTTTTGTTTAAATCCAACTGTGGCTCCAAGTATCTCAATTTTTTAAAAAGTGTAAGTATAATACAATTTAAAAATGTTTATTATGAAAGTAAGTTTTTATTTTCTTGAATTAAAAGCAGATATGTTATAGAGTATTAATGCTTTCTGGAGGATAATGACAAATTAAATATAAATAAATCTGGGATCAAGATTTCAAGGTACAAAACTCTTTGGTATGGAGGGGAATAAACAAGCCGGTTTTCCTTCTGATCTCTGTACTATTTTTGACAATTACGTTCCTACAACTGCAATTTTATTGTTAGTCACAGCTCTCATACCTTGCCTGGTCCTTCTCTATCACTCGACTTTGTGTTTTGCATACATAATCTGTTTAACCCACACATTATCCTTCTGGAGAAGATACCATTTTTAAATTCCCATTTCATCACTGAGGAAATTGAGACTAAGTCAAGCAGAGTTCTGAAGTTACTGGTAGAAAGAGTATAAAGAGTTCAGGCACTCCTTGAATTCCTTACCACCATCGACTGCATTTTCTTTACCACAGCAGTGCCAAGATGCCTCCCCGTAATCTTCGCCTATGTCATCATAATTAGAAGGGATCTGTGACTCTTTAACTTTAGGGCAATAAATCCTTATTTCAAACTTATTACGCATAAAATCTTAATCAAATTACCCAGCTTACTTACCCCCTTTTCCTAGGTAGTAAGAGATATGAATTTTTTCCTGTTATTATTTTTCAGACAGGTAGAGATAATAGATGTAAACTCTTAAGAGGAAAACTCTACCAGTCTTGTCACAATGAACTCATCAACTGTGATGACTTGTTTTTCTCACCTGTCTATCCGTTTCTTTGTTCTTTTTGTGCCCCCTGCAGTTTGAACAATGTTTGGTGAGTAGTAAGCATGAAATAAAGAACACTGAATAAAAGATCGATACATAAAGTCAGAATATTTGAGCGAACCCCGCACAACGTGCTCTAGTGTGAGATCCTTTGGTAGTTTCCTCTTTAACCCCCGTCCAGTCTTGGATGAAATTTGCCAGGCTCAGTTCCAACCCCGACCCCAACTTCCTTCTTAAAACATGTTCAGAGTTCAATCTTCAGTGCTCTCATCCAGAGGAAAATGACTTATTTTAAAAAGCAGTAAGAGCACCGCATTCCTTTGGCACAGGATGAAGACCAGCTCAGCTCTTGGGCCGTTTGTCTATTGTTCTCCAAACAGTAAACCACTATTTCCACACCGAGAGGCCACGGGGGGCAGTTCTGTCCAAGCTCTGGGCTCCTCCTGAATATGAACTGAAGGGTGACCCAGAAAAGGGTAGGTGAACTCGGGGGGGTTGCGGGGGGGTGTGTGTGTGGGGAGACAGGGAGGGAAAAAAACCAAAATAGGCTTCATGTAATTCTACACTCTTGAAATCTCCTGCAGGTTCTGAGCAGGGTAAAATGGGGTCTCGGAAATGTGGAGGCTGCCTGAGTTGTCTGCTGATTCCGCTTGCACTTTGGAGTATAATTGTGAACATACTATTGTATTTCCCGAACGGGCAAACTTCCTATGCATCCAGCAATAAACTCACCAACTACGTGTGGTATTTTGAAGGAATCTGTTTCTCAGGTATCATGGTAAGTGTGACTTCGGGGACTTGGGATGGGAAAAGGGGAATTTTTACTAAGAATTAACCTGTTCCTAGTAAAAATAATGAATGATGGGAAAATCACTCTACTAATCCTGGGTTTGGGGTTTGGAAGATGGGTGAGGGTAGAAAGGCAGGTAGTCCATTAGGACTTGGGGAGTAGCTTTGTTTTCTGTAAGCTGCACATTTATGGAGCTCCAGCAATGCAGGAAATTAGTGCTAATGAGAGTCTGTGGGACACTGACCTATAGACATATTATGTCCTCATGTAACCTGTGTATCAACTTATGCTACTTAATCTCCAGTGGCATTGCTCTTTTCCAGAACGGATTTTCTATCTGCATTCAGAATTCCTCTAGCTTGGAGCGGGTATTAAGACAGTGGAAAAAGCAGAGATTTGAAGATTCAGACAAGCTTGAATTCAAGACTAAGCTCTGTCATTTATATCATGAGACTTAAGCAAGTTACTCAAAGTCTTTGGGCCTCAGTGTCCTCATTTGAAAAATGTGAATAGTGACATTTACTTTTCAGGGAAATTGTGGGGATCAAATGAACTCTCATGTACGAAGTGTCTGGGATGGACTGATGTGTAGTAGGTAGCCAGTGATTACTGTGATCAGAAATACTGATTGAAGGATGGGCCACATTATCATTAAATAGTCTGACATTTTACCCCTAATAGTGGAGAGTATTTTTGAAAACTAAATCAAAGTTAACACAGTAAGAATCCAGGAATGTTTTCCAGATGACTTAGCGCTCTTTAAAAACAAACTGATAGTAAATCATGTTGGCAGCTCAGAGGAAAAGACACTTTTCCTGATCATATCAGTTCTAAAAAAAAAAAACAAGACCAAAACAAAACCCATTATGCCCTGTAAGCTTATTCTACCACCAATAATGTAAAGGAAAATCCATTATAATCTCTCTCTAGATCTTTGTGGGTGTTTAGTTATTATAATATTTGAATAGTTTTGTTGAAAAGCAGTTTCATTTAGTTGCCGTTTTGCAGATTAAATCTGTAAACTTTAGAATATTAACACCCAGTGTTGCTGAAGGTACTATGGAATAGATACATAATGGGTGGTGGTGGTGGTACTGTGAATAAAAGTAAGGGTTTTTTGGAGGAAATTTTGATATGATAGAGTAAGATTCATGAAAATGCTTATGCCTTTTGACCCTGTAATCCTAAATCTGAGGATTCATTGTGAAGAAATAATCCAAAATAAGGAGAGAAATGTGTACATAACAGTTTGTAACAGTGTTATTTATAGTAGCAGAAAGCTAGAGTCATCCTAGCATAGAAATGGCCAAAAAAATGATGGTGCACTCACTTCACAGCTGATGAAAATTGTGGTGTGGACAGGTAGCCACATGGAAAATGCCTGTTATTTTGTGTTAAGTGGAAAAGAGAAGTAACAGAATGGTGAAGGAACTATGATCACAACTATGGAAAATACACGCACGTGGGAAAACCCTGGGAGTAGGTATCTAAAACCATGGGAGGGTGATGGAATTGGGGGTAATTTTCCTCCATTATCCTTGAGCCCTCTGGGTTGCAGTTTTGTTTTACAACAAAAGCAATTTCTCTTTCAGCACAGGCCACGTGTGTGCTTCTCCTTTGACACAGCACTCCAGGGTGTAGGTCTAATCATTTCTACCAATACTGTGAGAAAGCCGGCGACTGCCCCTAGCCTACCGGGCCCTGGCTTCTCATCTCCCCTCAGTATGTAATTGTAATAAGCAGCAGGTTTGCAAGGCTTTAGTACGATTAAATCAGAATCTATTAAAAACTGTGATAACTAATGGTGTTGAGAGGAGGGGAATCTAGGGCCCTTTTGCCTGTATTCCATGTAAAACTTAGAACTGCGAGAAGAAACTGTTCTCTATCTTTCACTGTCTAGGAATTCTTGAAAAATATCCTTTCAAGATCAAATCCTTCAAGAGAAAGGAGAGGAATATAGGTAAATGATTAAAGGGCTAGATAACTACATGACAGCTGAAGGAATTTAGAAACTGGAATGTTCACTACAAACATTGTTCCTACTAACAATGAACTCAACTTCAGGACTCAGTACTGAACAAGAGGGCTGGAAGAGAGGTGGAGAATCTGCCAGAAGCAATGCATGGTCCATACCTGCCCAAACCAGGGACTGTAACAGTAGAGGAACCCATGTTCTCTCCGGAACTGGAACTCTTTGCTTAAGATACCAAGAAAGGGAAGTAAACACATTGAATTCTCCCAGTTTGTTGGCATGATACAGATCAAGCACACTGGAAAATCTGACTCTGAGATGATTTGAATGCATGGGGAAATTGAATTTACTTTACTTTGGATTAAGAGATTTAGTTTCAGATAAACCGTACCTTTCACCTGCATTCCCAGAGGGCAGTTAGGGGAGAGAGGCTGACAAACAGCAAAGTTTGGTGAATGATTTTCCTTTGTCCTCCACAACTGTGTCAGTGAGCAGTGGGGATTTGCTGCCAAGAGTGGTAGTTTCATGTCCAAACCATTCACTCCTCCTTCATCATTAGATTTTAACATCTGATAACCATGATATTAATAGATACCATTTCTCGATCTTTTATTATGAATCAAGCACTATATTCAACATTTTACATACAATGCCTCATAACATCCCCAGGAGATGAGTTCTCAATACTATTTTTATAGGAAAGGATTCTTGAGTTCACCCAGCTAGAAAGTGGCAGATCTGGGATTCGAACCCAGATCTACTCGATCCCAGAGCCTATGCTCTGATTATGAGCATGAATGCAAAACAGTATTCTATTTCTGATACTTTCTCTTTTCCCTGCTGTAGATGCTCATAGTAGCCACAGTTCTTCTTGTCCTGGAGAGCGATAACAACTATAAATGTTGCCAGAGTGAAAACTGCAGCAAAAAGTACATGGTAAGAGCAATGGTATTTTGAGGATGGTGGAGTGGGCTCCAGCTTGCTTTCTTCTCACTCTGAAACATGAACATACTGATGCTACTGTACCCTCTCCATGATCCTTCCAGTTTAGAGCCCAAGAGTTAACTCCAAAATTTATCTTCCATTTTGTTTACACTTTGTCTTCCACCTTTGTTAGGCTGACATTCTTCTAGAAATTCAGGATTGAAAGATGCATGAAATTAGACAATAATACTACCTTTTCCTAACTGGGTTTCTGTGAGTCTATTTTTTCCCTTGTCAACTTTATTGAGGGCTAATTTACACAGAATAAATGGTTTCCATTAAAAGGGTACAATTCCATGAGTTTTGATAGATAACACTCCCTATGAAACCACCATCATAATCAAAATACAGAACATTTTCCATCACCCTGAAAGGTTAATTTGGGGTCTACTTTTTGTCATTATAGATTAGTTTTTATTCTATATAAATAGAAGCATGTAGTATTTGTCTTCCGTATCTGACTTCTTTCACACAGCATCAGATTTATTCCTGTGTTGGGCATATGTGATATCCATTTTTTTTAATTGGAACTTTAAAAATAATTAAAATAGAATCATGAGAGAATAATACAACCAAATTTTCTAAGCCTGTGTTCAACAGGTAGGCACTGGGCTCCAAATGTCCACCATTACCCATCTCTTCCTCATCACAGTCATCATCATTTATTCATATTTGCATAACACTTTATATTTCTTTCAGACTTATCCAGTGAATTAGATCATTGTTACTTCTGTTTTATAGATGAGTCACCTGTGACTCAAAGAGAATGATTCATTAACTAGGAAGAGCTTTACCAGAAGTCTGGGAGGCGTCCTTTGCAGTGGTGGTTCTACACATTGGCTACACACTGCAATCATCTGGGAGCTTGGCATCAGAATCCCACCCCTCGAGACCCTGACTTAGTTGGCCCAAGGTGCTACCAGATTTTAACATGCAGCCAAGATGGTATGGCCTACTTTCTTTATCTGATGCCTCTGGAAGATTAAGTTAGCTATCTAATTTAGCACTGTGCCCCTACTTTGAAAGAGCTAAGCAGAGAATCCTGAGGCTCCTCTCTCCCTTCCTCCTGCTCTTCCCGCTGAGATGCTAGTCATCTCTTCCAAAAAAGGACACTATGACCTCATCCACAAAACAGAAACAGACTGGCAGACATGGTAAACAATCTTATGGTTACCAAGGAAAGGGGATGAGAAGGGACAAATTTAGAAGTTTAAGATTTGC
Source organism: Camelus ferus (assembly GCF_009834535.1). Lineage (NCBI taxonomy): Eukaryota > Metazoa > Chordata > Mammalia > Artiodactyla > Camelidae > Camelus > Camelus ferus. The sequence goes on from NC_045696.1 coordinate 97,806,912, forward strand.
AAATGTTAGCCACTATATATAAAAATAGATTAAAAAATAAGTTTCTTCTATATAGCACAGGGAACTATACTCAATACCTTTTAATAACCTTTAATGAAAATGAATATGTATATGTATGTATATGCATGACTGGGACATTGTGCTGTACACCAGAAATTGATACATTGTAATTGACTGTACTTCAATTTAAAAAAAAAAAAAGAAAAAACATATGAATTTTATTGACTATTTCCATATACACAGGAGCCTTCACAAAAGAATGAAGACACCAAAATGTGACCAGAGCAGTAAGCATCCATACCCTTTAGACAAAGAAACAACAGATTTGTAAAGAATCATGAAGTCAGAGGGGTTTGGGCTAAGAGTAGTAAATGGTGGAGAAGTAACTAGGAAGGTAAGGTTTTTTTTGTTTGTTTGAGGCAGGGTAATAGATTTTTGTTTTTTATTTCTTTTTAAATGGAGGTACTAGGGATTGAACCCAGGACCTCATGCTTGCTAAGCATGCATAAGATTTTGTTTAACAAAGTTTATTTACACAGATTTCTTGGCCCCAAATTCCCAGTCTCCATTGATAAGCATGTCTTCCTTCCTCCTGGTGCAGAGAGCACCTTTCACATGGGAGTTTTATGACCTGTTTCAAAAAACAAGGATGAGAGGGTGGGGGAGGGCAGAGTCACCTTCCTGCCTCTGCTGTTTCCTCAAACTCCTTCAGCTTAAGATACTAATACGTCAAGGCCCCATATTGGAGCAGAGTGACCCGAACCCCGTCAATCTCATGACTGCTATCCATTCCTCCCCAGAGTCTCATCTTCTGCCAACATTCTGTGGGTTGTTATCCCTGGAAAACAAAAATTGGCCAAATAGGGGTATTTGTAATAACAGATATTTTGATTATACTTTATTACATTTCAAATAATTTTTATATCCACTGTGTCCTTTAATTTTTGAAACAGCCCTGTGAGATGGGTGCTATAACCACCTACATCACCTACATCTTGCAGAAAAATGAAACTGACTCAGAGAGAGTCTTATTCCTACTCTATTTTGAGGCTTATCTTGGTTGTGCAATTGTATTCACTCATTAGACTGTTACTGTTTATGTGCACGTACATGTATATTATGCTATGGTTGCCTACTTCCCCAAATAAAGAGATTCTTCCCTGATCTTTCCAGTGATCAGGTTAAGGGTACATTTAGTGAACAAGGAGCTCTGCCTTCTGGAAACAACCCTCCTCCTTTTTCAAAGACGGCATTGGTGAATAGATAAATTTTTTTAAGAAGTATAACTAACAGAAATCTACTATAAAAAAATAGCTCTATTTATCTCATACCATGATGGGACAAAACTTTATTAAAATAAATATGGGAAATATAATTTGAAAGAGCTTTTAATCATAGGTGAAGTTGCCAGTGAAATCATTACTATCAAATAGGAAAAAAAGCATGGTGGTTCTTTTCTTCTTTGAGTTTTTAAAATTTTTTTCCTGATTTTCCATAATGATCATGTATTAGTGTTACATTCATAAAATAATTCTAAACAAAGAAATACAATTTCAGACAATGTTTGTTCCAAAAATCACAAGTATTTTTGTTCTCCCTTTTTCTGGCCTCGGCTTTTGAATTTATCATCAGCTAGTAGGGCATACTTCTGTCCGGTGGTTCTGTTCTCACCTGAAATCAACATTTCTAAAACTAAATTAAATTTTCTCCCCAATCAAACTACCCTCCCTGGCATCCCTATTTCTGTTTCCCTTTCATTCAAGTCCCAAACTCTGGAATTTCTTTTTTTTCAGTCCATCTCCTACTACTCGTTTCCTCCTCAATGTCTTTTGCCCAGCACGTGTCTTTGTCATCACAGCTTGGAGTTTTCTCCACATGGAATTCTTACTTTGGGGCCCTCTCACCTCTGGTTGGTGTGCCACCACTGCCAGAGCAATTTTTCAAAATCATTTATTGGTTCATGTCACTTCCTTGCTCAAAAACTAATTCCATGGTTTGTTGGAAAAAGAGCTGTTCCAGGCCTAGGGCAGTATAAATTCAAAATGAGCTTGGGAAATCTTGTGCCAGGAAGCAAGGAAGTGTTCAAAGAATGATAGGTTATGCCAAAGGGCACAGCCACCGACTTGAAGGGGTGCGCCCACTGGCCATATTGAGCCCATTTGACCATCTAAAAGAATAATAATAATTATGAGTTATAACACATTGAATTAGAAAATCCATGAGTCCACAATAATACAGAAAGAGAGAGGCAGAGGAGAGAAACATGAAGTGGACGTTCTGTGCTGAAACAACCATAACTTACAAATGCAGGAGAAGTGATGCAATTAGAAGGGCAGCACATTACAACCACTTACATCGATAATTCGTGATCAGTATGACGCTCATCAGCAGACGCTAAATCCATCAGTTGAAATGTCTTTAGGGAACAAGATATGAGACAGCCTCAAAGCATTACCTCACAAATCATTTCCTATCAGCTAAGTGGAAAATGAACATTTATAAATCTGAAGGACACCACCCTAACGAAGAGATCAAATTTAGCATCATCGGTAACAGTGAGAGGCCCATAATGTACCCATGCCAATCATGTGTTCTTGCCAAAACATTTAACCCAAGTCCAACTGTGAGGAGACAATCAGAAAAGCCCAGAAAATGGGATGTTCTACAAGACAGCTGTCTGGGAGTCTTCAAAAACAATTTAATATTCTGAAAAACAAAAAGGCAGTGAGACGAGCATGGATTGAAGGAAACTGAAGAGATGTAACCTTGTGCATAAACCTTCTTTGGATGCTGTGTAAAATAGTGAAAAACAGCTGCAGAATAATAGAATACCTTTCTTCTTGGGAGGTATGTACGGGTGTGCCAACAAGTTGAGACAGCACAATGTCTGCGACCTGCTTTCAGACGGTTAAGCAACAAAAACGTAAATAAATATATGTGTATGTAGATGCAGATATACAAAGGAAGGGAAAGAGAGAGAGCAAGCAAAAATGGTCAAATAGTCACAAAAGGTGAGTCTAAGTAAAGGGTACTCTATTTTCAACTTTTTTGTTTTTTTGAAAAAAAAATTAATAAAAGGTTGCTGTGGGGAAGAGTCACTTGCCCTGAAGGATGAAGTCCAGCCTCCTTGATTCAACATCCAAGGTCATCTTCTGCCCCGATGCACCAAGCCGCACTCACGTTATACGTGACTCAAGGGCTGGCTTGTGGTTTCCCAGCGCAAGCACCATGCCAATCTGGTCATCATCATCTCCTCTCCTTCACTCCTCTGTAGAAATCCCCTCTTAGATCAGATCAATCTACTTACTCCCCCAAATCAGCTTGTACTGATCTGCCTGTGAACATTGCTCATTCTCTCTCCTCAAATGAAAACACCCTCCTCCCCATCAACCCCCTTGCTCACTTGAGGATAAATATGACCATCTGGGCTGACACCTGATATTTCCCCTCATAGTCCTGTGCGTGAAGATATTCAAAGATCGTCTTCGTAAGAGCAAAGCAGGGATCGTAGCTTGTGATTCGCAGAGAACCCACCGTACCTAGAAAATACCCTCTTCAATAAATACGTACAGATTCATTGAGCACATCCCTTCCCTGCATTTATGTCTGACATGATCATTTTTTTTATTTCATCATTCCAGAAAAAACAGGAAGAAGTTTGGTAAATTATGAATTTCCTCTATGAAATGCCAAAAGGGGGGTGGAAAAAGCATCTAAAAACCTATTTTTAAGATCAGGTGGATTTGTATTAAACATTTCCATTTTTATGTGGATGTCTGGTATAGAACAGACTGCAGTAGGCGTGCACGAGCAGGGGAAGGGACCTATCTGAGCATTTATCCACAGTATCCCTTTGTCTCATTCCACGGCGCTAACCTCCTTCTATGTTTAATTTAGGCACTGCTGTCGATGATCTTTTCTGCCCTTGGAATTGCTTTCTCTGGATACTGCCTGGGCATATCTGCTTTGGGCCTTCTTCAGGGCCCTTACTGCCGCACTCTCGAGGGCTGGGGGTATGCCTTTGAAGGCACCGCAGGACGGTAAGGGCTAACACCCCAAATCAAGGAGGTCGGAAAGTCAGAAACACCTGGCTTCATGCTCCTACTCATTTTCCACCATCACCCTGGGGCTTTGTGAGGCTGGGGCTGCTCTTCGTGCAGAATTTTCCTATTAGTTTCCTAATATCCCGACCAGTTTGTTCCTACACAGATCTTTGTGTAGGTGTTTTTCTCTCCAGTCGTTTACCGTCTTATGCATTCACTGTTCTGAGGCTGTCAATGAGATGTCCAAGTGCAAGGCGTGTTCCTCCCACCCTGAAGAGCGGGGCTTCATGGTTATCATGGTCTGGCAACTGCTGGGTTTGGGACCTGAGTGGTTCTGGAGAGCCAGTCTTATTTTGTGGCCAGGGTGGACATGTCTGTTACAGACGTGAGAGGGCTCGGATGGGAGAGAGTCACAGTGCCCTGGGATGGTGCCACCCGCGGCTGTACCATCAGGGGTTACAAGGAGAAGAAGCAGGCAGGTGAGCAGCGAAGTGCAGTCTGAGATCCAGGGACACGAGTATGCACAGGAGGTTGTGGAAGGAGCCAGGAGCTTATTGAGCTTGTACTGAAGGAGTGTCCAAGGGTCGCCTTGCTCAGAAGGCTGGTAGCTCAGTCAGATGCTGAGGGACCCAGTCCAGCATCACAGAGTGCCTCACACTGGCACTGTGCTAGGTTTATGGGCCTTTCAGCTCGGGAGGTGGCAGCGCCCAGACAGAGGTACAGGGAGAGGGCCACCGAATCTCTCCCTGCCTTGCCCTGCGCTCAGAACTCTAATGGAGTGAAATGAGGGCGTGTCCATACCGTTCCCCGGGGAAGTTACATTTCTGAATGCTTGGAGGAGACACTCCTTTGGGACTGAAGGGGCTCAGGAAAGGGGACCCTAACGTAAAAATTCCTAACGGATGCAAAAAATTGTTTTCTGCCTTCAGCCCCTCTACTTTTCCTCACCGCCAAACTAAAGAAGATTCCCCTCTCAAAGCAAGAATCTCAGGCTGCCCACATTCCTCCTTTAAAGTTGCCCTTGATATTTGCATTCACCCGATTCCAGTTGTGTAAAAATGTTAGGAGGTGAAACAGTAAAACAAACGTGTTCCCCTGAAGGGAAGCTAAATCTCTGGTCTCCAAGGGAAGTTCCCAAGGCCTGGTGAAGGCTGGGTGGAGCCAGTGCTAATGGGGAACAAATCAGCTGTTCATTTATTCAACAAATATTTATTAAGCTTCTACCATGTTCAAGTCTTAGATCAGGAGCTAGAGAGTCAAAAATAAACTACACAGGTTCGCTTCCCTCGAGGGACCCACACAGACCTAACAGAACCTTCTGCTGAGATGGAGGCCGTGGAAGGAACACTGCCCTTGGAGCACAGGGCATCCCATAGGGTTCAAGTCTCCCATCTCCTACTTACAAACGATATGGCCTTAGACAAATACCTGGATATCTCTGAGCCTCTGTAAACTGGAGATAATAATTATTTCTACCCCGACAGAACTGAAAATTAAACAGAAGTAAAGAACAAATTAGATTTAATAAGTTCTCCACATGCCAGATTTTATCATCATCATTACTTTCCATAGCCTTCTATGCTGCATTGATGTCTTCTGTCTGCGAGGTGGCCAGCAAGTCCAGCCATTGGCATGCTGACCATTGAGGGTCCTGAATCAGGTTCATTCAACAAGCATTTGTTGACCTTTGCAATGCACCAGGCACTGCCTTAGGCCTTAGACGTGGCCATTCAGAGATGGATGAATCACAATAGTGCTCTCAGGGTGCACAGTTTAGTGAGGAAATAGATATGCTGATACAGCTAAAGATAGAATTTTAAGAGAATGAAGTCAATACTGTGATAGAACTGTGTGCAGAGACTGTGGAGAATGTATATCAGAGCAGACTTCTCTATTCCTTCCAGACCCTGCCAGTGCCCTTATGACTCATTCTATTTATACAAGAATAAATAGGACCCCTACTCTGGGAGAAAAATAGAAAACTTGCAAATCATCTTTCTTTAAAGCGTGGGACAATGTATGCAGAGCATATACTGGGAACAGTCTAGAGCAAGGGTCTTGAAGGGACTCCTTGATGGCGGAGACTGAGTTAGGAGTAGGAGGGTGTCTGAGATGGGTCTAGGGAACTGGTAAGAGGAAATTACATTCATACTGTGCTTTATACATCCTGAAGCATTTTGCATACCTCTCACCGAATATTCACAACAATCCTAGGGTTAGATATTTTAAGCCCATTGTCCAGACAAGATTCTAGAGGTCAAAGATGTCAAGTCCCTGGCCCAAGATCCTACAGCTCCAGGAGTTCTGTCTCCACAGTCAATGCCCTTTACCACTTGAGACTTAAGGACTGTCAGCAATATTGAGAAACTCTCTGAGTGCCTCTGAATGTCCTAGAGCACAGAGAGCAGGAAATAAAGAAAGGGATGGAAGAGAGTTACAGGAAGGGAATAGGAGAGAAATGGAGGGGGGAGACAGAAAAAAGAGAGAGAAGAAAGAAGTCATGGTAGTGGTGGTGACCAAAAGGCAGAGCTCACCCCTTTCAGCCACGAGCGCCAGCACCCACGGCCACTTGGCCAATACCAACGTTGCCTGAATTGCTGTTTTGAGAAAAAAAAAAAGCATCTTGCTACTAACACGATATTAATAAACAACTCTGCCCTGTAACTAGGTTTGATTTTTTGTTTGTTTCTTTGGGGGATTTTTTTTTTTTTTTTTTTGAGGAGACCGGTTTTTACTTCAGTTTAGTTGGACAGAGAGAGTGTCACCCTTGGAGAAATGCTAATGGCCATGGCTGACCTGGAAGTGAGCAAAAGTCAGTCAGGATGACTCAGCATGGTTTTAAGATTATCTTCAAAGCCGAAGTGATTTAATCCTCACAGTCCTGTACTAACCTAGACGGACTGAACCATTCAGTCTTTTGTGTTTCCACCGCATTATCTAAATCTCCTTCAGAGCTGCAGACCAGCAGCTTTATAAAGCAGCGGTCCTCACACTGTGGACCCAGACCGGCAGCACCAGCATCACCTTAGAAACTGAAGGTATCCAGCCCCATCCAGACCTTCTGAATCAAACTCTGGGCTAGGGCGCAGCAATCTGCATTTTCGCAAACCTTACAGAGAATCTTGACATAGGCACAAATTTGAGAGCCACTGTTTTAAAGGGCTTTGGGACAGAGTCTAAGAATAACTAGCATCATGGTCTCTCTGCTCTTTTCCCACCTGTGTGATTTTATATCCACGCCAGCTCAGCCCTGTCCCTGACAGCCCAGGCTAACTTCTGTGCCCCTCGGAGATGGGCAACCTCTGCCTCCCTTGGTATTGACATGTGCTGCCTTGCATTGTTTTGAACTCTTCATAAGCATCTTGCCTCCTAAATGAATTAGAATTGTCTGAGGCAGGCACCGTGTTCATAACAAGCATAGCCTAGAGCAGTGCATACTAGGTGTTCAACATATGTATCTGAGTAATTTTTATATATTATATCATACTTAATAATATTATATATTTTAATCATATATATTAATTTCCCAAATATATGAATACTCATGACCTTCTTCCTTGGACCCAGTCTTTGGGTTTGGCTATGGCCACGTGTCAGCTGATTATTTCCTTCCTTTCTCTCAGTTTCCTTACAGATTCCAGCATGTGGATTCAGTGCCTGGAACCTGCACATATAGTGGAGTGGAACATCATTTTATTTTCCATTCTCATAGCTCTCAGCGGGCTTCAAGTGATTGTCTGCCTCATCAGAGTAGTCATGCAGTTATCCAGGATGCTGTGTGGAACCTATTCAGTCATCATACAGGTAACAGATCCCCACTGGCACCAGTACCTCCTCCATTTACCCCCACTGTCTGGGATTCAGTGAGTGTTATTGAAAGGTTTTTAGAATTTCATCATTTTCTCTCCATTCTTACTGCCTTCATGCAGCCTCTAATACCTAGTTTTTTTCTAATATTCCAATGTATCTGCTGGCTTGTCTCTAGGGATTTAACAAATGGAATAATTGTAAAATTTCATTCTGTGTTGTATGGTGAAAGCACTACAAATGTTTTGAATGAGCAACATTTCAGTGTTCTATGTAGAAATAACCCAAAGCTCAAAGAAGTCTTACCATTTATTGAGAATTTCCCTAATCATAAAATAATTGAAGGCTCACAACCCAAACCCACTGAAATAATTTCTCTTTTGAATGCTACTACATTCAACTAATAATCTTTTTTTTATATTAAGTCATTAGTGAGTGGTTTTGGAGAAATATATCTTTCCTGGTTGTTTAAATAGATATTTTCCTGTTCTATCATGTTTTGAATATGAATTATAAGTTTCAGTTGCTACATGGATTATGGATCATTAATCAAGTCAAGTTTACTCACTTTGTTTTTCTTTTCTTCTTTTTTTTTAATAGCCTGGAATCATTTGATTAAGGACAGGAATATTTTTCTTTATCAAGATATGGCCATCTGCCTATGTCTACTGTATAGACTTGAAGACAATATTCAAATGAGGATATTTTCTCCAGCTGTTTATTGTCCTCACTGGAAATGCCAATTATGAGACCCTTCTGTTTAGAATTTTTTCCTAAGCTATATGTGTCAAGATCTTCAGAAATGTTCATACCTTCTGATCAAATAAATCCAATTTCAATCATCTATACTATGAAAATAAATAAGAATACAAAATATAACTTTATGCAAATACACATATTTGAACATCATTTAATATTCTGGAAAATTAGAAATACCCCAAAACTCTAAGTTTAGGCAAAAGATTAAATAAAGTGTGGTACATTAGTTATAATATTGTGCAGGCATTACAAATGATATTTTAAAGATTATGACTAGTGCTATATGAAAAAGCAGATTATAAATTTATGTTTACAATATAAGCATAATTATCTAAAACAAAAACAAACCAACAAACAAAACCAAATAATCAAAATATAGACCTGGAGATCGTCATTCTAAGTGAAGTAAGTCAGAAAGAGAAAGAAAAATGTCATATGTTATCGCTTATATGTGGAATCTGAAAAAAAGGACAAACGAGCTTATCTATAAAACAGAAACAGACTCCCAGACATAGAGAATAAATTTATGGTTACCAGGAAGTAAAGTGGGAAGGGATAAACTGGGAATTCAAAAATTGCATGTCTTGGGAAGTGATGGAAATGTTAGCTATCTTGATTGTGGAAGTGGTTTCATGGGTGTATACATCTATCAAAGTTCATCAAATTGTACATCTGAAATATGTGTATGTACAGGAACCATACCACAATAAAGGCATAAAAATAATAAAAATTTAAAAAGAAAGAATGAAGGAAAGAACGAATGAATGACCAAAAGAAAGAAAGAAAAGAAAGGAAGGAAGGATATAGGATAAAAACTAAATCTAGAAGGATTTACACAAAAAATGTAAACTGTGTTTGATTTGGGTCATGGGTGATCCTTCTTCCTTTTATACATTTTCCAAGTTTTCTTTGTTATGTTTTACTATTAAAATACTTTTTAAAAATTCATATTTTTGCTATTAAAATTTTTATTATTTTTCCAAACTTTAAAGGCATATGCTTTTCCCACATAAACATGTGGAAACATGTTTCCAACCTTGGCGATCTGTAAACATCACAGAATAGCACCTTAATCAGTGTTCAAAGAGGAAAGTAGTGAGGTAGATAAGCCAAAAAAAAGTTGTATATGAATTTATATAATCCAACTGAACTCTTGACATTATTTTCTCACTCCTGGTGATGAGTGTGGTGGGCTACAAGACATAGACTTGAAATAAATGAGCAGTTGAGGACATGCTTAATGGGTTAGAGAGAGTGACCATTGACCAGTTGATATCTGTGTTTTGGGGGGTTACCACTACCTCTATTTATTGAAAAAAAAATTTTAAGTAAAACGTTTATAAATTTTCTACCCATACTTACCATGGCCTCCTGGAGAACAGCAGCCAGGTCTTATATTTTGTCATCATCCACAGGACCTAGCACAAAGTGAGCATAAGAGACATTCAACGTTCTACATTGATGCCAGGCGCTCTGCTCTCTGTGGCTGCTCTGCTGAGCACCAGTCTCCATCATGGGCCCACTGGACCTTAACCATTCTGCCACTTCCCCACCACTCTCCTCCACAGACACAGTCAACAGTGTTCTACCAATGCCTGCTCTGTGCCAAAGCTGGGCTGTAGTAGCCAGTAGTCTGGAAAATACCTCTTTCTTTTGGTGCCTCCTTTAAGGGAAGTGGCCCTATCCCCAGCCTTTGCTGAATCAAGCATCTTGAAAGCAAGCCATGCTGGGTACCATGTGACCCCCATGCCCAGTACCTAGCTGACAGAACTGGGACCATCATCCAAGCCATGGGCAATCTATTGTCATTCCAGTGGCCAATGATTTAGCCTGAAGTGAAACAGTGTCCCAATGAGATTGGTGGTTATTCTTGCTTGGAAATTTGAATTATGAAGCTGTAAATGAAGCAATGAGGACATTACTGTTGGCAACATAATTAAAGGATGAGAAGGGAAACTAACATACAGAGAGTATCTGATTACTCTATCAAGCCCATAAACTTACCATATCCAGCATCCTCTTTGTTTACTTCTCTGAAAGACTCCTCAGTCCTCTTGTAAGGCAAGTTGATCCCACCAGTTTGTCATTAAGACTGTATCAGTCGTGTTTAAATTCAGTTTAGAACCACACATTGAGTGGACTACAAATAGATGTCAGCTGAATGACTCTACCACAGAATTGGAAACTTGTTTAACAGCAAGACCACAGACAAACTCAGTACAGTGTATCTATCAGAAAATCAAATATTAACACAGCCACCCAAATATTTGTATTTAAAGAATGAATGCTTATGATACAATTTTAAGTAAAAATTTGGATACAAATCTCAATGTGCAATTTGAACCCCAAATTTTAAATAACCATATAATTACATGTAGACATGTACAAATCTTCAGATACATAGAAAAAAGACTAGAAAAATAACTAAATATGCATAATTATCTCCTAATGATGAGAGTATATTTCTTTTTTTACATTGGTCTATATTTTAAAATTTTCCTTTGAAAATTCATTACTTGAGGAATTAGAAAAAACAAATTAGAATAAATAAATCCATTGTATAAAATTCATGTAAGGAGCTTAAAACAAGAAAGAACTAGACATGAAGCTAGTGATAGTCCTTTTTTTTATCATTTGTAGAAGATACTCTTTCCATTTTTTAAGCCTCACAGAGATTGAGTATTGCTAACTAATCCTAATTGAGAATGATTTCTATTTTGTTCATTTATGCCCTTATATTTATTATTTCTCTCTTATTTTCCTTGCTTCTTTCTCATTGTACTTTTCTTTTCCTGGCTTCTTAAATTGAATGCCTAGCTTATTAATTTTCAAGCTTTCTTCTTTTTTTAAAATAAGTATTTGAGACTATAGTTGTCCCCTCTTATCTGCAGGAGACATGTTTCAAGACTCCCAATGAAGGCCTGAAACCACGGGTAGTACTGAACCTAGACAGACTGTTTTTTCCTGTACATATAAACTTATGATAAAGTTTAATTTACAAATTAGGCACAGTAAGTGATTAACAACAATGCCTAATAATAAAATAAAACAATCATAACAATATATTGTAATAAAAGTTACGTGAATGTGATCTCTCTCTCAAAATATCTTACTGTATTATACTCACCCTTCTGCAGCTGCTTGTGATAATATGAGATAATAAAATGCCCACGTGATGCAATGAGGTGACTGATGAAGGGACTATGATGCAGACCACATGTCAGAAGGAGCATCATCTGTCTCCCATTAACCTGGATCCTTGAACTGTGATAATGTCATTGACAATTGGATGTCAGGAGCGGACGGTGTCAATGGCTGGGGATCCCCAGCGAAACAGAGCAGGACAGAGTGTGATTTCTCCATACTGTTCAGAAGGTGTGCAATTTAAAACTTATTTCACTGAAGTTTTGAATTTTCCATATCAATATTTGAATGGAAATTTCCACTTAATATTTTCACACCTCAGCTGCCTGCAGGTAACTGAAACCACAGATAAGAAGGGGACTGACTACTCTATGCATTTTTTTAAGTACCACTTTGGCTGCCTCTCACAAGTTTTAAAATGTCTTTAGCTTGTTATTCAGTTATAAATATTTTCTGCTTTTATTTATGATTTATTTTTCAAACTATGAATGTGCTTCAAAATTCCCAAATATATGAGTTTTGGGGTTTTCTTAGGTTTCCACTTTATATATGTTTTGATCATAGAATGTGGTACATATGATTCAGACTTCAGATCTGAAGTCTGAACATATTCAAGACTTGTTTTATGACTAATATTCATGAATGTTCTATGTACTTAAAGATTATGTTTTCTTCAAATATTGGGTGTAGGATTTTTAGACGTGTCCATGAGGTCAAAATATTAATTTTGTTGTTCAGATCTTCAATATCTTTTTGTTGTTATTGTTTGCTTAATCTAGGGTTTCCATGAGGATTAAATGAGTGTATATATGTACACTAGCTTATATTTATTTATATATTATATAGATAACTTTATATTATATAATATACATTTATATGTAAATTTATATTACATATCTAAAATAGTGTTTGGCACATGGATGAGATTTATAAGTGGTCTAAACATAGTGGTATAAAGATGGACTCTGGAGTCAAATTGCTGAGATTCATTCTGGGCTCTGCCTTATTAGCTGGGTGACCCTGGTCAAGTTTACTTAACTTCTCTGTGCCTCAGTTTCTGAATCTGTAAAACAGGAATAATCATAGAGTTTTGGGGAAGATTAAGTGAGTTAGTACATATAAATTTCTTAGAATCATGGTGACAAATCTGAATCCAGGTGCAGTTGGAGCAGATTTGAAACGGCTGGACTTGGTAATGTGACAAAAGCAGCAGAAGGGGAAGGGGATGGACGGAAGTCACAAGGTCAGAGGGACAGCACAGGGTCAGGAGTTTGTGGAGAGAACGCAGGCAAAGATAAGAGGTGGGCATCGCTAGGCCGGATAAAGTGCAGGAGAGGCCAGCACCTCCTTTCATCACACGCCCGGAGACTGGGAACATAATAGCCATCACACTCAGGTTCTGAAACACCTGCATCTCACTGAAAAGTTACAAGGAACAGGGGCAATTCAAGGTCACTTTTATGAAAAATGCTACTTATTTTCAGAAAGACTCTTGCCACTTTCTGTTTCTTGCTTTGTCAGATGAAGCTGGGAATCAGGGACAAAAGTCCAGTCCTGGCAGGAAACCAAGGCAAAGAGTCAAGCCTGAGGGTGTGTAATTGGGCAGGGGAGGAAGTTACACAAACCTGACCACCAGGTCAGAGTCAACTCGTGCCTGACCCAAGGAACACAAGCAATTCAAATTAAATGGTTTATCTGGGTTAATATGAAAACACACACGTGCATACAAGTGTACATACGTACACATACATGCACACATCTAATTTCACTGCTGCCTAAAATCACATTACATTTACAATAAAAGTTTTTTTAAGAAAAAATATGGGGAAATTAGGGGAGGAGGCAACAGCAATAAAATTTTGGAAGCTACGAAACATACTGATGAGATGTAACTCACAAAAACAACTCAAGAAATAAGAAAATCCTAAGCTATCACTGGGGGAAACTGAGGAAGCCTGATTTATACCTCGGAGTTCTCAAAAGACTCTCAAATGGATAGCACCGGATTCCTCTGGAACTGGAAGTAAAGGAAGACCACTGAGACAAGAAGGATTGGGTGAGTCCCTGTATCTCTTCTCCTCTCTGTGCCACTGAGAAGCAGCAGAAGTCTGAAAGTTTATCCTCTGGAAAGGGTAAAATGGCGAGTCTCTGAATTGGAGAGAACCAGATTCACCAAAGATATAACTACTGCACCAAAACCAGAGAGATTAAGTGACTGGTCCATCTTGAACGATGAATGCTAGGGCACACTCACCCCCAAGCCCTCTCTACCCACTTGCATGTCCGAATGCTGGCGGCCAGAATTTTACTTTCCAAGTGGGAGCCTTTTTCAGTGTCTGGCCAGGGAGTCTGGCCAGTGCAAGAGGGAAAGTCTAGATACTTGCTGTGGCAGGCTAAATAACGCCCCACCAAATGCCCAGGCCCCAACCCCTGAAGCATGTGAATATGCTGCCTTGAAATGGACTTTGCACGTGTGATTAAATTAAGGCTCTTAAAATGAGGAGATTATCCTGGATAATGCAGATGAGTCTAATGTAGTCACAAGGGAGGCAAGAGTTTCAGATTCAGAGAGAAGATGTAAGAACAGAAACGGGAATCAGAGAGGAGAGAAGTGTCTATACTGCCGGCTCTGAGGATGGAGGAGGGGGATCAGTCAAGGAAAGCAGGTAGTCAGTGGAAAGTGGAAAAGTCAAGGGAACAGATTCTTGTCTAGAGCCTCCAAAAGGAAGCCAGGCCTGCCAAAATCTTGGTTTTAGTCCAGGGAAACTGATTTTGGACTTTTGTTCTCCAAAACTGTAAGTCAGTAAATTTGTCTGTGATCCTTTGTCACAGTAGGAAACTATTATAGTGATACATGAAATTCATTAATAAGGGGTTCACTCATTTCACCCAGCAGTGAAGTTCAGAGCCAAGAAGCCATACACACACACACACACACACACACTCTCTCTCTCTCTCTCTCACTCAGTTCCAATCACCTCTTCCCTCCGTTCATTACCATCGGCAGATACACAAGGACCCCCGATGTAAGCCTCCTACATGAAAGACAGAGGCTGCTGCCGAAAGATCGGCCCCCGTCCCTGACGAGCCAAGTAACCTAGAGACAAGGTCCTGGAGCTTAGAAGAAATGAGGCAGCTTTATTGCTTTGCCAGGCGAAGGGGACTCACAGAGGGCTAGTGCCTTCAAACCTGTGAACCCACCTTGGGGATGGGGTGGGGTGGTGGTATAGCTTAAGCGAAAACAACAATCAACAGAATCATTTATCTTGTCACAAGATTTCTTGACGTCAGGACGTCCTTGGGCAACAGTTCTATAGAGACTGGTAGTTGTAACTTTTCCAATCTTTTCATCTTGTAAACACCTGTGGCATGTTTCTCTTTTTGACAAATCAGCCTATTTTGCAGGACTACAGTTCCGTGACCTTCCTGGAGAACGACTCAGGATCTAAACATGATTATAAGTTTTAATTGCTACCATAAAGCAGAAAACAACAAAATCAATAACTTCAGCTGTAACAATGGGCCCGGGGCTGGGAGCAGTGACCGGTCGGTCAGGTTTGCTGACTATCCCAAAAGCAAGCCCCAAGCATAAAGCTGAGGGTTAGTTAGCCTAAGTGTGGCCATTTTACTATTCCTCCTTCAAGACCAAAACAAATTTAAATAAAAACCAGTTTGGAGGAAACAAATTTGAAGAAAAGAAAACTTAAAACAATAAAACAAGTATCATTCATTCCTCAGAAAGATAAGGGAAGATTCTGTGTTCATGAAAAAAGATGAGAATGTTATTTAAAAAGGAACATTCATAGAACAAAAACAAAGAACTCTTGGGAATAAAAAATAAGTTAGCATAAACAAAAAACACTCAGCAGAAATTTGGTACTTGATGTCAAGGAATCACTCAGAGACTAGAGCAAAAAGAATAAGATATATCTTCTTTTAATGGAACAAAAACTAAGAAAAAGAGAACCAGTCAGTCTGAGAAGTTCAATACTAAACAACAAGAATTTCTAGAAAGAGGGAACAGAGAAAACGAAGGGCAGAAGTCATTGTAAGTCTAGAACATTTCATGAAACGGAAGAGCACAAGTATCCAGATGGAAAGAATATACAAATGAAGTTTAAAGCCCCCAACTGAAAGCGGATACTACTACACGTTTCCAGAGAAAAAAGAACAGGTCACATAGAAAGTATAAGGAATCATATTGGCTTTAAACTTCTGAACAGCTGGATTGGACAAAGACTACGGAGCAACGGCTTTTAAATTCTCAAAGAAATTATTTCTGTGATACGTGGTACTTTCTCGTGAGTCAGTTCTCAAAAAATCCCCCTTCCAAGGAAGCTACTGGAGAATGCACTCCACTAAAATGAAAGAATTCGTCTTCCTGCAGGAAGAGGAAGAAATAGCATTCAGAAAACAGGAAATAGAACATGGGAGAGAGATTAGGGGCATCCCCAGAAAGAAGGGAAGGAATGTTCCAAAGTAGTATCTGTTCATCACGCGTGAACAGACCACTGGAGCAGAGTAACTTGAGAGACAGAAATGCCAAGCGTAGTCACCACCAGAGCCCTGCTGCCAGCGCACTACCCTTTTAACCTTAGGACAGTAGATTTTTATCGGCTGGCTGGGATTTTTATCTGTCTTTGGTTTGGCTTAACCACAGGCTGATGACGCTCCTGCAATTCCTTCTGTTCCCCGTTTGCATCGTCTGAGGACACTTACTTCCCTCCTGAGAGCTGGAGGTGGGCCCTGGGGCCAGACTTGTGACCTAGAGACTTTCAGGTTCTCTTCTTCCAGCAACATTCATCCAACAGTGGCACAGTCACCCCTTCTGAACACAAACAGGTTTATGCTGGCTGTTAGTTTTTCCTTCAGAAATAAACAATACATTGTTTAGGGATAGATAAGCCAGGTCAAATCTTAAAATGATACAGAAAAGAGCAATTTACTTTCCAAAGGATGAGCTGTGTCCACCAAGGTAGATTCCAGTGTCACCCTGGCTGTTCCTGGATCTTTAAAAATCAGTTGCGGATTTTGTACAAAATGTTACACTGAAAGTCTTGGGAAATTCTAGCTCAAGGCAAACCCCAAGCACAGCAGCCCAGAAACTTGCATTAATATTGAGGTCTTTACCTCATTCTCCAAACTTTGTCAGCTAGCTTCTGTGTAACCCAGATCTGGTCCTGTGTGTCCCTCCATGTGCCCTCGGATGTTTGAGCGCCTGTAGGGACTCTGGTGGTGGTAGAATTCATAACTTGTCACTCTAGGCACTAAGGTTAATATATTTCTTTAAAGATGTTGAAAGAAATTTATTTTGATCTGTAGACATTTTCACGATAGGGTCATGGTTCCAAAGAGTTGTAGGATCTTATCCTCTGGAATTGCCCTGAAATAATTTTTACTGTCTTTCAAGATGGCAAACATTCATCCACTGAAGATGGGTTGTTTTTAGTAATGCAATAAGTAAACAAGCGGGGCCATATATTTGAGGGCACAGATGAGATGGGAGGTTTATGTCCGTGCCTGGACATCTTTTACTTGTGGCTGCACCATCACCCGCAGGCCCTCTTTAGTCATTATACCTCCCGATTGTATAATGTCATTACCCCCTTAGCAATTAGGAAAAGCAAGTATGTAGAAGTTCTCCATTAGCATTTGCTGAATGTTGAATACATGAATGAAACTATGACTATACTGACTTTCATTCACATACAGTGAAGTCAAGGTGGCTCACAGTTGATAAATAAAGAAGGCAAAAAACTTTTTTTTTCCCAGCCCAATTATCTTTATTGATCTTGCTGTTTTATATCTCAGTATTTCTGGCCAGCTGAGTATCTCGAAGCTGTACAAGAGTCCTGATCTATTCCTAACAGCAGGAGTTGGGGCTGTGCTAGATTTGATTAATCTGGCTGTTTAAAATTACTCTGTTTTCTTTGAAGTACATTCATTTACAAAATCACTCTTTGTTCATCCTTAAAGACACAGGAGACTTGGATAGGCAGGACTAGCCAGCAATGTATTGCCATGGAAAAAAAAAAAGCTTTCTCATGCACAGCTGTGCGTATTTCCCTCTGAAAATAGGAAGCAGGAATGTTACCAAGAATCTGCGAAATGATGCGCACAGGGCCAGCCACTAGTTCCTGGTTCCACCCAGTCGTTGACTGATAACTTAGTCTGAAAACCATCTGCAAACGAGGTAAAAGAGTGAAGCACAGTGACCATTTTGTGGATGCAAAGGACTCTTAAAAATAATCTGGCACAACAACTCATAATGAAGAGGAAATGCCCGAGGTACAGAGAGGTGACCAACTTCAAACACCACTGTTTCAAAAGACAAAGCTACTGAGAGTAATGTAGGAAGGGAAAGCCAGGACTGCAAACATGACTTCCCTATTGATGAGGCATAAAATATAACATTACCTAAGAAAAAGTGCTCCCCACCCCACCCCCACTTCCCCAGAATGGAAGCCAGTCCTAGTCATTTGTTGAGAAGAAAACAAATGAACAATGAACGAGTACTAACACTATTTTTGTTGTCTAGGGGGAGGATGCTAATTTCCCTTGAATGCCTACAGTGTGTCAGGCTGGATAAGGTCCTCACAGGAGCCCTGAGGTTTAATTACTATTATTACTCTCATGTTACAGATAGGAAGGGACTGGGGTTCTGAATGATCATGCAACTCATCCCAAATCACATAGCTAGTAACGAGTGGAGTGGGTTCTGGAGGTAGATCTGTTTGACGTGAATACATGAGACTTCTTTGAATTTATTGTGGTACTTATTGAGGGAAAAAATGCCAGCTGAATAGTCTTCTGTTATGTACAATCCAGAGCAAGATTAATGTTCCTGGAAGGAAGAGATGGATGGGAAATCATAGGATTTGGGAATAAAGGGACATTTGAAAGCCCACTTTAAGGGATCCTGCCCCCCTGCCTGATGAGTAGATCCTTCTACAGCAGCTGGTTGAGGCCACAGTGATGGAAAAGGTATAAGGTTCCATCATAAACAGAGCAAAATCTGTGAGATGGTAGCATCCGACTCTTCCAATCCAGCTGGGTCTCCTCTTGAGGCCAGAGACCCCATCCTTAACTCCTCTCTTGTGAAACCCGCCATGTCTGACCTGGATCTTTCCTCCCCTTTCAGCTGTTTCCCAAAGGGTTCCAGATGTGAATCCCTTCCTCGAGGTTCTCCTGTGGTCGAATTCTCCACCTACCGTGGTCCCTCCAGGCCTAGCTTTTCTGAATTTCTTCCAATATCTGCCTGTGACATAAAAATCCACCAAGGCAGTGGGCTGTTTCCCTAACTTCCTCTTAAAACTCACCAAAGGACTCACAAATGTGAAAACGTTGTGATATGACAGCCGAGACGTTTTGGCCTGTGTTAGATTTAATAACTGTTGCTTATAAGGAAGATGTATAGCCTCATTATTTTTTAATGCAAAAAAGAAAAAAAAAAGCAAATATGTGGTTGATTTTTAAAATCAGATAATATGGAAATACATTTTATTTATAAAATTTTAATATAATAATCCTCTCTCTTCCTCTCAGAGCTGTTTTTAGTTTGTTATGTATCCTTTGGGGCATTTCCTTAAGTATGCATTTTTTTTCGTGAATATTATTATGACCATTTATTTTCAATTTTGAATTAAAGCTTTAAAATACCAAGCTTTCTGTGTATTGTCAATAGCATTTATATACAACATCATTGAATTAAGTATGCATACTTATCTGTATGAATACCCAGAAAAAAATACACTTGATTCTGTGCATTTTAAAAAATAAATGAATTACATTCATAATAGAAAAAATAAGCTGCAATTAAAATGAAAGACGTAGACTTCTAGGTAGTGATATGTGGATGTCTCTAAGACATGCAGTCGAGGAATAAAAGCCAAGCTGCAGAACAATACCTGCCATATTTATGCTGCCTTAGTATTTCTAACTGTGGCTTACTCAACCTAAATCAGAGTGCCACTCTGACTGCTGAAACCACTGCGGCTTTCAAGTTGAAAAGTCTCAAACAATCCCTAATCATAATAGATACCCCCGTATGCAGCGATGCAGAGGTCAATGGCAGATAAAGACGCCTCCTCCTTGTCTCACTTGTGGTCACCCTGACGAAGGCACTCTATTTGTTCCCCCAAATTTAACATTTATCTCTTGATATCTCTAGGTGATACACGGAACAAAAAGAAATGGTCCTTAATCTATTGGAGTTACAATCTATTAGGGGGTCAATAAAATACCACATAAAAATCTAAACAGTACAAAATCGTGTGCAGTTAATTGCCAGGCCTTGATCTAGCTAGTTAAAACCGAAGACAGTTATTAGCTCGATTCATTAAATATTAACTAGCTTGTCTGGTTTTTAGAAAATGGTAATTGGCCTTGCACTTTGCTCTTGCAAAATTGCATACTCTCAAAGCTTCACGTGGCTTGGACGGTGTATCAAAATGCTCCCTTCCCAGCCCACCCCACCCCAATATGGATAGTATCTCTGACATATGAGTCTTTTTTTTTCTTTCCTTTTTTCTTTTTATTTTTTGATTTACAGTATTCTATTGGTTTCTGGTGTACAGCATAGTAATTCAATTGTGTGTATATACATATATGTGTGTGTGTGTGTATACACATACTCTTTTTCATACGGGTTATTGAATAGAGTTCTCTGTGCTACAAAGTAGGTCCTTGTTGTTTATCTATTCTGTACATGGTCGTTTGTATCCATGTAAGTCTTAAGATGTGAGTTCCAGTTGTTTTTCAAGAACTCAGAATCAGTTCTCATCCATTTCACACCAGTTAAGACCGCTTCAACTGGGCCTGCTGGAGTGTCTGATAGGTGACCTCTTGATATCAGAGGGCCAAAATGCCTCCCTCAGAACATGTTGATGCCACCATTTTCTGAACACGTGTCCCATGAAGAAGCATGTAGCTCATTTGCACCTGCGCAGAATGATGGTTACTTCACCTGTTTCCTGCCGCCAGCCACCTTTCCCCATGCCTCAAACTACCCTGCTTCTGTATCCCATAAATATCCCAAGCCTCTCGCTTTTGGGAAGGTGGATTTGAGACCTGCCCTCCCATCTCCTCGCTTGGCTACCTTGAGAATAAATCTTTTCTCTGCTGCATACCTTGGTATCTAAGGGTTTGACTTGCTGGTCAGGCAAAAGATCTTGACTCAGTAACATGGTGAACTGAGAGAGAGGGGGATGTCTGTAGACTAGACAAGACTGGAGATGATTCAGGAACAGATAACAATTGTTAGGGGATGATGGATGATCCGAGCAGCCCATCTAACAAGTAATTCAAGGAAGCTCCAAACTCGCAATGTACACTGGATCAAGAGCCAATATTGTGTGTGTTGTGCAACATTTTACCTGGCCTGACGAATGAAAAATAAATGCATTTGGAATGTAAATGACATAGATGAAGTGCATGAAGAACTCTTATGCAACCCTGATTTATGTAAAGGAACACAAATAAAGGAAGAAGGTGTAGATTTTAAATGGAAGGCAAGCATCACTCAGGTAGCCTCTCCAAGCCTCAAGGTTTGAGCATGAATGTCCTTTTACCACTGACCTTTCTGGGTTTTAGTAGTTCCCCAGGTCGGACAATAGATAGGCACTACAACATAGGCGTTAAAGAAACTGCTTGGAAATATGCTCCTACCGGTACAAACATGCTCAACAGGAAGTCTGTTTCAGATCAGTAAGTAATACCTTTGCACTGAAACAGTTGCTATTAGAAACAAACGTTGGTATTTGTTACTTATTGATAAAATGCTGCTGAAGAATTTTCCATGATTGACCTTTTAAGGGTATATTTGCTATTAGAACCAGTTCTTTTGATTTTTTTTAGTATAAGCATGACATGGAAGACAGCCATTAATAGAAATCAGAAATTGCTCCTTCTGGGGATTATTGCCTTTCTTGCCTTCATGACACATTATTTTAGGGACCATCTCTAACTCTGTGTTTGTCACTGATTCTGTATGAGTGGTCCTCGACATGTAAAACAACACTTTTCTACTGATACGGAATCAATGGCAGAGGTTGTAAAATTGTAGCTCTCTTCTTGATTCCTTGATTCCTGTGTTCAGATCACTGGGTGAGGAAATCTAGAGGTTATGGGTGGGGGGAGAGGGTTTGATATACTATGTTTGTCTGCCAAAATGCCCCAGTTCTACCAGCAAATACACAAATTATTTAAATGTGTAAACAATCCTGAATTGTAGGAATTGATCTAACCTCAAAGTGGGGTTAGAAGCCATTTTGTGGTTTAGCACAAAGAACGTGGTAAGTCTTTTAAACCAAAATGCCACACGTATTACCTGCTACACTGCATTTGACCTCTTCACCAGACCCTCCAACCTTCTTGTCTACTACACTACTTTTGATTCCCTCTAGATTTTCTTCAGTGTCTGGGTTTTCTCTGTAAAATTAGGCTGTAAAGCTTCTCACATCTAGTTTCAGTTGATTTAACACCGTTTTCTTTCCAGTCAAAATTTGTTAAAGTTCTCTGTTTTTTACAGAGAGTTTCAGTCACAAATATATCTACAACAAAACCAAGATAGGACAGGACCTGTTTATTAAAAAAGCTTTGTATTTTGAGTATACGGATGACACATTTCAAACGGTCATTGAAAAACCATCCTGCTTGGGATTTTTAGGTCCAATAATTAAGGCAGAGATTGGAGACTTCATTTATATACATGCGAAAAATTTTGCTAAAAGAATGTACAGTTTCCATCCTCACGGACTCACCTACACTAAATAAAATGAAGGTAAGTGTGTCCCCTTTCCTTACATTCCTGAGCTTTTGCTGATGAAGAGTTTGAGCCCAATGCCTCAGGAGAAGCAAGGTAACCATGAACCTGTCAGCACGGTGAGCTAGGAGGGGTCTGGGGTGAATGCAGACTCTTACTTCAGATGTCTTTAATGTTTATGTCCAAGAAAGTTCTTCTTTTTCCTTTTCTTTTTTTTTTTTTTTTTTTGAGGGGTGGGTAATTAGGTTTATTTATTTTTAATGATGGTGCTGGGGATTGAACCTATGATCTCGTGCATGTTAGGCACACACTCTACCACCAAGCTATACCCTCCCCACCAAGACAGTTCTTCAGTTTCTCATCTGAAATGAGTAACCACCCTTGTGCGAATCCTGGGAAAGAAAACACAATTTTCTCTCACAAACATAAATCCTTTCTTTGGGAGGTGGGGGTGGGTAGGGGACACTCATGAGCTAAACGTTAGGTGGGCAGACATACCGTTCCGCCTTCATCTCATTTCCATTCCTACTGGATGAGGACCAGCTTCTTGGAAAACATCAATGTCAGGTGAAATCGTTACTCTCCAAACACTATCTTCCCTCCTAAATACCTATACTCACAGCTGCCTGATGGTGTTGGCAAAAGGAAGGGAAGAGAAAGCTAACAAATAGAGTTTGTGCTCAACATGGAACAGGGTGGACTCAAAAGATGGTAAAGAATGAGAGGTTTTTCAGGCTTCAAAATCTTCTTTTGAATGAAGGCATTTTATCTGTAGTTCTCAGCTTCTAGCCTCAAGAAGTGGAGATCGGAGGCGAAATTCTAGGAGAAGAAGAAAAACAAAGGAAAGCAGGCCCCAGGTTCAGAACTAAGGTGGTAGCTCGGGGTAATGTCAGCTAATCAAGAGGCCACTTCCAGAGTCCAGTGGGCAGCTCACAGGGAACATGGATGCCTCTTACTGCCCTGGGTCCCAGTCTGATTTGTAGTGAAGGAAATATGTGTCCAAGATCTAGGCACATGGTAGGTGCACAGTAAATATTTGTGGAATCCATCAATACAAGTGATGATAGTCTATTAATATAAGGCTGGACTCTTTCCAATTTAGTCTACAAACTGGCCAAGTTGGGCATTCAGGTGGAAATCAACTAAGAGCCATCTAGGGAGACAAGAAGTGGGTGAGCGGAGGGGAGAAATGCACGCTTTATTCTAAAAATACAAATTAGCATACATTCACGACTTGATGGACAAAGTATGAGTCACATTCAAAACGGCGCGGTCCAGTGTCACCGTGACCACAGCGTGGGTTATGTTTTCTAGGCACTCTCTATCCTGATAATACAGCGGGCCTGCAAGAGGAAGATGACCAGCTGGAGCCAGGGGCAGAGCATACTTACAGGTGGTTTGTAGGAGAAAATCAGGGGCCTGGCCCCAATGACAGTAACTTCGTGACAAGGATGTACCACTCCCACATAGACTCCAAAAGATGTGGCTTCGGGACTTGTTGGACCAATTCTGACTTGTAAAAGAGGTAACATTTAAAAAATTTCATCGTAGCAATAGAGCCAGCCAGGATATGCCAGGTCTACCTCACTCCTCTACTGGAATTTTTGTATCAAATGAGCTCTCTTTTCCTGTCTTTGACCTTGATTCTCCAGTCAAGAAAAGTAACATTGCCACTTGGACTCTGAGCACTAGATGGCGATCTTGGGTCCACTGCCTCAGTTCAAGTCCAATAACGCAGGGTGGACGCTAGACAGTGGTCACTTTAGCCACAGTCACACAAAATTCTGCCACTTTTTTCCCTCCTACAGAGAAGTGTTGAATCTGCAGGGTGGGGGGAACAGGAAGATGAGAGGTGTCTGCCTGTTCTTTCCATGCTCAGTTCCTTAGGGTCCTATGTGTGGAGGTAAAAGATTTTACTTTAGTATTTTGAGTGGGATCAGCTAGGATCACTAATTTATTTTATAGCCAGAGTTATTTTTGCAAAGAAGAGGTTTTGCTGTCCTCTTTGTTCCAGGCACCCTGGATGGAGAGACAGAAACAAATATCAACTAGTCTTATGTTCTGTTGTTTTCTACAACTGATGAGAACAATAGCTGGCACATCGATGACAACAGTGATACATACACTGAATCTGGCCGAGTCCATGCCAGTGATTCTTGCTTCCAGGAGAGTAATCGCATGCACTGTAAGATTATAAAGAACTTTCTCATTCATTATATCCTATAATTCTAACTTCTATGATGCTGTTTAGTGATTTCCCTCCGTTTGAGTTTGTTTAGGTGAGTTTCTGTTTCCCAGGTTTTCATGCTGGTGGATATGCAAGGCAGGGTAGTCGATCCTGCTGGTTTCCAAAGTTTCACAGCAAGGACAGTGAGGACGGTGCGTTTGTTTTCTGAAGTCTGATATTGATCAAAAGGAGATGGTGAAAACATAACAGAGACATGATTTTAAGGTAATAAAATGTTATGGAGGGACAAAAATACAATTGACCAGGTATTTTATGGAAACGTGTTTCTACACAGAACTTTTCTGAAAAGATGCTCTAGTTTCTCAGTCACCTTCACCCTCCCTCTCTTCTTCCACGGACTTAGCTTCTTTCTGTTCTTTCTCCCTTTTCCCTGCGTCCTGTCTCCCAGCTTACTTTCCCTCCTCTTGACTCTAAATGTGTGTGCTCCTCACTTTTAATCAGAAATGATGCTTATGGCCTCCCTTTGGGGGAGAAAATCAAATCAAACCCTGTCACAGGTGATGCAGGAGGACAATGCTGACAGTGCCAGGTTTATGTGATGAGGAAATGCATGGAGTTCACACCACGTGGCCCTGATCTAACATGCTTCATAGGTTAACATACCTTTGTTTGAAGCAATAAATGGATACATGTATGGAAATCTGCCCAGTCTCACTATGTGTGCAGAGGACAGGGTCAAGTGGTATTTTGTTGGCATGGCTGATGTGTCAGACACATACCCCATCTATCTCCAAGGACAAACTCTGATCTCTCGGAATCACAGAAAAGACACCGTTACCGTCTTCCCTGCCTCGATGGAAGATGCCTTCATGGTGGCCCAGGGTGCTGGAGAGTGGATGCTGGGCTGTCAGACACATGGGAGGGATTTATTCTTTTTATATCATGCAGGGTCAGGGGACTCCCAAGGCTATAACCCATTACAAACGGCTCATCTTCCAAATGGGGAAACTGCCATCGAGGGAGGTGACAGGATTGCCTTTTGGAAAGCCAGTGACACAGCCAGGACTAGAATCCAGGTCTCTGATATTTTTAACTTTATGATAATAAACCCTTTGGGGTATATAGGGTTTTTTGTTGTCACTTTTACAACAAAACTCTTTTATAGTCATTAACTGGTGAACCTTACAAGAACCCTGAGTGTCAGACCAGGCAGGTGTTATTACACTTTAATTGAGGAAACAAGTTTCAAGAGGTTGAAACCCTTGCCCAAAACCCTATGAGAGGCAAGAATTATGTAGGACCAAATAATTCTAATCTAGTACTCAGTAAACCTCTTTATGTCACTTCATTTCCCTCTTTAATCACACTCTGCATTAAATGACTGGATGGCCCATTATGAAGTTATTGGTCTTTTCTATTCTTAGATATGACCATACTCTACATATAATCATGTCAATGTTTTATTTTTTAATCAGAAAACATGATTGTTATTAGAACTGAAGACCTTTTTATTATACAAAATGGGGTTGATTTCTCTAATCAAAATCTTTTTCTTAAGTCCTGTACTTTGGTTAGCATCATGCTTTAATTAATTTTTTAAACAACTAAACAATAAGTATTTATCAGGATTTACTATGTGCTGTGTCCCTCCCAGAGCGGCTAGGAAAAAGGAGAACCACACATCACTATTGCAACTCAAGGACAGAACGTAATGATAAAGATTCTCACTTAGAAAGCAATAGTATTTTCAGGTTGAAATGTACACTCAGGCTCAATCCTCCCATTTACCTTGTTTGCAGATGGTGCCTTCAGCCAGGTCTTTCTTCCTCAGCTCTGCAGAAAGACTGCCTCTTGGGTTGATGAACTCTATAGCTTTCTCCTGTGTTTCTTCTCTCCCTGTGTCTTACAGCATCTTTTAAATGTTCTTACAGTCTTTTTGTTTGTTTTTTAGCAATTGTAAGAATAGAAGAATAGACTTTTACTGGAAAGAAAGAAAGGAAGGAAAAGAGGGAGGAGCGTGGGAGGGAGCGAAGGAGGGAGAGAGAATTAGGTGGGGGCAGCAGGCAGAAAAAGTGACAGTCTACTATGGTGGTGAATAGGAACCACCTTGTCGGAGCTCAAGAGAGCTGAGAGTTCAATAAGCCAGCTGGTAAACTCCTGGCAGCTTCATACTGGCCACAGCGGGAGTGTTTACACTACAAAAGTTAGCAAAAAGGGGAAGGGTATAGCTTAGTGGTAGAATGCGTGCTTAGCATACATGAGGTCATGGGTTCGAGCCCCATGACCAAGGTACCATTGTTAAATAAAATAATAATAATAATAATTAAATAAACCTAATTGTCTACCCCCCAAAAATAAAAATAAAATTTATGACTACACTCCAATTAAAAACATATATATATAAGAAAAATTTTTTAATTAGCAAAAAAACAGATTTTGTGTTTGTCATTGGAGAAATGGTTTAAGAATACAACCATTAGTCCAACCCCATCCCAGTTCTCTCCCAGAGAGTAATCACCATAATCAGTTTGGTGTGAACACTTGCAAACCTGTTTACTATGCATTTTCATAAAATATCTATGAACATGTAGAAATAAAAATACAAAGCTATGTTTTGTTCTGTGTATGTAAATCACATCACATATAATAGGTGTTAATTTATTTATTTAACCTAAAAATAGAGTATTATTTTTATGTAATAGGATTTTCTTTATTTGCGGCTTGCTTTCTTCACTCATCCATATGCCTTGAAATCTTTTCCAGGACATTCCCCTTGCCTCTAACTCATTCTTTTTACACAGTTGTACAGGTTTCCACATTTGGATGTATCCTAATTTATTTAGCCATTTGCTACTGATAGAGATTTCAATTGCTTTCACCTTTTTTGGCTCACTAACAGTATTATATTTGTATAATATATTTGTATCTTTACATGTATGTGAAAATATTTGTCTTGGTTAACTACAAAGAAGTGAATTGTTTTTTAAATGGAAGCATTTGTAATTTTAACAAATTACAAATTTGTTTGTAATTGAGAAATTACCTTCCAAAAGCCTATATTGATTTACATTCTTATCAACTGGGCTATGGAATCAAAACACTGCAGTGATGCCCTCACATGGAAATGTACCTGCCTTGATTTTCTTCCTGCCTGCCAACTAGCTGATCTAATAAACCAACTAACTCACAATAATTAATGGTAACAATTTCATACTCATAAGGGGAGATGTTTTTGGCCAGACTCCCCGATTCCTCTTGGTAGGCAGGTGCCATCTTCACACAGGAGCTGGTCCAGGGTTGGTCATTATTCTCTATATGTGTTCCTCTCACATTCATCATTGCATCCTGGTTTTTGTACTTGTTTCATACATTTTAGGTTTTTACACAGATTCTGTAAATAAAACACCTCAAATTTCTCAAAGGAAGGGAAAGTCGCAATGTTGTTGGCAAAAATTTTTAAATATTTATATCTGGATTAAGAAAAATGTTTTAATGTTTCAATAACATTCTCTACTTGGGTTTACTGTTTTTCAGAGAGTATTCAGGCAAAATTGCCAAAAACCTTCAACAGATGTCACTGGGACACAAATTGTACATTATTATATCGCTGCTGAGGAAAATTTTTTGGAACTGTGTTCCATCTAGTGTAGGTTTCTTCACTAAAAAAAAATTTGACAGAAGCTGGAAGGTAATGATTCAGTGATTAAAATATTTATAGTTAAATAAAGATAATTGAACTTTTTCATAACCTAGCTATTCCTAAAAAGGAGTTAGGCATCTTATAATAAAAAGATACAGATAAAGTAAAGGTAGGAAAATAATTATATCAATAATTGGAAAATATTGAATATAAGGGTCATTGTGACACAAAATTTTTCTCCAAATGCCTTGGCAGCCAATGTAAAGGAAAATATACCACTCATCTTTTTCCTAGCACTGAATTTTAAAATGGATTTATTTTTTAATTATGAGACATTCAACAACACAGTGGACAGTGTGATCAATAGCAATTTTACAAAAATTCAAAAACATTCTTCATGTGTAACTTGTTCTTTCCTGCTAAGATCCGAGGGTATAATGAACTGTGTCCTGTGAGAGCCTTAAATCATATGAATATTTTTTACTCAATAATACCTAAGAATATATTACCAATTGCTACTTTAATAACCAAAGACTAAGGCTAAATTACCTGTCTGCAGCATCAGCTTTTAAAAGTGCACAAAAAAATTTTCTCATAGTCCAACTGCTAAATACATTTACCAATTTGAAGATTCCAGGAGTTTTAATCCTTTTAATCTATTGAATGAAAGTTTTCTGTCAGAAAATAGCAAGTTCTATAACCATCAGAAAATAATATTTCCCATAGTATTTAATTTTTTTTCTAATTCACTCACAGAAAATTTAAGAAAATTAAGAATGCTATACCAAGTGAATATTTTTTCTTCTTACATTTGAAGCACATCGATAAATCATTTAATCTGTGTAGTGGAAAGTTTGTATTAGTCGTGAGAAGGCTATCTGGGCTAGAGCAAAAACTAGATTCAGAACTATGTCCAGCTCTCATTTTATATTGACTAAAATAAGTATGAATTAATAGATTCTTTCAGCTTGCACGATTCTCCTGGCTGGGAAATTTGGTGACGTTTCAGCACTGCAAGTTTCCACTTCACTGCTAGGGAACACTTTTTCTCAGGGGACTCCATTATTTTATGATGATAGAATTTAAAAGTTAAAAATGGCATCTCTCTAAATAGTCTGGCATCTCTCTCAATAGTCTAGCATCTCTGTACAGTTGTTTTAAAAAATTGCTTTTTTGTTTGTTATTATCTGCCTAAGAAAAAAATCAGACATAATGCCTTTTAAATTTTTATTCCAAAAGAAAATGTGAAGATAAATTACTAGATAGACAGACACAGATACTTTTATACACATGCATAGACAAAAGACTGAAAAGATACCCGTGGGTAATGTTGACAGATGGTGGGATTATAACAATTTTAATTTTCTTTGTTGTGTTTTTCTTTATTTTCCAAATTCTCTACAATGAGCATGCATTGTTTTTATAACTAAATTACTAGTACTTTAAAACAGATGCATATAGATTCTCGCTTTCTTTTCATATGATCACTGTAAATTAAAAAAATTTTTTTGTGTATCCACTTTCTCTGCCCAGTCAATCCCAGCTCTATTTTGAACAAAGTGCAACCAGAATTGGAGGAACTTACAAAAAAAGCAGTTTACCGTGAATACATAGATGCTTCCTTCCAAACACAGAATGCAAGAGAAAAGCACCTTGGAATCCTTGGTAAAATTACATTCAGAGCTTTGTACAAATTCTGTGCAATCAAAATAATATTAACCAACTCACAGCTTCAGAGATTCTAGCTGTCATCTTACAACCTTACGAAACCAAGACATGCCGATTCACCCAATTTTAAACCGCCTTTTTTGGTCCTTATAAATCCAATAAGATGAACATATCCAGGAGATCCTAAGCAACTTTCTAAGACCATGAATCACCTAGACCTCTTGAGGCTGGACATGTTTCTGGTTCATGGCAACATCCCTTTAACTTGTTCCTAGAAGAGACTTAGGCAGGTAACACAAGTCTGATGACGACTTGTATGAAAACCAAGGGCAGTTCCTGACTGTTGGTTTCCAGGCCCCGTCATTAAGGCAGAGGTGGGACGGACCCTCCAGGTCACTTTCTACAACAACGCTTCCCAGCCGCTCAGCATTCAGCCCCACGGACTGCATTACAACCAGAGCGCTGAGGGCTCCTTCTACAAAACACGGGGAGACAGTAAGTCCTCGGACTCACGGCAGGCCCAGGCAAGCCATCCTGCAACTTAAAGTCCGCAGGAAAGTAAAACTCCTCCTAAAGTCACCGCGCAGCCTGCTTTTCACATTGGAACAGCTCTGTGTACTTACTGTGGCAGAGTGAGTCCTCCAGCCCCTGTCCACTGTCACCCAAAGGGCGGTAAGATGAAGAAGACACAGTCCCTGCTCTCAGAGATCTCACAGTCTAGACTCGGGTACTTCTGGTCCTGGGTCCTCTTTTACAAATGCTTAGCTCTCCCTAGGTACCCCTTCACCCTCCTCACGTGTAAATCCTGGCACAACATTCATCTACACGTGGGAAGTTCCAAGAGATGTAGGTCCCACCTCCACGGATCCTGACTGCCTGACCCGGTTCTACTATTCCTCCATAAATCGTGGGGGCGACACCAAGAGAGGCCTTGTGGGGCCTCACCTCGTGGGCAGGAACGGAAGTCTAGGAGAGGATGGCGAACAGGTGAGTCATGGGACCTGTGTCCAGGTGTGCCTTGGAGAGAGGTTGCCTGAGACAGGACTTCGGGGGACAGGCAAGGCGACAACGGGCAGCTTCGCCTTCTGTGTGCTGAAGTCTCCTGGTTCTACTCTCTCCTCATCCAGACCTATGTCTTCCTCTGCCCAGTGAACACCCACCCTGGCAGATTCCACAGACACCAATTCCACTTGACTGTTTTGATTCTTCATCTCCCCCTGGACAGCCACCGCCTGTCCCACCCTTCTCTACGTCAGCCCCTTTCCCTCTGTTCTCTCTTAGTTAATGACATACCGAGCCTAGAACTCCATCAGCAACTCCTTTTCTCTCACCTCCAACATTAGTGAACTCCAACACTGGGGAACAACTCTCCGATAGCGCTGCCTTTAGGCCGCGGCATCTCTTTCTGAATTCCTGGGACCTCCTAAGTCTCGTCCCCATTTTCATCCTGCTTCATATAGCGCCACACCCCTCCGTTTCAAACCTGATCACAGTGCTTCCCACCCTAGAATCATCCCACAATTTGTTGGCTCGGGAGGCAATACATCGGACCCTGCTGACCCCTCCAGACGCACAGCCCGCCCCTGGCCACCCTACACCGGCCATTCTGGTCTTAAACTGCAGAGTTAGCTTGTCAGTCCCGGAGTAAGGATGGCTAATTCACATTTCTTTGATTGTGTCTTTCTTCTCTCTGTCTGGAAGGGCCTTTCCTCACCATTTTATATGCAAAAAGGGGAGACTTTTTAATAAAAACTCAGACCAGGGATCCCTTCCTTCTCTTCAAACAATATTCCCTAACTAAAGTTAATTGAAATTCCTGTGGGTTACCGTAGTTCCTTGTGAGTGTTTCTGTCAGAACACTTAGCCATGCAATTATTTTTACTGGCCTGTTTCTCCCACTAGACTATAAGTAACTTGAAACCACGCATAAGATTTTACTAACTTTTTGGTAACAATTGCAGCGCCTCTCTGACATGTGATAGGTACTCAATAAATGCTTGTATTGTATGTTTTATGAGGGGGAGGCAATTTGGTTTATTCATTGATTTCTGCTTGGAGGAGGTACTGGGGATTGAACCCAGGACCTCTTGGGTATTGAGCATGCGCTCTATCACTTGAGCTATGCCCTCCCCCTAAATGCTTAATGAGTGAATTTCCCTTGTTCCTCCCTCACAAGTAACCTAATATCCAAGTTCTTTTCTGCATTTGTAATTCATATATAATAAAACCTTACAAATCCCCCAATACTAATATGTAATTGAATGTATATTTTATTTTAAAATATGGCTATTTATATTCATCTATACAATGAAAGTCGTATAGCCTCATTATTCTTACAATAAATATAACTTTTATATTTTATCCAAAAATATACATATTTGATTTCTTCATAAACCCTGAAAATACAGACTTTCTAGAATTGAAAACATTGTGTTTAACTTACTTTTTACAAAGCATCCTATGAAAAGCATTACAAATATCTGTGATTATATAGTTTCATTTTACAGAATTAAGATGTAGGGGGTCCCTATAGTAAGAGCTTTACATGAAAACAGTCGTAGAGATTTCTCCCAGCTTCTTAATTCTGGGGTAAATCCGTTCACTGGGATTCATGCCTTTATATAAAATGTTCTTAAGTGGGGAAGTCAATTGATCAGATTTTCTGGGACTATACAAATCGCCTTGTAGGGGAAATCCTGTATGCAGATCAGTCATTTGACTAGACTTTGAATATAGACCATATACACTTCCTGTCTATTTCTTTTTCTATTCTCATCCACAAAAGGGAATAGATAAACAATGCTACCCGCTTGCCACAATATTTGATGAAAATGAAAGTTATCTTTTAGACAGAAATAACAGGACATTTACCACAGATCCTGAAAAAAGTGGACAGAGAAGATCCAGACTTCCAAGAGTCTAACAGCACGTACTGTGAGGAACATTTAATTTATAAGATAAATGCATTAGGCAGTTGTTTAATTTCACTAGGCCTAAAGAATTACAGGTTGTTTAAGAGAGACTTACATTTTCCCCTCAATGGTTGGCTAATATGTTTCATGTTTTCTTTAAATATAATTTGCTCCCCAAAATATTGCCTAGTAGGGTGATTATGTTATATTCAATTTACCAAAGATTTACCAATGCCTTTCTGGTGCAATACACTGTGTTAACTATTGCTAAATGTGATACATAAAAATCATGTATTTCTCTATTGCCAAAGTAGTGGAGTGGATGGGTGGGTGTTTGTTGAGTTAGTTTGTTGATTGGTTGGTTTTTGAAGACTGTACCATGTGATGGGAAAAGGATTGGTCTAGAATCTGGAGACTTGGACTCTGTCTTAACAGTTCCATTCATTAGCTTAATGACACTTAATAAGTCTCCCTGGCCTTTGTTTCTTCAAATCTGAAAGGAAGGGTTTGACTTGAATAGCCTTGAGATCTTGCATAAATGAATTGCTTTATGATAAGTCCTTTGTTGAATTTCAAGAGATGTCAAAGTACCAATAAATTAAATACTCTTCTGTGTTACAAACGTCTTGCAGCCATAAATGGATTCAGGTATGGAAATCTGCCTGGACTGGATATGTGCTTAGGAGACAACGCTTCATGACACGTTCTTAGTATGGGATCAGTTGACTTTCATGGGATGTATTTTTCAGGAAATAATTTCACTATCTTAGGAGCAAGGGACGACACTATAACTCTGTTTCCCCACATCTCCCAAACACTTCTTATGACACCTGATTCCACAGGTACGTTGTGGATCTTCTGCATCAGCCTGAAATACATCCAAAGCATAAAGAAGTAATGTCTTCATATGCACTGAATATTCTGTTTGTACAGGAGGAAAAACAAGGAGATTATCCATATAGCATTTAGTAAATCTTTACCCTGATTTATTTAACTTCTAGGAGCATTAATCTATTATTTTGCTGTATACAAAAATCCTCTCAGCCCTTCCTGGTTTTCTCTTCACGTGCTCCAGGCTCTAAATCAACCATACTTTTTGAAAGCAATGAAGATGCTTTGAAGCATTTGAACTTGTTTTCACTCTGTTACTTGCTGCATTTCTTAAGCTCTGTCTGTTTGTTTCCCAGTCCTTCCTCCTGTGTTTACCTTCCCCTCTTGACTCCTCCTCTTGCTAGCTTTGCTCTCTAGGGAAATGTTTTGACTTCAGTGGGATTGTTTGTTGCTGGCAATTTTTTTTAAAGGCACCATGTTTCAGGGAATTGTTATGGGGATCAGAAGAGCCTCCCGTCCCCTCTGAACCTAATACCCTCATTTGTAAAATAAGGGTAATAATTTACAATCCATATAAAGGAATAGACACAATCAGATGAGATAGATGTGGTGCAATGAAGTGCCTGACATATGTTAGACTATCAGTAAAATGTTAGTTTCTTCTTTTATTCTGCAGCTCTACCTTCACAAAACAAACAAACAAACAAAGACAAACAAACAAGAAAACAAAATCCTTCTTGGTCAAATACTTCTGGCACCAATCCAATACCAGCTACACAATAAACCAATTACCCTGTAGAAACCATGGATTGGTATCTTAACTCTGTGATGTTACAGATCCACGTGACTACACTTTTCACATTTCAATTTTTTTAAATTTCACTTTGCAAGCAAACAAAGCCTGTGGTTACAAACAATCGGAAGAAAAAAGGAAAGATCTTTCTCCACTGCTCTTTCTTTCCCTGCTGTACGCACTCACTCAGTGGCAAGTTGTCACTCATCCCCTACCCACTTCTTCCTCTCCTGTCCACTGTAGATGTTTTCCGGGACTTAAAAAAAAAAAAAAAAAAGTTTCCCGCTCTTCACTCTTTTTCTTAAACAGTATCCCCAGCAGTCAACTCATGGAGGCACCTAGTAGGCAATAAGCATTGTGCCAGATGAGAATCATTTCATTCTAAACAAATTCTCGTTCTCAAACCCTCTGAGTCTGGAGGTTTTTCTTTCTTATCAGTCTTCACACTTACCTTACACAATAAGGAAAAGCAACAACAGAAATGGATACAGAGTTGGAAGAGAATATTAGTGTTGATGAAGGGAATCTTAAGAAGCAAAGTCAGAACATGATGGGCATAAAATTACCAAAATAAAGGACGGCTGGAATTCACTGGTCTGAACCAGGCTGGAGTTTCTTTGTTGCGGTGGTTTGTTTTTGTTGTGGTTATTGTTCGGGGGGTTTTGACGTATTGCTGATTGCCTTCAACTTCCTTTCACTACTTCACTTGCTAACTCTCTGACCCGCCGTCATCTCTCATGGACTATTTTATTTTTAACAGTTTTTTTTCTTTTAACAGTTTCCTTTTTAAAATTTTTTTAAGTTTATTTTTGAGGGGAGGTAATTAGGTTTATTCATGTATTTTTAACAGAGATACTGGGGATTGAACTCAGGACCTCCCACATGCTGGGAATGTGCTCTACCCCTGAGCTATACCTCTCCTCACCTCTCATGGACTATTTTAATAGCCTCCTAACAGTTCTCCTTCCTCTCACCTTTGCCCACTCTAATTTAATCTCAGTACAGCAGCCACAATGTCTTTATGTCACTCATGGACTCAAAAATCACACAACGGCTCCCCATTTCACTGCGTGAAAGTACTGATTTTTCAGTGGCCCACAGGGGCCCAGGTGACTTTGTCCTCCATTCCCCACCGGTCTGGTCTCCTTGTACTCTCTCCCTTGCTCACTCCCCTGCAGACACACTGGCCTCTTCCATGCTCCTTAGATACACCAGGCAGACCCTCAGCTTGGGGGCTTTGCTACCTATTTCCTCTGCCTGGATTGCTCTTCCTCTACGTCCACCATTTACCTCTTCTGAATCTTTACCCAAATGTCACCCACCCATCAAGACTCACCCTGATCATCCTATAAACTGTTGTTCACTGCCCCCCTCCCCCAACACATTCATCCAGAATTCTCAATCCTCCTTACACTACTCTACTTTTTTCCTTAATCCAGGTGATAAGTGTACTTCCAACATACATAAAAGTTACTATGTTTGTTTGTCTCTACAATATTCTGCAATATAAACTCCAAGGGCAAGAATTTTTAACTGCTTTGTTCATGGAGATTTCCCAAGTGCCTAGAAATATGTCTGGCTTACAGCCTGTTTGTCAGTAACTATTTGTCAAATTAGTGAAAGAATGAGTGAACTATCTTACTGTATTCCTTCTGAGGATTCATATCTTATAAATGACTTCGTGGAGAAAAGAAGTCTGAGTGCAAAACCTTAAGCATTCTTTTCTTATTCGCCTCTAGGAATTTTTCATGTGGTTTGTACGACCACAGAGCACTATCAAGGAGGTATGAAACAGAAATACCAAGTGAGGCAGTGTTCAGGGCCAAACCCGGATCCAGCAGAGTACCAGGAGGAGAAGACTGTTTATATTGAGGCTGAGGAAATTGTGTGGGATTGTTCTAACAGGACGTGGGAGAGGGAACTGCGACGTCCTCCAGGAAAGAAGCATGGCGGCGACTTCAGTCTCTACTTGGGCAGGGTTTATTCTATAGTCCCCCACCCTTTCCTTCCAGTCTCTCTCTCTCCCATGTGTATGTGTATGTGTGTGTGGTGTGTGTTTGTGTGTGGTACACATGTGTGTGATGGGCGTGTGTGCATGGAATGTGTGTGACGTGTATTTAGGATACATTCAATTACAAACAACTTCAAAACGTGTGTGCGATGTCTTCAATTATAAATGACTTCAAATTTTCCCGTGTACCTCCATAACTTACTTCTGTGCTGTTTTTCCCCATCTCTCTTCTCACTTCTTGCATCTGATCTTCCAAGTGTGTTTTACCATCCGATAGCAGCACTTCTGAGGTAGAGTAAATATAATTTCAGCTACATTTAACATTTGGAATCATTCAGGGTTTTTTTTGTTTGGTTTTTTTGGTCTTCATTTGTTTCTCTCATTATTCTTCTGAGAACCTCAAATTGAGGACAGTGATTTTTCTTTTCTGTGTGAAATTTGATTTCTGTCTCTGATTTATCTTCCTACTATTTATTCATTTATCAAAACTAAAATTTCATCCTGAAAACAGGTTTTAAAGTACACAATTAATATCCAACAATCTTACTAGAAAGAATATATATTTTAAAAAAAGGAATTACTCTTCAAGGTAAAATAGCCTCTAGATATTAATAAATTGTATTATTTCAATAAGAAGTTCTTCCATATGAGAATTTGTCTAATTTAATGGCTAAATTAATTTTATGGGTTTTTTAGGCTTTGTTTTTATTTTCTCAAAGTGAAACAAACATATATTTGGACAATATTGGGACGTATGTTGGGTCCAAAAACAGGAAAGTCATATACCATCAATATGATGACATCACATTCACGAATCAAACAGCAAGAAATGAAATGAGAAACATCTGGACATACTAGGTATTGCTATACTGTTAAGATTGGCTCTGGGGTTTGTCATCTTGTTCTCAGCCTCGACAGAGGGTCGCATACATTAAGGATATTGTCAACTTCCACCTTGACAGAGGGAGGTGTCTATAATTCTAACATTAATTTGTTT
This sequence comes from Camelus ferus, assembly GCF_009834535.1. Classification (NCBI taxonomy): domain Eukaryota; kingdom Metazoa; phylum Chordata; class Mammalia; order Artiodactyla; family Camelidae; genus Camelus; species Camelus ferus. The sequence goes on from NC_045696.1 coordinate 97,844,467, forward strand.
GCAGATAGGCACTTTTACTGGGAAAAGAAAAGTGATTCAAGGATTATTCAGTAGAAAATAAAGAGGCCATAGACAATTAGTATGGTCAGTTTCAGATTACCCGGCTTCTTGCACTCAGAATCCAAAACTTCTGGATGCGGGAGGGATCTCAGAAGTAGCATTTAGAGATAATTTCATTGAAATTAAAACAAAGCCCCAAAACCCCAGTACAGTGAGGAGAGGGCTTTTTGTGTTTCAATAGAAGTGTTTGGTTTAACCACTTAAGCGTCAAGGTTTAATGGCATCTCTGTCCAGGAGTGAGAAAAGTTACAGCCCTTATCTCCACCCTTGCCAGATCATCTAGGAAACCTGCAAGTCACCCCCAAGCACCCCCACATAACATTTCCGTAAGTCACTTGATGTCTTCATACATCAAATGGCATTTCCACATGTTGCATAGTGTCTCCAGAAGTCACATGGCATTTCCATACGCCCAGATCTTGTTTGGGTCCTGATACCTGTGTGTCTCTCAGAGGCCATTTTCTGGCGTGGGACCCTGAGAAGGTGGACTTACATGGTCATGAGGAGGAACTCTTACTCTTCTTGGCTCCTCATTAGCCTTTAGAGCTTTGCAACCCCTGGAGGGAGGTCCGTGCTATCCAGCTCCCAGTGTTTTGGGGTGAGCCCTTATTTTTAGTAACAGCAAAGTATTTGTTTTCGCTAGGATTCTGACAGAAAGTACTAAGATAAATAACATAACTCTATAGAGTCTATTATTATTTAAACCTACTCCTCCCACCCCGACTTTCTATAGAAAAGGAAAAACAAGCATAGTGTGTGAGGTAGTAGAATTACCATGGGAGACAAAGAGGTGCTGTGCTTTGCTAGCATCTAGCATCGGATTTGAGTAATGACAGCATAAGTTTAAGAAGACTTCTTACTGCTGAGTTCATCTCCAAACCATCTGCTTCAGAATTTTTAGAGCCACAGATTCAGTCTATTTCCAAAGAGAAAGAAGATTTATAACAAATCATATCCCTCCAGTTCTTTGCCTGGGATGGAAGGGAGAGAGAGTAGAATGAAGGATCTCTAGTCTGTGGGAAAGATGATCACCGGGGTCAATAAAATGGCCTTGCAGCTCCTCCCAATCACCCACTTGGGGAAAGGGGAAAGAATAAAAGGCATAAATGATGAGGCTGATCGAGAAAGAAAATAAAGTGTTCCATTTCTAAATTGTGTGTTTCCATAGGCATTAACTGATGCTCATTGAATAAGTTTTCTAGAGCTGGGGCTTATAAAAATTCTAGATGATCTACATTTTCTGGGGAAAAACCATGTTTCATGAGTCAGCAGTGATCCATTTGTTAAATGTGTTTGTGTTTCCCTTGGCTGAGTGTTAAGGAAACGAATAAGAACAAGTCACTCTCTAAATATTTAAGGGGACAGATGACTCATAATTGAAAATAAATAGCAACTATCCACAAATTTCCTTTTTCTATATCTTAGGTCCTATAATATTTCTCAGCCCTGGTCAGACATTCCATATTGTCTTGAAAAATAAGGCCTCAAGACCATATTCTATTCATGCTCATGGAGTGAAAACAAAGTATACCACTGTTGTTCCAACACAGCCAGGTAACTGCTTTGGGAGAAAGAAAAGCCCCAAAGCTTTTATGTAGGACCGTGGGGTTAATGTTCATTCTTTTTCAAACTTATTTTGTTTGTTTGTTTGTTTGTTTGTTTTTCTCTCTTTCAATTTTTAACACACAAGGATTTTTTTTTTTTAATGGAGGTAACTGGGATTGAAACCAGGCAGGACATCCTGCATGCTAAGCATGTGCTCTACCACTGAGCTATACCCACCCCCTAATAATTTGGTCTTAAATACAGGTGTAGTTCCTGATGAGAGAGGCCAGTGGACTAGTAAGAAGGGTCTGAAGAGTGAGTTTGGGAGAGAAGTTCCTTTTGCAAGTAGAGTTGGCTTCCAGGATGGGGCACCGTGTGTACACAATCTGTATACAACTCCCCAGTGTATACAATTTCTCCTCTAGGGCCGCCCCCTCTCCCACCTTTCCACCTGTCCAGCTGTCAGGTATTCTGTTCAATCTCTCCAACTCAAGTACCAAAGTAGGAGTCGAGCATAAGATGCCGTGTGTGAGGGAGGGAACAAGGGAGAGAGTTGGGCCGCCAAGAGGAAGCAATGAACCTCACATGCTAATATGTCTACGGCATCACCGCTACACGACAGGCCACTCAGCATTCTACACTCAAAGGGTAGACTCTGAAATGAAGATTCACATGCAGGTAGTGATCTTGGGATCAACAAATATGGAATGAAAAAGAAAGAGGCAGACTTGGGCAGGGGGAAAGGGTCAACAGAGATGCAGCCTGAATAGCAGTCACAGCCAAGCATGTGAGAAATTCAGAAGACTGGGTGGCCCTCAGCCATCCTGAGTTGGGGTGAGAGGGCCGGGCCTTTACGTGCCTCAGTCATTGGATGCAGTCTTGAGGGTGGTGGCTCTCTTCAGCTGAGGTTGTCAGTGAAGAGGGTTGATACCTGGTGGAGCATTTTTCAAGGGGGATCTGAAGTGGACACCCAAAATGTCCTCCATCTTTGCCCACCAAAATATGAAGTTCTGGGAATTCAGGGTATCCAGGAAAGAGCCAAATTTAGAAAGGAAAGATCTGTGGGGCAGAGGGACTCAAGATAGACCTTGATGGTGGGTGAAATATTCCCTTTGATTTTAAAAACAGGCAGTCCTATGGTGGGACTGACATGAATGTCCTATCAAGGGAGTTTGCAAGTCAGCGCTCTGTTTTGATTAGTCAGAAAAGGATCACATTTCGTGCATTTCACAAACACTTCTGAGTACCCTGCTGTGCCCCTGGCACTGTGTGGTATGTGAGGAAGGTAGGGGGTAGTACTAAATAGATGGTTAAAGATTGAAGTGGGGAGGCTGAAGATGGGGTTGGTTAGTGGAGAGCACTGGGTCACACGTGCTTGGGAAAATTAACTTAAGCCTCTGGAAGGGGGAGACTTCAGATTATACAGTGAGGGGAGACAGTGAGGGGCCAAAAGAATTTTCCTGCAAGAGTCAAGAGGATTCAAATTAAGTAGGGTTAATGCAAACAGCCTTGGGACTGGGGAGGAGACACATGTGATCCACAAATTGGAAGGTTCAGAGCTGTGATTCAAAGCAGTCCTGTCCCATTTCAAAGCCTGAGTCATCTTCACTACAATAAAGATTTGTTGAATGAATAAATGAGATATTTACTGATTGACATTTTCAATAGTAGAATCTCTATAAAGTTTTGATTCAGTAACACTGAGGATATAATAGTGACATTGACAGTGACTTGCCCTGTAGGTCAGGTGACGCAGCACCAAGGGCCTCCTTTGCACCATCGTGTCTAATCCCTAAATCCCCATTTTATTTGCGTGACGAAACAGAAGCCCAGAAAATGTAAACACACAGACACATGGACTAAGGCCGGAAAGCAAGGAGCAGCAGAGCCCGAAGTGAAAACGAGGACTAATATTTATATAGCTTTAGCGTTGGCTTATTATCTGTTCCTCCATAAAGAAGTGTGATTTAAAAGATTCTATTTAAACACACTGTATTTGCCTATTTTAGGAGAGATCCAAACACACATTTGGCAGATTCCGGAAAGAACTGGTCCTTCCCCAGAGGACTTTGAGTGTATACCTTGGTTTTACTACTGTGGAGGTGTTTAAGGTAAACTTTAAATCACAATTTTTATCTTATCTCCTCTTAGAAATTATAATGAAAGAAAGGAATTTCTTTTTCTTTAAAAAAAAAATCTTAGTTTTATGTAAACTTTCTCAATATCGCTCAGCTTTTAACCTACATGGTTTTGCACTTTTCAAGAGCAAAATAAATTATTACATTATGATCACTTAGGTTTATGACATCTACCCAAGTGTTACTGTTGTTGCCACTGTGGATTGGGAGATATATATATATATATATATATATAGTTACATGATAATATCCTCTTCTTTGTTTCACTGAAAAGGATTTGGGTTCCAGAAAACTAAAAGTAGGGGGTTTTAAAATGCTATGCTTAATGAGAAATAAATATATATGTATTATATATCTTTTAAAAATTCTCATCTCTGGAGTTCCAGTTTACTTGCATTCCAAAAAAAAAAAAAAAAAAAGAGTTCCCTCTTTGGCCTTTCAGTTATTTTTGGCCTACACTCTGCCAAAAACAAGAAGAGACACAGACAGTCAACCCCAAAACAAAACGAATATAAATAAACCAAGGCTCCCAGCTGAAAGTGGCCACGAGGGCAGAGGCTTCCCGGCGGGAAGGATCTGAGACCTTGAGACATGTCTGCCGACTGGTTCCAATGCCCAGGAATTCTAATCAAAATCAAAGTTCTGTTTTTAAATTAAAATTTCAAAAATAGAACTAAATCCACTGGAGAATGTGTCTAAAATCCCTTTCAAGATTTTGTTGTTCTCTTTAGACCTCAATGGTGATAAAGGAGATGACCATTTTTCTTCAGTCAGGGATATAGCATGTCAAACATTTGGTTTCTTATGCTCAAACTTAGAATCTTAATCATTAAAAACTCAAGCTCTGATCTTACTCAAACTAAAACTTGTTTCCATCCTTTTCCTTGACTGGGAGAATGTTTTTTAAACATCTAAAATATTAATTTTTATTAAAAAATTTAAAACAGTTTTTTTAGTGTTTTTTATTTGTATATATATATTTTTATTGAAGTCTAGTCAGTTTACAATGTTGTACAAATTTCTGGTGTACAGCACAATGCTTCAGTCATACATGAACATATATATATTCATTTTCATATTCTTTTTTTAATGTATTAGTTCTTTTTTTAGTATATATATAATTTTTTTTTATTGAAGTATAGTCAGTTTACAATGTTGTGTCAGTTTGTGGGCTATTCCTCTCCATAATCTTGCTTTTCCTCTCCAGGATCTTAACAGTGGACTGAAAGGGCCTTTGATCATATGTTGCAAAGACACCAAAGCCAGCATAGTTCACGGTGTTCTCCACTTCATGATTTTTAATGAGAATGAGTCCTGGTTTTTTGAAGAAAACATCAATACTGTTCTCAAGAACAAACCAAGTTGACAGGAATGACAATGAGTTTGACCTCAGCAAGCAAATGCACAGTAGTATCCACTCCCCGACTCACCCCCTGTAGCCTACAGGTTGCTGTGCCCAAAGGCAACAGGTAAAGGTTTGCATCTCTCACTCTCAGCACAGTTTCAAGGACATGATCACACACAGGTGGGGTACAGATCATGTGGATCAGGGGTCACAAACTTTTTCCATCAAGAGCCTGATTGTAAAGAGTTTGGTCTTGTAGACCACACAGTCTTTGCCATAAGCTGTCTTCTCCACCTTTGTGGCACAAAAGCACTTACAGATGACATGTCAACAAATGGAAGTGGCCACGAGTCAGTAAAACTTCATTTATGGCCGGAACTTGCGTTTTATACAATTTTCACGTGTCAGGAAATATTACTCGCTTATTTTTTTTCCAACCCTTTAGAAATTTAAAAACCATTCTTTGCTCATGAGCCGCAGAGAAACAAAACGGGCAGTGAGTGGGCTGGAGCTGGCGTGCGGGCTGGAGACCCCTGTCCTTGCAGCGAGGTGAATTCTCATGCCTCTGGAGCCCTGCAGGCAGTGTAAAACCAAAGAAATCGGCCATGGTTTCTGAGGGGCCTGACTACACTCTAAGTATTTTACCTGGATGGACCCAGGGAGATGTGGGGTTTAAGACAAACTAGAAAGCGCATACCCCACCCACTCCTCCTCACTTCCTTACCAAAGGACCTTTGCAGGCAGAACTTTTAAAAACCCCGCACTCATCACCCAGAACTCCTTTATAGGTTCACTGTGACTAGGTTTGCCCTGTTTATGACCCACCTCCATGTAGAATCCTAGTAATAAGGCAACTATTCAAATAAAAGCATATAAGCAACCGTGCTTAATCACAATCTTTCTGGCCCCAATCCTTGCCCCTGAGGAAGTTCAAGGGTAGGACTGGGCCAGGGATCCTTATGTAAGGCAAATCCAAATGTGATTGATCACTTTTAACTTGTTAGATTTTTTTCCTTATGCAAGAAATATATGTAAATTGAAAATTAATTCGAGGGCTGCATCCATGCTATCCGTAGTCTTTTAATAAGCATCACAGAGGCCACAAAGCACCATATTAGGCCCTAAGAGGACACAAGGGTCCAAAAGATGGGACATCTTCCCTCAGGTTGTTCACAGTGTGTGGCTACAATACAAGGCTGGCTTGAGGGGACGCTGTCACAAATATAAACACAGTGCTGTGCTCTAAATTCTTACGTGGGAGATTAAGAAAGTTTTTATGAAGGGGGGAGACCTTTGAGTTGAGGATTTAAGGATGCATAGGATTTTCTCTAGTAGAAAAGGAGGGAATGACATTCCAGGTAGAGGGCAGAATGTGAGCCAAGTCACACAGCACCTGGAAAGAAAAAACCATCAGTATGTGGAAGCTTGAGGAACTCGTTAACAACGGAGATCTGATCTGAACCAGGGTTTCTCAAGCTTATCACTGTTGACGTTTTGAGTCGGATAGCAATTTGCAATGGGGGCTGCCCTGGGTGTTATAGGATGTTTACTGACATCAACCCCGATGCCAGTAGCACCTTCCCCCAAGTTGTGACAACGAAAAAATGTCTCCAGGCACTGCCAACTGTCCCCTGGGGGACAAAGTCCTGTAGAGAAGCAGTGTGCTAAAGGCACCAACAGCACTGAGCTCAGGAACAGGAGGAATAGACGTGTGTCTTAGGAACAGCTCTGGCACTTGTGCTCCCAGGGTGGTCCTTGGACCAGCAGCAGAAGCATCACTTGGGAGCTTGTTAGAAACGCGGAGTTTCAGTCCTTACAGACCTAGTGAATCATAATCTACATTTTAAACAAGATTCCCAGCCATGGGCACATTCAGGTTTGAGAAGCACTGATCTAAAGCAGAGTCTCCTAGTTTTTTTCTATTACATCCTTCAACTAAAAGTGTGTTACAGTCCAACCTTCATAGATATATGGTTATTAATTAGATATTTGTGCCACTGTATTCATGTATTTTATGCATTTCCAAAGATGCACACAAAATATAAAAGTAAAAGGGAGGAGAGAGAGTCTTTTTTTATTTTAATATTTTCTTCCTATTAGTTTTTGAAAACCACACCTGGAGAGGATTAGAGAAGGGGAGAAACCAGAGGCCTGGACATCAGGCAAATGGCCTTCCAGTCACACAGGTGACAGATCGTGAAGGTCTGACCCAAGGCAGTTAAATGGGAACACACACTCTTAATAGTCAAAGCCTTTTGTGATACTTTAAATGTATAGACATATTTAAGTATCCACCACTTTAAGCATCCTTAGTTGTGAAATAGTCTAGAACAACCCAATTGTGTTAAAGTCAGTGCCTCATTTCCTCAGGCAAGGAAATCTCTCTAGCATTAGACACACCCATGGATAGAGGGGTTGGTCATGTTAAACAGCTCCGTAGCTGGCTTTAAAGTTCTCAGGGCCTCTGAGAATATCCATGATACTTTCTGTGCATGTTTTGTTTATAAATATTATTTCAAATCTTTGTTGAATATAATACACTGTGACCCCCCACAGCAATTAATGGAAGAGGGTCCGGAAATAACCAAGGCCTGACATTTCAGGATGAAGTGAACTGGTATCTGATCAGCACGGGGAGCCAGTCTGACCTGCACACGGTTCACTTCCACGGCCACAGCTTTGCGTACACAGTAAGAGCCCTGGGCAGCTCCACTTAATTACTGTGGTAACTTGTAATCCAAGGGTGGGGCAGCATGGCAAGTTAACAGGACGGGAAAGGAAACGACCAAGCCAAAACCGAGGTTCAATACATACAATCTACAATATAGCTGATGCCAGTGAATAATTATACATTTAGCACTTTATATCCCACAGACATCGAGAAGTGCTTGTGAACACACGAGTGGCATTTCTTACTGTAGTCTGACGTTACTGAAGAAGTGAAAAGACATCTATCTATAACCATCTTTAGTTTCACCCCTTCTATCCTTATTCTTTTAGTTTTCAAACACTCAGTAACATAAAAGAAAAATACCTTGAATAAACATATACATTTTGCCACATTTGCTTTCTCTCTCTCTGTGAATTTTTCTGAATCCAGTTGAAAGTAAACTGCAAACATCATGTCTCTTCTCCCCTCAATTCTAATGCACATGCATCCTAAGAGTAAAGACAATCTCTGCCTCAACCACAATAACAGTATCACACCCCTCAAAGTTAACATTAATTCAATAACGTAACCTAACATACAGTCCATTCAAATACCACCAGTTGTCCCCCAAACACTCTTTGTAATTTTTTTTAATTCAAGATCTAATAATTTATACTTAGCATTTGGTTGTCATTGCCATATCTTTCCTAAAATAGGAGACTTCTGCCTTTTTTCTCTTAATCTTTCATGACATTTCACGTTTGAAGAGTCCAGGCCAGTTTTCTAGAATGTTCCACATTCTGAATTGTTCTAATTGTTTCTCCGTGACTGGATCCACATCAAACATCTTTAGGAAGAACACTGCATAGGTAATACCGTGTACTTCCCACACATCGCATCAAGAGGTACATGATGGCAATGCAATATATTGTATATGTTTAGTCAAATGGTAACAATTCTACCTAATAAAACTGAAAAATGAAAAGAAAAAATAAACAAGGACCTACTGTATAGCATGGGAACTATACTCAATTCCGTGTAACAAGGTATAATGGAAAAGAATCTGAAATGATATGTATTTGTATGTGTATAACTGAATTGCTGTGTGGTACCCCTGAAACCAACATTGTAAACCAACTACACTTCAATAAAAAATAAAATTTAAAAAAAGAGGTGCATGACAGCAGCGGGTCCTAATACTGTTAAGGCTAAGTTTGATGACTTTATTAAGGTGATGTGTACCATTCTCCCCATTTTAAAAGTGTCATCTTCCTGTTGCAATTAATAAGTAGTCTGTAAAGTGACTTTTATATATTTTATTCTACACCAATTTTTCATCTTGTAGTTTTAAAAAGAATCCATTGAGGATCCTTGTCTGACTCAATTTTTATAATGGGGGTTACAAATTGTGGCTTTCTAAATCCATCATTCCTTTAACATTTGATATAAAATTAAAATGTGGAGCTAGGTGTCAACTGGTTTTATGGTAGCTTTATTATTATCATATTATTGCTGTCTTTTTTTATTTTATGGGTTCTTAGTCTCTTTGTATCTTCTGTCTAAATTGCTTTCCATCACCCTACCAGTCATAACTTGACAGTTTTTTTTAACTGACCACTTTCTATGGGGGTTTCTCTAATTTATTATAAGTATTTTCAATTTTATCTTTTCTCTTTCTCTTTTTAAGTTAGTTTCATTTATTTGCTTAAAGAGCATTCTCTTTATTTCCTCATCCTAATCCCTTATATAGACGTGAATGTGCAATGGAAGACTAATTGTATTTTATGCCGTGACACCTCAAACTTTTAACCCAACCACTTGGCATGACACAGTCTGTCTTTTACACATAGATAGAAGCTTCACATAAAGCTTGCCTGAATTCTAGGTGTATTCTATTCAGTTCATAGTTTCTTTAATGCTCTGGGCCTATCATAGAAATAAATAAGTGTGCATGACTTACTTTACACAAAGCTTTACAGGCGTGTTTCTTTCTTTCCTTTAATAAACAAATGTATCCCTCTTAAACCTTTCTTTTTGTTGCTTAAAAACTGTTTTTAGTACAGGGAATTTCATATAATAAAGTAGACAGAATAATATAATGAACCCCTTCACCCACTGCCCAGGTCCAACAATCATGACCTTTCCATGCTTCTTTCTGTGTTTTTAAGGACAAGCCTAGATTTTAAGGTTGCTATTAATGAGAGGAGATGAGAAGAAATCAGTTATCTTTCAGGGGTTACATCTACATAAATGACCGTATTATAAGGTGTCCAGTTAAGTGGAATGCATGGTAGCATTTCTATAATGATAGTTACGGCTGGCCTTTATTCAGTCTGTATGTGCAAGATGCTGTGCTGAGTGCTTGGCGTGGATTTCTCATTAAACCCCTACAACTTTCCTATGAAATAGGGACTATTTTATCACCATTCTGTAGGGAAATGAAATGAAGGGTTAACAAGACAAAGAACTTGCCTGGAAGCAGGAAGTGTTAAATGTAGGACTTGAACCCTTGGGTCTCACTCCAAAGCCCCTCACTCTTTTTTTGTATTAAAGTTTAGTAGATTTACAATGTTGTGGTAATTTCTGGTGTACAGCATAGTAATTCAGTTATACATATATATATATATATATATATATTCTTTTTCATCTTCTTTTTCATCATAGGTTATTATAAGATATTAAATATAGTTCCCTATGCTATACAGTAGGACCTTGTTATTTACCTATATATTTGTATATAGTAGTTTGTATCTGCTAAATCCAAACTCCTAATTTATCTCTTCCCCTTTCCTTTCCACTTTGGTAACCATAAGTTTGTTTTCTATGTTTGTGAAACTCTTTCTGTTTTGTAAATAAGTTCATTTGTATCATTTTTTTAAGATTCCACATGTAAGTGACACCATATAATATTTGTCTTTCTCTGTCTGACTTACTTCAGTTAGTATGACAATCTCTAGGTCCATCCATGTTGCTGCAAATGGCATTATTTCATTCTTTTTGTGGATGAGTAGTATTCCATTGTGTCTATATACCATGTCTTCTTTATCCAATCACCTATCGATGGACATCTAGGTTGGCTATTGTAAATAGTGCAGAGCCCTTCACTCTTAACCTCTTCACAAAGCTGCATCCCTTCAGAATGATCCTTATTTATACCATGGAGCCTGGTATCACCCGCTATAGACTCTAGTCACTCACTCTACCCCCATCACAGATGGTCACAAGCAGTCTTCCCCCTTCCCTTGAGGAGGGATTTAATTACTCCAGCAATGATGCAGCTGCTGGGCTTTATTCCCGGGAACATCTACGGACAGCAGAGCAGCCCTCTGGGGTTACTAGCTGGATCTTGGGACCAGCCAGCCAATCACCTCCTATTTTCTAAGGCTGTGGTTTCCCTTGCTGCCAGGGCTCCAGGTACACATGGGACATTTACTGGTACCTTGGACCTTGTCAGTTCTTAGTTAACATTGTTACATATTGTTCTCTAAATTTTATGACATCTTAGAAGTGTACCTGTGTCATCCATGTTATTGTCACCTTCAGTGCAAAATTATTTTCTCTAAATAGCAATGGCTCAAGCCCCTACTCTGCCTCCAGCCGGAGACTGCAGCCTTCCCCCTCCTGATCTCCCAGTGTCACCAGGGAGTCTGGAGAGCCTGCATTTCTTCTAGCCACTGCCAGCTCTCATTTCCTGCTTCTGCTCAGCTTCCTTGCTTCTCCCCTCCTGTGGCTGGTATTTTCCCATGTCTCGGTGGAGTTCCAAATTGGAGCGCACCCCCCCTTTCCTGTGATTCACCTAAGCAAGCACAAAATCAAGGCCATTGTCGGTCATAGACTTCAAGTGAGGGTTTGAGGGTAAGTGAGAGGGTTTTGGGTTTTTTTCTGTATTACACAGTGAAAGCAGTACTATTTGTTGCCGCCATTTGACATTAACCTCCCCTGACTTCAGTTATCCCTCCACTGTGCACGCTGGGAACCTCTGACTCTCCTGCTTTTTACTTTCGCCCTCAAGACTTCTTTCTCAGTGTTCTTCCTTTCCAGACCTGACTTCTCTCCTGACCTTGAGCTGCACTCTCCAACACATCCCCCATCCTCCAAAAACCTCCTATCTGTCATGCAGAGAACTTCATGAAATTTGTATTCTCTTCCTAACCCATCCGAGCCAGTCCCCCGGCTCCATTTATCAAAATCAAAATAGCCCTGTACTATACAGAAGGAATTTTGTTTTTTTTTTTAAATCTATTTTTAAATATAGTGGTTAACATCTGCAAATCTCAAACTCCCAAATTTATCCCTTCCCACCCTCTTTCCCCAGTAGTCATAAGATTGTTTACTATGTCTGTGAGTCTGTTTCTGTTTTGTAGATGAGTTCATTAGTGTCCTCTTTATTTCAGTTTAGTTTAGTTTACTTTAGCTTAGTTTCCACATACGAATATTATCATATGGTATTTCAGTATCTTGTAATAACCTTTAATGAAAATGAATATATGTATATATATGCAAAAAAATTAAAATAGCCTATGGACAAGGTAGTCTCCCAAACATCAGGTTCTCTGCTTCGGAGAGAAAATAGCCATGAAGCCCTCAGCCCTCAGGCCCAACCCCAGACAGCAGGCATAGCTCCTGTCCTGTCACCCTGAGTTTTCCTGATTAGCTGCATCCGGAGAAACGATCATCTTCACATCACCAACATTCCTAGTTAGAAATATTTCAGTTAAAACCCTTGGATAAACAGCAAGTTTCTACTGTATAGCACAAGGAACTATATTCAATATCTTGTAGTAACCTATAACGAAAAAGAATATGAAAACAAATATGTGTATGTATGTGTATGATTGAAACACTATACTGTACACCAGAAATTGACATATTGTTAACTGACTATACTTCAATTTAAAAAATCTAATCATGAGGAAACATCAGACAAACCAAAAAAGGGAGACATCTACAAAATAACTGGTTTGTATTTTTCACAAGCAACAAGGTTTTGAAAGTCAAGAAAAAACTGAAGAATCATTTCTAACTGAAGGAGTCTAAGGAGCTAAGACAGCTAAATGAAACAAGTGGCTTCCCACTGGATCCTACGATGACATTGTCAGGACAATTGGCAAAAGCTGCAAGGGATACGGGGACGAGGTGGCAGATTAGATGGTGAAATGTATTTGTGTTAATTTTCTGATTTTGATGATTGTGTCATGGATATATAGGAGAAGGTCCTTGTTTATAAAAAATATACATACCACAGTTTTGGGAAGTAATGAGAAAACATGTCAGCAACTTATTCTGAAGTTGCTGAGGAAAACCAAGCTATTTTCACTATACTTTGAACTTTTTTGTAACTTTGAGATTATTTCCATTTTATTAAGTAAAATAGCAATAACAATACTGATGATGATGACCAAAAAAAAAAAAAAAAAAACCACACACACACACTTTGGGATTTGTGAAACTGGTGTTCTCTGCACTAGAGTGTTCTGTATGAGATGCTGAAAAGGTAGCTAACACTGACAACAACACAGGCATCCTTTTAGAGTGAGATGTTTGCCCTGTGGCTTGTCACTGAATGTCCTGGGACTTGCTCCTCCTCCAAACTCTCAGCTGCACTCAGAGGAGAAGCGCAGTGGTACCTAAAGCTTTCTGACCATCACCTAACAAAATATACAGAAATGAGGAGTTACAGCAAATGGTAAGGTGTGTAAATGACTGATACCTCTTATATGCTATTTAATGGTGTTTTGTCTTTTTGTTGAGGATTCGAGACTGTATCACTCTGATGTTTATGACCCTCCTGGGGCCTATTAAACTGTGAAAATGTATCCAAGAGATGTTGGAACCTGGTTATTTCACTGCCATGGCAGTGTTCACCTTGGTGCTGGAATGGAAAGCACTTACCCTGTAATCGAGTGAACAGGGAAGCCAAATTCATTAGAAGTGATGGTATTTAAACTCAGTGTTTATATAAGAATATCAGATCCACTGGACATTTACATGATGTGATACACCACTCATTCATTCAAAGATTGCTGCTTTGATATGACCAAGGTACCCTAGTTTTATTTTCTTTATCAAACTTAGGTAACTGTGTCTGATCTGATAAAAGATCTTAGAGTTAAATGTAATTTCTAGATTTATATAATATATGCATAAGGATTTGAACAGAAAATTCATAGAAGATGAAATACAAATGACAATTGAACCTATAAAGATATCTAAACTTGCTCATAATCAAATCACTTAAAAATTGCATTTAAACAACAGTATGGCAATTTTTGAATGAAGAAGCTATCAACTTGGCAAAGATTTCTTTTTTCAACTATAGTGTCAATAACAGTGTAGTGAGATGGTGCAGTGCACAGACTTTGGTGGAAGTATAAACTGTTTCCACAACTCTGGAAAGAAACAAAGTAACAATTCTAATTAATTTTATTTTCACATTCAAGTGACACTTTATTTCCTCTCATTCCCAACTCCCCTTTCTCCAACACATTTTATTAGCACCTTCAATATGAAAACGTGTCTTTGTTACTGAGATTTCCATCAGTTCCTTAGTTCCTTAGTTCCTTAGACCATTCACGAATTCATTGTCCTTTGGTCTTTCAACAGAATCATTCTAATATTTTGACTCCGTAATTTTACCTGCCAGTTGATCTCAGAAAATTATCAACAATGCTGAAAAATATTTATCGCTGTGTTATTTTGTGCTAGTGGAAAACTTGAAAACTAGGAAATTTATCAGTTGAAATATTATCCAACTTTAAAATTCATGCCTTAAACTGTTAATGTGAAAATGCTTATAATATAATACTAAGTGATACAAAAGGAGTTTACAAAATAGTATTTGAAATATAATCCATATATATAAAAATATATATAGACTAAACAGAAATGTACTGAAATGTTAATGGTGACTCTGTCTAGGTGGTAAAATTATGAGTGAGGTTTATTTCATTCTTGTGCTTTTCTGTTTCTGCCGAGGTTACAGTAATGTTTAAATTATTTTTAAAATCAGGAAAACCATTGGGCACGTATATCACATGCTGTTTAAAATATTCTGTGCTGCCCTGCATCTCTGTGGGTATTTTGTCCTTAGGGGGCCTTCGAGGGGCTGAAGGGGCAGCTGAAGCTGGGGGCAGAGGGTCAGTGTGGACTGTTCCTCAGAATCCTCTCTGAATATAAGGGCTACCTTTTTCACAAAAACAAAAACTTAGCCCAAAATATAATTTTTACCTACTACATCATATTACTACCAACACTAATATTATTCATAATCCAGGTATAGTCATTATGACCCTTATTCATATAATCATTCGTATTCATTCTTAGTAGAAGAGATTTGGGGGTGCTGTCCAAGAAACAAATCCCCGATTTATAACATGGTTTTTTTGGGAAACTTAATTTTGCATTACAAATAATATAATATAAAATAATATAATATAAACTTGATTGGGTTTACAGGTCTTCTGTCCACATGGCAGAATGACACTGATGTTGCTATCGAAGTAGGATGTAGATTTTTTTCTTGCCAAAGCAATGGCAGTCATTTTAAGGATGTTCTTAAGACATATATGAACTTTGTGTTTTTTTCCTTAAAGGTATGTAATCATTTCAGTTTAATATTCCAACCTAAAACTCCACGACTTTCTTTCCTACTGCATGTCTGCCTGACATGAATGTTGACAAGTCCAGGGGCAGAGCTAAAGTTGCAGAAAGAAGAAAAACTTCAGGGATGAAGGAGTGTACAGGGGGCCGTCTAAAGACTTTCATGGAGAATGTGCCAGGAAAATTAGCTTGAAATAAGAGCTTTCTTGGAAAACTTTGTGTATAAGCTGCTTTCTCTTTCTGTAAACTGTTGTCCCTAGAGTCGAGTCTGCAGGGGTGTAACAAGGCTTTTAACAAACAGCAGTGGGGAGGGGGTCAGCAAGAGGGCCAAAAAGAGCAGGTGCAGACAGAAGTCTAGCTCAGTTTAAAAAAATACCATCCAAGACTTTAACCTAAACCGTGACATTTGCAGACATTTTTTTAAAAAAATGAAATTCTCATAGCCTGGTAAACATTGCAGTCAGTCTTTAAAATGCAAATCCATATACTGTACTGCCCCGTAGGCTTGGAAGATCACAGGCTTCAGAACATATAAGCTCTAGTTTTCCGGAACCAAAAATAACGACTCATGCTCTGAACTTCCAGCTAGCAATAGTAACAGCCAGGGTGCCTTCTGCTACAAGTAACAGAAAACTGAGCTAGGAGGGGATTACCAGTGGTGTTTGTCTCAGATTGTTTTTTTCTTTAAGTTAGGAGACAGGTGGATACTAGCGTTTGTTCAGCAACTTGATGATGTGAGAGCCAGTGTCTTTAATGCCTCTGGCCTTTCCCTCGTGACTGTTGCCTCATGGTTGCAAGATGTTTACTGCAGCTCCAAATATTACTTCCAGGTTGAAAGCGGAGAAGAAGGGAAAAGGAGTGGCACCAACCACACCTTTTCGTTTCACCAGGGAAGCAGAACTCTTGGAAGGAGCCCCAGCCAACTTCTGCCTGTGTCTCACTGGTTTTCATTACCTCACTGTCTGGCTAATTCTAACTGCAAAGAAGACTGGAAACGAGCTTTTGTGGCCTCTGCAACGAAAATAACAAGGAGAAGGAATTTAAAATGTCTTGTGGTTTGGCTAATAAGCCTCTAACTTAGACAATAAGTAAGAGTGTTTGAAATCAGGAATTGGCTAAACAAAAGGGTTCAGCATGAGAACTGAAACCAAAGTCAGACTTTTCCCTTTTTTACATCTTAATTTCATAAATAATACATGAAAGCAAATCCCTGACATCATATCATTTCACCCAAAATACTCCAATATGTGTCTTCAGAAGACTTTAAAAAATTAATAAACTAATCATGCTATTGTAACATGAAACAAAATTAACAATACTACTTCACTTTTTGATATTGAAACTAACCAGAACCTGTAAAATATGGATGCAACTAGAGTCACCCCCTCCCCAGGAAGCATACAAGAAGCGTAAAGGTAGTGCTGATAAAATTGAATATTCTTCAGTAAACTGAAAAAGATGTTGCCCAAATCTCACCAAGAATAATGCCTAATTCATCCACTCCTTCATTTATTTAAGAGCACAATCGTAGGCTTTAGAATTCGGAGATGGACAGGAGTCACAGACTATTAAAATAGACCCTGATTTAACTGGTATGTGAAGTGTGATTTGGTGAGTGGAGTGGAATGGAAGGGCTGCCCTTTGTATGCATCCTTAACAGGGAAGAGTTAAAGACTAAGAATGCGTCAGTAGGATGTGTCTCCTGTACAACTGCAGGAAGGTGCTCTTATCCTAATGATGACTACTGTTTTTAAACAGAAATATTGTTAGTGCAAAGAAATCGAAGAAAAAAAAGTAAAGGAATATGCTTTATGGATACACACTCTTTTGTTCAAATTTTATACTTCCCAAGAAAACTGTATTTCAAAATACGATATTGTGAGTAGATCTATAAACAAAACTTTTCAAAAGACCAATAATATATGCCCATCTCCCTTTACTTTCCAATGATAAATTGTCATATTGATTTATTCTCCAGGTCTGGCTGCAATCAATCATCAGCCCTCTAAACCTGATCGTCTTTATGCAAATAGAGAAAATGAAGTTCTGAATCTGTCAACTGACAACCCAATCATCTTTATGCAAATAGAGCAAATGAAGTTCTGAATTTGTCAACTGACAACCAAATCCTGGACAGACCCCTTCCAAAGTGCAGGGAGCCATGGAGGTCCAGCCTAAGACGACCTGGAGCCATGCTCGCAGGACCTCTGGAGCACAGTGCCTATCTGGGTCACTCAAGCCTGTAATAGAACTCCAGCTACTCTACTCACTAGCTGTGGAGTCCTGGGCAAGGTATAAAATCTCTCCCATGCATGGTTTCTTCATCTGTAAAAAGGACAATAGACCAAAATGGAATCACTTATGCTAACTCTGGTGTCACAAAACTGAGATTTAATACTTAAAATTACAGTTTTGCCTTCTTCCAGGAATGGGATTTTAGACCAGTTAGGCTGGAATTACTTGGTCAGTGCTAGTGAGATGATCTGCCTGGCAGACCCCTGTCGCCCCCTAAAGGAAGACGGCCTTGCCATCACCAGTCCTCTCTTTGCTAGTGCAACTTCCTTGTCCTGCTCTCTTTTGCCTGTAAAATTCTCATTGTGTACCACTCCTCGGAGCTCCCTTCTGCTTGCTAGACAGGATACTGCCCTACTCGTGAGTCAATGAATAAAGCCAAATTATATTCAGTTGAATTTTGTTTTTTAATAGTGGTGTTCTGTAGGCAAAATAATGACCCCTCCCAAGATGTCCACATCTTAATCCCTGTAACCTGTGAGTATGTTAGCTTATATTGCAAAGAAGAACTAAGGTTGCTAATCAGCTAACCTTGAGATAAGGAGATTATCCAGGATTGTCATGGTGGGTCCTTAATAGAAGAGGAGGCAAAAGAGGTCACAGCGATGCAATGGAAGAAGAACTCCACCTGCCACTGTTAACTTTGAAGATGGGAGGGGGCCATGAACCAAGGAATGTGGGCAGCCCCTGGAAACTGGAACAGGCAGAAAACGGCTTCTCCTCTAGAGCCTCCAAAAAGAAACACAGCCCCAACTGACACCTTGATCTTAGTCCAGTGACACACATGTCAGATTTCCGGCATACAGAACTGTAAGATAACAAATGTATGTTGTTTTAAGCCACTAAATTTGTGGCAGTTTTTTACAGCAGCAATGAAAAATGAATACATCTGTCTGATTGGTTGTTGTGAGAATTAAATGAAATAAAATTTATAAGACTGTTGCACTGTGCTGGCACATGGTCATCAGCTAACAATTGTGAATAACTGCTATTGTAGTTAACAGTTATTCGTTCTTTTAATATTTATTAAGCTCTGTGTCAAGCCCTATGCTAAGGGCTTGGAATTCGATATAAAACCAGGCATAATCATTTTCCCCAAGGAGTCCCAGTCTACCTGAGGCAACAGTCACACAAAGAGATTATTCAGATATGAAACATGTATTAATTGTGTTTTTAATTTTCAATATTTTATGATGCTTTGACATCTTCAGAGGACCTTGCTAGCTGGGGAGAGACTGCCATTCCCAGAGCTAGTTAATTCCTAGAGATAGTAAACAACCTGTCAATGAGCCAGACTTTTATATACAAACCAAACAATCGCAAGTCCATATCCCCAGCAACATCTATCACCTAACTCTCCACACCAAGCCAATACTTCCTTGCCCTAAATCAACCTGAGCCAAGTACCAGATGACCAGAGGCAGTCCCCATGCCCTAAAGCCTGCTGGAAGTATTCAGACTAGCCAGTCCTGAACTGTTTATTGTGCCCTGCCTTGTCTTTTTCACAGAAACCCCAATAAAGCCTGTGGCTTATGCTTCCCCCTGGCTCCTGCTACTGAGCCACTCTGGTGCCTCTCCATGTGACTCTCTGTGACAGGTCTGCCTCTCATTTCCAGGGGATCTTTGAGTCACAATACACTTTTCTTTCAATGGCATTGGCTTCTTCCTGTCATCACTCAGTCACCTTTTGTAAATTAAGACCTGGACACAAATCAAAGCGTTAAGCACTATGCAGAGTGCATCACCCCAGCATGGAAGAGAAGCAAGAGGGAATGAGATCAGGCAAGGGAGGGAGACTTTTCAAGAAAGCCACCCATGGAAGTTCTATGTAACAAACCTTGTGAATAAGTTATTCTTTAATCTTTTGTAAAAATAATTCTAGTATTGTGGTTCTCTTTTAGTGTTAATAAATCATATATCTAGATTTATATATCATTCAAGGGAGTGAGGGGAATAAGAATGAAGGAATAACTGAAATCCTTTGCCATTAAAAAAAGAAATCCCCTTTCCTATAGTACTGTAGACATCAATACCATCAAAGCTTTTGCTAGATTAGAGTTCTGGCTTTCTCTCTCCCCCTGCCCATGACCTCTCTACCTGCCAGAAGGTGACGAGCAGGGCCTTGACCCACTAATGGGCAGCCAAAGGGGATGGAGCAGCCAAAGACTTGTCTGCATGATCATCCTCTAAATAGTCCCGAACGGTAGAGGATCAGACATGCTCACCCTGGGCTAGGTCATGTCAGGGACTCATTATCAAAGTTCTGTACGTGACTACACTCACTGATGAAATTCCAAAGTTACACAACTTCCTGCAAAAAAGAGCACCAGTGGTGGTCTGACCGGTCATGGCCAGAATGACCTGCTATTTTATACTCAGTGTCTCCTGCTGTCACAAAGTGAAGCACTGTCCTCAGTGGTTTATATGTTAATAATTCTGATGTTATGGAGTAGAGGTTTAGAGCCAATTCTCATGGATCAACAAGAAACAAACTAGAGAATATAAACAGGAATAGTGGAGGTAACGAGAGACTGAATCTTGACAGACAGAAATAAAACTGAAGCGATATTCTGTAAAAAAGAAAAAAAAATGATTGCTTCCTTGATTTTAGCTATAATCAGTCCCAGAATCTTGGTTACTAAATACAGATAAGACCCACCCAGTCCAGAAATCGTTAGGTCAATAAGAAATTGTGGGAAATGATTAAAACTTGTGATATGTAACCCTGCTTGAGTTACTAAAGAGTCAACTCAAGTGAAACAGTAATTATTTATAACAAAGTCCAAAGTTACACCCTGGGGTTTTGAGGTAAAAAACTTTCAGACAGACACAGTTAATAGGACAGGCCGTTTGGTTCAGTCAAGATTCCTCCCTTCCTCTCTTTCTCAGAATGCTCTAAGTTAGTTGACTGAGCCTCTCCTGGTAGCCCCTTTGTCTTCTTGCCTCATCCCAGTCTATGCTGAGTGCAGAAACTCTTAACTGCAACATTATTCCAAGTTTGCACTTAAGAACCAACTCTGGAGTCACTGCAAGGAAGTTTGAGTGTTAAACAAATCTGTCCATGGCCGGTTGCTTATTGGCCCCCAGTGGCCTCTCCCTCTTATTCGGACAGTCCTGAGCCCTCCCTACTTCCTGACACCCAGCAGCTATGTGCCTTCTAATGGGAAGGGCAACTGTCTCAAAACAGGACAGAAATATGACTTCATGACCCTTCCTGCATTACACCATAGCATGCTGACTTGAGTGGGTCAGCGATGTTACTGTTTAACCATTTCATTTCACTACCAATATGCCAATATGACGGGGTGCTATCAGTGAACATCCTGGAGTCCTCTCACTCCCTTGAATGATGTAGCAATCAACACATATGATTTATTAACAATGAAAGAGAACCACAGTACTAGAATTATTTTTACAAAAGATTAAAGAATAACTTATTCACAAGGTTTGATTACACAGAACTTCAATGGGTGACTTTCTTGAAAAGTCTTTCTCCCTTGCCTGATCTCATTTCCTCTCAGGAATAGTTAGTCCTTTCTTAGCAGATGGGGACTACTGACATCAAGACTCCCTGTTCAGCTCCCAACCATGCCAAGCCATCCCAAATATAAGCTGTGGGAATCCAGCAATCATTTAACCGGTTTCACACTAGGGAGAACGCATGTTGTTTTAGATCACTATCATCAAACATACAACTTTCATCGGTAGGAGTCAGGTCACTAGGGGGAGTTTTGGCCACCAGTCCAAGCCGTTATTCCCATTCTGTGCGGTTGAACAGGTGAACTGTCAGTGGCATCCTCTCGGCACTGGAAACAGGCAGCAAGCCTGCAGACCCAGCAGTCAGAACCACTGTGAACCTCCATGTACGCTGAGGCCAGGAGAGGGAGACATTTCTGGTAACTGCAGCCTGGGCGTCCATGAAGCAAACACTACGGGCAATTAGACAAATGTTTTAGGGGTAAAAGATAAGATAAATCCTCATTTATAAGTAATATTGTAGTCGTGATCACCACTGGACACAACTGCCACCCCCTACCCTGTTTTGGTATTTATCCCAGCGGGTGACACCATACATTTTGTCTCACAGGGGCCTCAGTGGGAACCCACATGTGCAAACTCACTTCAGCTCCTTGTGCTAATGATTCAGGGGGGTGATTTGGGTCTGTGCGGGGTGCGTTACTATACAAAGGCAGAACTGAAGGTGATAATCAAGGTCCCCCAAAGGATTAAGATACCAAGCAATGAATTACAGTAGCACCAGGCTGGAGGTCCTATGGAAGAGGAGACCTTCACCTCCTGATAAACCTAAGGCCTCCTTTTTGTCCCTAATCCATCCACCCACAGGCAGGGAAGTCCATAACTGGCGGATTAAGTCAGTGGTCAGATCCCCAATTTGTTGTAAGGCTAGGTAAACTGCTAACAATAGTTTTTCTATAGGCATAGCAGTTCTCTGCCCCTTTCCATCACTGAGACCAAAATCTTGGTGGGACTCCTTTCCTGTTTTGTTGCCGTCCCAGTCACAACCCAAAGCCTTCTGGATATATACTTGCAGTCAATTCACAACTTGCATCTGACATTAACACCCCCAGTCCTTGAACTTGTTTGACAACCAGCTTGGCCTTTTCAAAAGCCTCTTGTTGTGGAGTGTTCCAGTCCCAGAGTGTTACCTTTTTCACTGGAGCATATAGGGGTCTTAATATCTGGGCAAGGTGGGGGCTGGGGGGAAGGCAGACAAGTACCAGAGCAGAACTATAAAGGCTCATGGTTCTTCTACATTTCAGGGCACAGGATACACCTGAATATCATCAGTAACAGCCTCGGGCATCACTTCAGTCTTACCAGACCACATGACTCCCAGGAACTGCACTGACTGGCCTGGTCCTTGCACCTTGTCAGTATTTATCTCCCATCCCTGAGCTTTTAAATCTTCCTGAAGAGATGCCAGGGCTTGGGAAAGGGAGAGTAAGTCGCCATAGATTAGCATGATATCATCAATGCAGTGATAGCTGAAGAAGGAGGGGAAGCCCATTTCTCTAAGTCCTGGGTCACCATCCAATGACATATGGTAGGGCTATGCAGACAGCCATGGGGCAAGACGGTAAAAATCCATCGCCTTCCTTCCGACGTGACATGGCAAGCTGGTCCTGGTACCTGTTATCCAAAGGTCTGCTAGAAAAGGCATTAGACAAATCTAAGACACAGTGATATGTCTTGAGAGAAGAGAGGATCGTATCCAAGAGCAGGGCTGTGTTTGAAACTGCTGCATAAATAGCGGTGTTACCGTGTCTGATTCTCTGTAGGCGACCGTCACACACCAGGTCCTGCTTATTGGGGTGTCTTTACCAGCCACACCGGGCTGCTGAATGAGCGCTGTGCTGATAGTATAGGCCTTACCTCCTCTACTCCCTTGATGGTAGCTGCTATCCTTCTCTGTCCCCCACTAGGTGATACTGTTTTATTGCCGCCAGTCTCCGAGGGATGGGCAAATTTACAAGGTCCCTCTTAGCATGACCCACCATTACAGGCTTGACTGCTTGGATTCATAAGCAGAACTCACCCGTGGTGGTTGAGAGGTCCAGGTCCTGTAGGACATTCATACTTAAAATGTACTCTATTGTGGGCAAAATAGAAACCAGAAAGGGACAGGGAGGCAATCTTCCAATCTGTAAATACAAGCTTGCTTGTTTCACCCATACGGTTTGGCCTCCATATCCATCAATGGCTCATATTTCCCCTTAGAACCAGGAAACATTCCCATAAATCAGGGTGCACTGAGCATCACTATCTACTGAAGTCAGAACATTCTGTTTATTGGTGCAGGACCAATGAACAGTCAGTTTAACATGGGGCCTCCAGTGGCCCCCTATGGCCGGTACCAAGGAGTAACCTTGACCCCACCCCTAATTCCTAGAAGTGGGGGGATCCACCCTTGTTCCTCATCTTCCCCCAGCAATGGAGCACAGGCTTGTGCCTGGTCCTCTTTTTCCCTTGCTATCAGGGGAGTAAACTTTTCCTTTGGGTAATGCTTTCCATAAGTTTGAAAGGACCAAATAAGGTTGTTAGGGGTCCCAGCTAATACAAGGTCTGGCTAAAATTGCTTGCAGAAAATTCTAGTTGGTCCCCTTTCTTTAATTTCCTCACTTTTTTTTTTCCTTTTTGGTTTTATCTACACTTCTATTTCCCTTGTGTCAGATCTTTTCAGTTTCACTTAAACCAGCTATTACAGTCACCATCATTTGAGTGGGTTGATTAACCATTGGAGCTAAAACTGAAAGTAAGGTCAGGTACCAGGCTCCTGGAGCGGGACTGTAGGATACCATCTTTCATGCCTGCTGTGAATAACTCCTCATTCTCATTCCTTGGAAATTAGGAGAAGAGACCACATGCTTCCTTCCTAATTCCCTCTCCATTTCTCATAGCACTTCCATAGATGCCACCTTAAGGGTGGGAGGGGCACCTCTCCCTCATTTGACCAAGCCAGGTGTATACCTGCAAGTACCCATTCAATCAAGTTGGCTAGGTGTCCTCAGTTTCTCTCCCATCCCAGCTGCACACAAACGTTGCCAGAGGCCAGGCTGCCCTGTAACCAGGCCATTTAAGACATTTCTGACCCATTTAACGCAATGCCCTAGTGTCCCATACACGGAGCACGCAGGCTGCCACTCCTTCCCTCTTCTTTTGGTTAAACCTGCCGGTTAATTCTATTGACTCAGGGGAGGAAGAGCCTCACCCTGTTGTTTTGGGGCTTGTAGGGATCTCCTCTCAATTATCTCCTTGTTCCCCTGTGGCTTGTGTTTTAGTTTGGGTCAGAGGCCGTTCTCACAGGTTCTTTCCCTCCTCTATAATTATGTCCTCATCTTCCGCAGAGTCATTATCCCAAGGATCCCACCTCTGGGGGTCGCAGTTCTGCTATGAAATACTAGTCCTCACCTTGGAAAGGGGCAGCCTGCCGCCCTGCATTTTGGCCATCTTACATGTCTTCACCTCAATGTACCCCTCCTGCTGTGTTTTCCTTAACAAAAGGTCAGAAGTGGCAGATCATACCCTCCAGACATCCCTCTCTAATGCCAGAGTCTCTTTAGTCTTCTCTAGTTTCCTGCTGAGCTGTGATTGCTTTTCTTGCTAATCCTTAAAGCACATAACAAAGGCTGTGCAATGACCGAGATAGCTTATTCTCTTCCTTTTTTCCACTTTTGCTTTATCCATCACTTCAGTTAATATATCTAGGAAGTCCTTTGGTGTTTTTGGGGTGTTCTGTATTCACACAGTGGCCCCAAGCATTCCATGAACCTAGCCAGGTCACCCCAACTGGAACGGGCTGGCCAGCCTGGGATTTCCCCCAGCATGACCGTTTTACCCATTCCTGTGTTGCCTTCAGGCTCCTGGCTGGCTCACTAATTGTTGGAGGATGGAGGAGACGAAAAGTGCCCACAAACTGAGAAGATACCTTGACATCAAAAAATGAAACAGGCAGCTGCTTATAATCAATGGATCAGTTTATAACAGGGTAACTTACAGGGTAGTTTTAGGTAGTTTAGATAGAAATGAGTACTGGGCAGGGGGAGAGGAAGGGGAAAGGAACAATCCAGAACACAAGGAACCTGCGCTGTCAATCAACCAGAGCACAGGGAACCTGAGCTGTCAATTAACCAGAGTGCGGGGAAGCAATCAGTTAATCAATCAAGTAATTAATCAATTATGAAGCCAGGATATAAAAACAGGAGGAAGGAGGGAGCGGCGCCATTTTTCCTGTCTTGGGTTAGCCTGCCCCCAGTTCTCGGGAGGGTACTATCTTTCACTATTTCTTTTACTTCACTAATAAAAATCTTGCTTATATCATGCTTTCTGTCTCTCATCAAAAATTTTTTTTTAGGTGACAAAGAACTGAGGTGATTCTTATTTTCTGTTTCCCAGTAGCAGTAGGAGCAGCAGACATGATAGAGAGATCCAGAAGCATTCACAGCTATCCGCACCACCCAGGGGACAATGGGACAATTTTATATGAATCTAGGGTATAGGGGTACGTCCTTGGAAACAGGAAGTTCATTCCTAAATCAAGACTTACAAATAGGTAACTGGACTCATGGGCACTAGGAATAGATCAGTGAAGGTCTTCATCATTATTCGGAGGCTAACAGCATAGAGGCCACCTGAAGACCTAAGGATCATTAAATAGTATCTGTTAACTACAAAGCCCTTGATAACAGAGAAGTGATTTCCCACACAGCACAGTCCTGGGAAGGGTCAGTAGAAGGACAGGAGAAACTGTGCAGTCCCAAGATTGGCATTATTTACACCAACAGCCATGCACTGGCTCATACAGAGACTTCTAATTAGATGCCAATTAGAAAAAAAGTGCACCCTGTGGGAGAATGAACTACTAGAAGATGCTCCCCCTGTGTGGACCATTTGGAAACAATGGAGTCCTTCTGGGCACCAGCTTTTTTAAAGGAACAGCATCTTGCAAGGCACGGGGCTTGGTCAATGGAGTTTGGGCAAGATTTTAGCCCCACCCAGGTCGAGGGCACAATGGTTGAAGGTGGCTCTAGAAAGAGGTCTTGGCATAGCCTGGGCTTTGTGACTCAATTTTCTGTATCAGGACAATTAGTCAAGATTATTGCTAGCTGGTGAAAGAAGCATCTGTGTGACCTAACATTTCAATTAATGTGGACAGCAGCCCTCTGAGACAGAGATATTTTACAGATGAGGAAACTGAGACTGGGGTCAACTTTGTATCTTGCCTGGGGTCATGTGGTGCCATCAGATTTTGACCTTCATCCTACTGTTGGCCCTGGCACTCACGAGTCTCCTTCCCTGTTCTGTTTTTCTCCACAGCACTTGCAGCTAATACCAGGTATTTCGCTCTTCATTTGTATGTTGTTGGTCTCTCTCCAGTACAAGGTAAGTTGACAAGGGTAGAGATTTGTGTCTGTTTCATCACGGCTGTATCCCCACAATGCTTAGAATAGTGTCTGGCACACAGGGGTTCACCCAGTAATACTTACTAAATGAATAAATTGTTTCAACATCAGGGTGCTTTCTCCTATACCAATCTATTTCTGTAAAACACCTTTTGGCAAACACTCACATAACGCGTTGAGGTATTCTAGAGAAAAAGTTTACGTCAACACAAAACGTGCGCTGATATCATCAGGGTTTTCCTCAACTAAAAAACAAAAATAAAATGAATTTCCCCCAAATTCATGTCCTCATCAAAGAGAGAAATCTCAGGTTAGTAAAGTAGAGCTCCTTCCATTTAAGTAAGATCAAATTTGCCTTTGAAGATGGGTTTATCTAGGTCTGATTTCTTCAATGATTGAAACAGCATCATCAACCCCTGTTACACTCTGCTATTTATTTGTATTTAGCAATACAGACTAACCTGATAAACTTTCTATGCAGATGTGTTCAGAGCTTACAAAATAAATAAATCCTTCAAAATAAATTCTTATTTTGGGGTACTTAAATTTGGCATGCTAAATATCACATTTCATAACTAAAGTGGTAATTTACTATTGTTTGGCTTTTCGAAAGCAAAGAGCTATGTATTTTGATTCATTGTGATAATTTTAATCCCAGTTTATTGAAAGTTCGCTGAGTGCGGGGCATTGTTTGGCTTTTCGAAAGTAAAGAGCTACGTATTTTGATTCATTGTGCATAATTTTAGTCCCAGTTTATTGAAAGTTCGCTGAGTGCGGGGCACTGTACTGTGGCGTATTGTTGGAGGAACAAAGGGAGCATTTAGACATGATCTCTGCCCTCCTGGAATTTACACAACAAATGGTAGAAGCAGAGTTATCCACACTCCAGTGCCTCCAACAATAACTGTTGACTTTTAATTTGTAATCAGAGAATCCTGGCAATGGAAATCTAGGGTTTTTTTCTGGGTTTACGAGAACTGAACTGAAGTGGAAAATGTTATTTGCTTTAACGAAATAATTTAGTCTTGTGCAACATAAAATTCTGTCAGTCAAGCAAATAAAGGAAGAAAGCCTTATTTATAAAATTGCCTGCTTCCGATTTCATTTCACTGCGTCTCAGGCTTCAGGAGGAAAAAAGAATGAAGATTTTCTTGCTTGGTATTTTTCTAATTTTTTATAGTACCTCAGCCCGAGCCAAAGATAAGCATTATTACATTGGAATTATTGAGACAACTTGGAACTACGCCTCTGACAATGGAGAAAAGAAGCTTATTTCAGTTGACAAGTAAGTTACTATTTTTTCTTGTTTATAGACCAAACTTATAAATTGTTGATTAAAAAAAATAGAGCCAATAAGATGAAGTATTTCTTTGATATGTTATGTAAAACAAGCTGCAAAATATGGGCTTGAAACCCAAGACACTTTAAAAAATCTCCTCTAATTCCTGGGATTTTGTTTGTTTATTTTTTGAGAGGCTGCCTCACTCCTTTTCACTTGGTCCTGGGGAACTGTGTGGGCTTGTTATTACCTCCTCTGGTTGTTACTGCATCTTCCATCAGGATTCTGTCTTTTTGTCTGTTTCTGCTAGAAGTTATATAATCTAAAGAAGGACTGTATAACATGTTATGTTAACCCTACCATTTACTGACTACTAGTGGTGAGAATAAACGTTTTTTAATCCTTCAAAGAATGATTTATAGAAATCAAATACAATTTTAATAAATATAACTCTGCCTAATACTTGTTGAATGACTCTGGACACATAATTACACTCATCTTTCTCAGACTTAGCATCCTAATCTGTAAAACGAAGATAATAAGAGTACTCCACTGGGTTGTTTGAAGAGTGGGCATGCAAAGCTCTTAGCACTGTGCCTGACGCATCACACATGCACCAAAGAAATGTCAGATATTTATTATAACGCCCCTTCAGAAAACTCCATGTAACTTAAAGGTTTTCATGTGTCCATTGAAAGCTCTCTTATTGCAAGCAACACTCACCTTACAGAAAAACAAGAGTGCAGTTCTCCTTGAAGTTTTTTGTAATGGAAGTTTCTCTATACCAAAGTCATCACTTTGAATACTGTTAATACCGAATTGAAATTTGTTATTCAAAACCAGTGTTCATTACAGTTAAAAATGTATTTTAATAGTGAAAAGGGAGTTTTAATCTGATGAATGTATTTTAATAGTAACACTTAATGTATGTTAATGGTGACAAATGAGCCCAATGACCATCCGCTGCTAAGACTGTATCTTCAAAAAAAGCTCACAAGTATCCAAATTTCATAATTGCTGACGAGTAGACATTACTTTCATTAACTGTATGTGTGTTTGAAACTTTTCAAAGTAAAAGAATAAATGCATAGCTGATAATAATATCAACTTTTTAAGTTTTTTTTTTTTTAGTTAATAATATACAGTAAGGAAAGTTTCTGACCTAAAGAGAATTGATTTCAAATAAAACTACTAAATCTTGCAATTAATTTTTTTAAAGCTTGGTTTTGAAGTAGTATTCTCTTCTTAGGAATATGACAGATTTTTATGGCTCCAGAGTGACTATTATTTTGTATGGATTCAGCATTTCCCCGTTAAATATAATGTAAATTGTATACGTTTTTAATAGGAAAACCAGACAGATTTTTTTCAAAAGTCAGACACCTTAGAAAAAAAAAGTACTGTCCTACTTTGTGGCCTCACCCACCATTCTTCTGCCAATACTCGTGATCAAAAATCAAATCTGCTTTATTTGGCATTATCTAAGTCCAGGACATTGCCCTGAGCATGAGTTAATAATTCTAGACATTTAGAAGAGAAAAGCGCTTTGTTAAGGAATTGTTTTTTTGCAGGGAAGGAAGAGAATTCCTTTATTTTTAAACACTCTAGTGTCCTACCTGTGCTAGGGAGGTTATACGTCATGGGCTTGATCATCTCCTTTTGCTTCAGTAACTGCCTAGCGTTGTGCAAACTCCAGATGGCACTGCTCACTCTGCCTGTGCAATTTTTCTATACATCTGAACAGCGAATGTTGAATAGAGCTGCAGCAATTTTGCCAATACTTTGCTAACCTTTCTGTACAGATGAGTTGAGGTAGCAACTTTTTGTTCCCTGTGTCTCAGATTTGCAGAATATCCAGCTGCTTAATCCATTCACTGTTCTGTAACAAAACGCCCCAGTCTGGGTCGACAACAGAAATTTGTTTCTCGCAGTTCAGGAGGCTCGGACGTCGAAGATCAGGGTGCCAGCGTGGTCATGTTCTAGTAAGAGCTCTCTTTCTGGTTCATAGTCTTTTCTCTGTGTCCTCATTTGGTGAAAGGGGCTAAGGGTCTCTTTGGAGACTCTTTTATAAGGCACCACCCTCATTCATTAGGGCTCCACCCTCATGACCTAAACCCCTCCCAAAGGCCTCACCTCCTAATACCATCACATTAGGGGATAGAATTTTAACATATGAATTGGGGGGGCACAAATATTCAGATCATAGCACCCACCCAGTTGGCAAAGGATGATGCCTTATCACCAGACAAGATTGACATCCTTGCTGTGTGAAGGTTAAGAAGGTTAAGTGGAGATAAACAGGCTGAGAAATAGGTTGAAAGAGGGCAATATGGTTGTTAGGCAGAGAATTAGGTTTAAGCTGATGTTGACCTTGAAGATCTGGAACAATGGAGAGGAAAGTCTGTACTGAGACGGCAGAAATTCCATCTGTTACATTCACTGGTGATCATTTGTTAGTGCCTAGAACGTAGGAGACACCAAATAAACATCTTTGAATAAATGAAAGTGAATGAATAAAAGGTATATAGAAGCTAGAAGAAATGATAGGCTGTGTTACAAAAACTTTCCCTTGATCCTAGTGTGGACAGATTTACACTGTAGAACAAATCAAAAGATAGAATGAAATAGGAAAAGTCGATTTATGGAGTTCTACATAGGGTTAGTAGGACTGAAAACTTTGTCAGATATAAAAGAGAAAAATGTATGGATTTCTTACTAGGGAAATAGAGTTTATTTCTTTTTCTTTCTTTTTTTTTTTTTTTGTACCAGTAGCATTTACGTCTAATGGCGCGAGGTAGAAAGTAATTTCTTTATGCTCAGCATTGCCATTTACCTGGTCAGTGCCTTATCTGCAACTTCAACAAATCAATAAATAATTAAAGATCTATAAAATATAGTTCCTGCTCCTAAATTATTTGTATTTAAATAACAATAAAAGACATATATAAAAAAACAATTAGCAAATACAATACTGTGTTCTGGGCCCATAGTAGGCCCTAATTAAATATATGAATATATGTTGACTTTGCTGGGTCCATAATAGCAGTAAGTGACAATCCTCCTGTTTTCTTCAGGTTACTTTTTTTTTTTCTGGTGACCTAGAGGAAGCTAGAAGTAAGTGAAAAATTCTTTAAACACAAGAAGAGCCAGCACAAAGCCCTTCTACACGGACACTGTACGCTCTCCGTCAGGCTTGATGATGTTAACATACGTAACATACAGGTTTTACAGACTTTGTTACCTAGTTTTACAGCCCTCTATAGGTTTGAGAAATAAATCAGAAATGTTATAGTAAAGATGTCTTCATCATCAAAACCAATGACCAAGAAGAAGTTCAAATTTTGGCCAAAGAAACAGAGGACAAACTAAGAATAGTCCACATTATGGTATTATCATAAGTATTGTAATATTGAGTGATCAGGATACTGTAAGTGCTTAATAAATGTTAGTATTTACCATTACTATCATGAAAAAATTGAATTTTTTCCCTAGTACTCCCTGTTTAGGAAAACAGGAAAGTAAACAAAACGCTTCTAAAGAAAAAAAACTTGCGCAGAAGGTATTCATTTTACCCCTTCAAAATGATCTTAAATTTTTTTAATGATTCTTAAGGAGGTATAATTATAAGCTAAAATTATCTGGAAGAGTCACTACCATGACTCATATGTACTTCAAGGCTGCCAAATAAAAAATAGTAAAGCGAAAGCCAGTGTGCTACAAACACCTCACATAGGACCGCCTGCGTGCGGGAGCTAGTGAAGCGAAGACACCATTTCAGACTTGTCAAGCTCTACAATTTATTATCACCGCTGCTATTTTCCCCTAAAAACAGATCTAAGAGGGCTGACACCTCAATACCGCTCTCATGCTGTGGTAGTAAAGCCAGGCTAGTTAGAACCCATAAGTCATTTGAGTTTGTGCGATTTTTGTGCTGTGTAAACTAGGTTGAGTCTTCGCCTAGTAGTTAATTTTTGACTGTTGTCCTTGTGATTCCTGTGTGTAGTACGGAGAATTTTTTAATGCCCTCCCCCCCCGCCCCCCAAACTATCCTACCCTAAATCTCCAGAACTGGTGAATATGATGAGATATCACTCCCACAATTTATGTTAGCCCATGGCACAGTTGACCTTAAAGCAGGGACACGCTCTGGGTGGGCCTAGTCTAAGGCAGAGAATTCTCTAGTGGAAGAAGAGGAAATTGGAGAGATTTCAAGAGATTTGAGGGGGGATTCAACAAACTTTTGCTGACTTGAAGCGAGAAGGGACCACCTGGGAAGAAATACCAGTGGCCTTAAGGAATTGGGAGAGGTCCTCAGCTGACAGCCAGCAGGGAAACAGGGATTTCAGTCCTACAACCACAGTGAACTGAATTCTGCCCATAACCTGAGTGAGCAGGGCTGTGGATTGCTCCACAGATCCTCCAGACAAGTACTCAGCCCAGCCAACACCTTGATGCCAGCCTTGTAATAGCCCAGACAGACAACCAGTCATGCCATGCCAGACTTCTGATCCATGGAACTGTGGAATAATAAATGGGTGTTGTTTTAAGCTGCTTTGTAATAATCTGTTACACTGCAATAGAAAACTAATATACTATGTCTCAATTAATAAAGCCAAGAATCCAGAAACTTTTCACGTATATTACCCACATTTTAGTAACCACATCTAGACATAAACCAAGACCACTTGAGTGTATTTTGAATTTATAGGAAGGAGTAGCATTATTATTATCTTACTAAGGCAGTTTAAACATTTTTTTTAATTCCCCTACAGTTAAAAAGCCACTTCTATGTCTGAATCTACCAGAAAGTATAGGAATTACTATAGGATTATAGGAATTGAAGGGCTAAAAGGGAGGGATGTGATTGTTGAGACGGGGACTTACCTGTTGTAATGAGTAGAAAAATGCATGTTATAATTGTCAACCAGAAGATCTACAATTAATGTGAATTATTTGTTTGGATAAAGAACAACCATAATAGATTTTTTTGACTGGATATCTGACTGGCAAACTTCCTGCAAGCTTCCAGTAACTGACCCTTCGTCCCTAGGCTGTGCTCTTGAAATTAAATAGATGTCCCCTAATGACACTTTTATGTTCCTTTGGGGACAGAACATAAGCAAACAAACCTCCCCCAAAGTATCACATGATGTGAAATATTTCCCAATTTGGTTAAGGCTTAATTTTGTTTCAGAAAAAAGACAAGATGGGAAACACATTTTGCATATTGCTATGTGTATAAAAGGCATTCCAAATGTTAAGAGCCCTGAATAGATTGTAACTTCAGATCAATTATTTTTAAAGTAATTTTCACCCCCTCCCCCCAGCTAAAAAAAATATCTTTGTATGCAAAAAACGAATCCCAAAACTTGGGCAATGCTCCTCCCAATGGAAATGATTAATACAGGAGAATTTCAATGAAATCAAAACATTTTGACAAAACCTACTGCAATTTATTGAAATGGGATGTGATGTATTCCTTAATGCTTTAGAGTCACAGACAGGAAATATAAATACACACTGTACTTAAATGAAGCCTTCGGAATTTGAGGGCTATTTTTAAACATTGGCCTTATTTAATGTGTATCAACAGGGCATGGCAGAACACAGATGAGAATCTCTGCTTAAATGTTATCGGAGCTGCTCTCCTAACAGTAGGAGACAGACACTGGAGAGAATTTACCTGAGGTTTAGATGGGCCTGTGTGATACTGAGTGGTCCAGGTTCTGGTGCGACCAGAGAGGAATTCCATCTTTGCATCTGGACCTGTGTGCCTGACTGACACTGTCCTCTTCCTGACCTCCTCTCAGCTGTATGGACTGGATGAATCTGCCTTTCGTCTCAGTGATCTTCAGTGCCTTGGAATTTTACTGTTGTTAAAACATCTATTTATTAAGACAACTCCTGTCCATACAAATGCTGCAGTTTGAGGGGAAGAATTCATACCCCATCCTGCCGTTTTTCCATGCATTTTCATGTCCTTGAAGTCTCTTCAGAGCCCTTCTAAATTTTTTTTCTGTTTCATTTGATAAAGTGGAAACTGCAAAAAGAAATTAGAAAATGAAAATGAATACGAGAAATAAAGGCATAAGCAGTGGGATTCGCCATAGTGGGTACAAAAGATGTCACTTCTTTATTTTTCTAAACTCCAGCCTGGCTCTTCTCCCACCATGATAGGAGAAAGGAACCCCACCTCATTCATTTTTCAGTGAACAATCTGAGAATCCTGGGGTTTAAACAATCCAGGAAAGTTGGGGTCCCCAGGGTGACAACTACGAGATACTCATTGTCGAAGCCCCCTGGTCAATGCAGAGCCTCGTGGCTCTGCTGTTTCCAACACCCATTCCCACTGCCTAAACTCAGCCCCCAGGACCACTGCCAAGTGCTCCCAGCACTCAGGCTTAATCTGATGCCCTCAAGCAGCCATGCCCGCAGGGAGCTGGTTACTACCAGGGAATGACCTGGAAACAGAACCTGCCTCCTTTCTGTCTCACGGCCTCCGGGAATCCCACTACCTCTGGGATTGGGCAGCTTTCTTCCCCTTCACCCTGGAGCCTCCCCACCTCAAGTTGCCCAGGAGCCCAGAGCAGCATCAGAACACGCAGGGGTACCTGTCAGTACATGCAGATGCCTGAACCCCACGCCAGCCGCACACACACAGTATCAGTTGGGCTGGGGCCCAAGAACTTGCATTTTATCGAGGTCCTCAGTAGATTCCTATGCACATTAAAACTTAAGAAACATTAGGCTAAAGCCCTAGATTTTAAAAAACTAGGCCATTAAACTCTGCAACAGTGAAAACCCAGAGCTCCCAGACAAGCCCTGCTCTCATCTTGAAGAGAGAAAGGAAAAACATCCCTCATTCTTTCCAATGAGCTTACCGCTGAGAAAACAAGACAAAGTTTATTTCTCAGTCAGGTCATCCAGCCCCACATGGTTTGAGTGGAAAATGGAAAGGCACCAAAGGTCTCTGAGATACACACACACACACACACACACATATACAAACACACACAAAACCAGATCATCAGCCAGGGTGTTAGCAGTTTTTATTCTAGTGGAGGAGACCTCGGTTGTGGAGGGGCTTGCCCAAGTCCGAGTTTTAAATGGGTTCTCCTGAACGGCTAGATGGCATTGCTCACAAGTAGCTCCCCTGAAGCTATACAGGCTTCTGTTAAGGACAGTAACTGGAGCCAGTTCAAAAGTTTCAATGCCAAACTCACTTTCTTTTTTTTTTTCTCCTGGCTACTATTTACTTTGCAGATATTTTTAGGAACGTTTTAAGCAACTATTAATCAGCCACTAACCAGAGTATAAACATTCAATGTTTAAGTATTTTTGGTAGCAAGGGATTAAAAAAATACCGGGGTAATTCGAATGCAAAAGTAATTTAAAAACCCACACACATTGCATGCATCAATTCTAACTTTGATTTAGGTTTGCTAAAAGAAATAAAAATTATAGAATTACTTCAGTATTATTAGTTTTACTTTAGGAAAGAAATATATAAACACACTTTTTTTTTGAAATGTAAACACTTTTTAAAAATATTTTCTTTTCTTTTCTTTTTTTAATGGAGGTACTGGGAATTGAACCCAAGACCTTAAGCATACTAGGCATGCACTC
This sequence comes from Camelus ferus, assembly GCF_009834535.1. Classification (NCBI taxonomy): domain Eukaryota; kingdom Metazoa; phylum Chordata; class Mammalia; order Artiodactyla; family Camelidae; genus Camelus; species Camelus ferus. The sequence continues at coordinate 97,879,922 of NC_045696.1, forward strand.
TACCACTGAGCTATTTCTCTCCCCTCTATATATACACTTTGACACCTCACATATCCAGATTGATTGCTTAGAAACTCAGATTTTTCCAGTGGCTGAAATATGTACACCATATGTGAGAAATATCTTAACTGCTTTAATATTTCACTTTAATATTTTATATTCCATTCCATAATGCCTCTGTGTTTTAATATGAAAATCTCGTAGGAAATACTCTGGTAAGATGCATTATTTTTTTATGGTGCATTTACACATGGTTGTCTGCCATGTGGCTGTTATGGGACACCTCACATAATTGAAATAACAGGGCTAAGTGACAGCTCTCCTCTCCGTTTTTTGGAGGCTTCCCTACAACTACAGGCAAACATTTAATGTGATGTGGTCATTTATTTCTCTTTAATTATAATGTTTTCCCCAGAAATGATGGCTTCTCATAGAGTTATCTTCTCTTCCTTTGCAGGGAACATTCCGACATCTATCTTCAAAATGGCCCCAACAGAATTGGAAGAGTCTACAAGAAGGCCCTTTATCTTCAGTACACAGATGAAACCTTTAAAACGATTATAGAAAAACCTATCTGGCTGGGGTTTTTAGGTCCTATTATCAAAGCTGAAACTGGAGATAAAGTTTATGTACATTTTAAAAACTTCGCCTCTAGGCCCTATACATTTCATGCACATGGAATGACTTACTATAAGGAACATGAGGGTAAGTTCAGCTCATATGCTAGCTGGAATTTCCTCTTCCTTTTCAGTGGGAGCACTTTTTATTTTTTATTAAAGTAGAGTTGATTCACAATATTGTGTTACTTTCTGGTGTACAGCAGAGTGACTCAGTTATACACACACACACACACACACACATATTCCTTTTCATATTCTTTTTCATTATAGGTTATTACAAGATATTGAATATAGCTCCCTGTGCTATACAGTAAGATCTTGTTGTTTATTTTATATATAGTAGTTTATATCTGCTAATCCCAAACTCCTAATTTAACCCTTACCTTTTTTTCTCTTTGGTAACCACAATTCTGTTTTCTACATCTGTGAGTCTGTTTCTGTTTTATAAATAAGTTCATTTGTATCATTTTTTTTAGGTGCCACATATAAGTGATATCATGTAATATTTGTCTTTCTCTATCTGACTTATCTCACTTAGTATGATGATCTCTGATCTCCAGGTCCATCCATGTTGCGGCAAATGGTATTATTTCATTCTTTTTTTTTTATGGCTGAGTAGTATTTATACACACAAACACACACACACACTGCAACTTCTTTACCAAATCATCTGTTGATGGACATTTAGGTTGCTTCCATGTCTTGGCTGTTGTAAATAGTGCTGCTATGAACATTATGGTGCATGTATCTTTTCAAATTAGAGTTTTCTCCAGATATATACCCAGGAGTGGGATTGCTGAATCAGATAGTAATTCTATTTTTAGTGTTTTTTTTAAAGAAATCTCCATACTTTGGGGGGAGCACTTTTTAACTTCTGAAATTATGGACTCCCATCCTGGATAAGACCTATAGCTATGTTGTTCAGCTCTAAACTATTTTATGAATAAGCATCTTGGTTCATCCTAATAATGCCATGTTTCTCTTGGTTGTGCTTGTAGGTGTGAAATGTGATAGGGTTTCCAGGTGGACTCATATAGTGAGAGTCAGTGAGAGCTGGGCCTTCCTTCCCAATGCCCAACTCCTTTCCAGACCAAGAGTCAAAATAAGAGAAATAAGTAGTGTGCATCAAAGCCTAGAAAAGGCAAAAGTCCAGAGGGAAGAAACAGGACTCAAGCTGAGAATTGTCTTATCTCTGAAGTTTCTACCTGTGAACACACTGTAGCCGTTGTCACCTCCCGTCCTACTTTGGGTAAACTCTGTCCCGGCTAAGGCAGCACGAGTGGTCTCCTACGTCCTCCAAATGGTGCATGTGGCTGGATGATCCCAGAGTCACATCTGAGACACAGTAACCAAAAGGTCACATGAATGTAGGACTGGGGGGCCTTACAGACAGTACAGGAAGAGCAAAGATTAGGTTTGGTGCTTATGATCTCATTCTTAGTCCTTGATGATGAAAAGAGATGGTGTTTTGTTATGGTTAAGAGCGAGGGCTTCAAAATTAATAGACCGATGTTCGAGTGCAGCCTTGCCTTTTACTGGCTGAATAATCTTGGACAAGTCACATTCCCTGTGCTTCAGTTTTCCCATGTATAAAATAGGGACATGATAATATAATATATAATAACATAATAATAGCTCAATAAATGTCAGCTATTATATAAGCAGAAATGCTGAGGCCATGCTACAGTCATTGAAATGATAAGGATCGAGTTGGAAATTAAGATCAAATTCGTTTTGATTAATTATTATCTTTTTAAAAGAAGTATTGCTTTACAAGGTGAATGTTTTGACCATCTATATTTTTAATTGTTTTCCTAGACCAAACAATTACATTCATAGCATAGAAGCTGATTGCCATCTTATTTATTTTTTATAACTTCATGGCATATTAGGGTATTAATCATTTTTAAGGTATGATAATTGTATTGTGGCTATGTTAGAAAAAAGAATTCTTGACTTTTAGAGATACATACTCAAGTATTTATGAATGAAATGACATGATGTCTGAGATTTGCTTTAGAATAATTCAGTGATGATGGGATAAGAGTGGATGAGAGTATAGATGAAATAAGATTGGCCTTGAATCAGTCATTGTTAAGGCTAAGTTGATGGGCACAAGGAGGTTCATCATATTATTTTCTCAACTTTCACATATGTTTGGAAATTTACAAAATTAAAGTAAAAATAAAACAATTCCATGGTTAAAGCACAGGCAAAAAACCTAATACCATACAGGAAGCTTCAGATTGTAGAAGGTAAACGTTTTGCTCTTACTTCCATACCATAACCCCAGGGCAAAAGTGGTTCTCTAAATTGCAAACCCAAAGTCACTATGGTCCTGACATATCTATTACACTCCTTGAAGACTCAGCCAGGTATAAAAAGTGACATTTTCTGTGAAATGTCCAGACCCTGTAGCCATTTGCCTCTTATTCTTCTGTGTTCAAATAGGATATCACTGCATCCCCAAGGGGGCACATACTAGATGTTGAATAAATGTTTGCTGAACAAATTAATGGACCATCTATTTTCTCACTTCAATTCAAACGTACTCAATTTGTAATTTTATTGCATGTTGTTTCCCAGGGGCCGTCTACCCTGATAACACCACAGATTTTCAAAAAGCAGGCAACAAAGTGCAGCCAGGTGAGCAGCATACGTACATACTGCATGCCGACCCAGAACAAGGTCCCGGAGAGGAAGACAGCAATTGTGTGACCAGGATTTATCATTCCCACATTGATGCTCCAAGAGATATCGCCTCAGGACTCATTGGACCTTTAATACACTGTAAAAAAGGTACATGTTCTCGTTACCACTCACAATAAATGACCAAAGGCAGTAGACAGGGAGTTCTTGTTTTTTTAAATAAATGTTAAGTCTTCCATGTTATGACTGAGTATGTAAAGTAGAGAGGTGGTGAGTCTAGAAAAAAGGAAAGGGGAAAGCAGGGAAGGAGAAGGGGGAGAAGGGATACGTGGAGCAAGTATGCACGCACATTGCCCAGCTGCAATAAATACGCTCTCCCTGGGGGTAGGTTTGCTGTATCTCACTTCCAACAGTGGTACTGAAGAGATATATGATTTTACCAAACATGACTCCCTTAATGACATGCCATGGTGATAGATCTGTAGTTATCTGCTTTGTGATGGTAAATGTATTATCATAGGATCCATCTCTGACATCATGAAAAAAACTGCATAGCTTAGTTACCTACAAAGTCTTGCTGTCTCAGTTTGTGACTATATACAGTCAAAGATGTACACACAACTTTGAATTCCAACCCTCTCATTTGCCAAAAAGTATTGAATAGTTACGTGGTCATGTGTACATCCAGATATATGAGGATCTCACAAACTCAGGTTACTGCATGTAAAATTCCCTCAGGGTGTCGAAGTCTATAAAACAGGAGTGACTGGTCTAGACTTGTGGTTTATTAGGAAAATAAATACTAAAATTTTTAAAAACTACAAATCACATGCTAAAATTCTAAAAATTAAGTCTTACTGAAATAGTAATTTTCATGTCAGATTCTCTGGATCAAGAAAAAGAAAAAAATATTGATCAAGAGTTTGTGGTGATGTTTTCTGTGGCGGATGAAAATTTCAGCTGGTACCTAGAAGACAACATTAAAACCTACTGCTCTGAACCAGAAAAAGTTGACAAAGACAATGAAGACTTCCAGGAGAGTAACAGAATGTATTGTAAGATTACACAAGACTTGTTAACTTTATCTTATTTTCCCCAATCCATTAATTCTGCTAAACTTATTCCCTCACGTGATCAGTAGTGTGTTTCTAATCTATGACCATGGTAAAAAAGCCTATTGGATGTGTAACATGATATTTGACTTAATGGGTCAATCTAAGCTTCAAGCCAGGGAAAGCCAGATAGGTCCTATTTTTTTCCCAAACTGATAAAGATAAAAAATCATCAGTTATGGTTAAATGCATATGTGTGTTATATTTATATATTTTTTATCCTCCCAAGTCATTCTAAGAAATATTCAAGATAGTCTAAAATTATTAAATTATATTGTAAAACATTGAACTATATTGACGAAACTAGTTCAGACCACTAGGTCTAAAAGGTATTTCTTTTACATATATATTGTCCCTCACTACCCTCCCCCCAAACTTCGCCTAATTTTTTTCTTTATTTTAGTTCACTTTATTTCTTCTAGAAATTCTTTCTTTACTACCTAGGCACTGCTTCTTAATTCTCAGACACAAGATAATTAGTCACCAAATGTGTCAATAAAGACAGTGTATCACTCAGAATTTGCATAAAAAATCAAATCCTTTAACACCAGCTAGACAAATAAGTATAGATTTTTTGTTTATTTGTGTTTAGCTTTTTCAAAATAACCCTTACTCAGAAACTGAGAACACGAAAATAACTGTACTATAAAAAAAAAAAAAAAAAAAAAAAAAACAGTTAACAAAGTACAGATTTTTGTTTCCAACTTTTGCTTTTTTCAGCTTGAAGTTCCTCTTCCCATGCTTTAATCCAGCATCTGTTATGTGCTAACCAAAACAGGTGCTAGATACTCAAACTTCTAGTCTGGCTAGACCTGGTTTGGTATCTTTGTTGCATTTGGTTCATTCACTATGCTTCCCAGAACCAATTTCCACCTTAACTCTAAGACCTCCTAGTTTGAACTGGTGACCCTTAGTTTCTTCAAAGAATCTCAGGCCATCCTGCTTTTGAACTTTTAGCTCTTTGTGGCTCTGGTAACTGGTCCCTAATGTCTTCATATGTTTCTTCTTTCCTCCATATGTCTTCAAATTTTGTCTTCCAGTCTAAAAAAAAAAAATTTCTTTGTGTTCTTATTACAAAAGCAATTCACAGTCACTGTAGAAAATTTGAAAAGTTCTGATAAACAAAAAAGAAAACATTGAAATCATCCACGTTACCACCACTGACACGATACATAATTGATAACTAAATAACCTTCAGTCTTTTCTTTTCTATTTGCTATATGTGTGTACATTTTGTACATATATATATGTGTGCAATCATTTGTATTTACTAATACACACATGAACATTTCAAGGTGTACAGTTTATAACAAAAGGAGCAAATAGGTTTTATCTTCATTGTTGTGTTCATGTGCTAATATTGTGCTGACAAAAATTCTGAGGCTGAATTCAGGTCCAAATGAGAGTGCTGTGATTGATTAACAATGTCTGATGGGGGTGCAGGAGGGAGGATGTGTGCCAGGTACGTCCCACCCCAAGTTAATTTTATATCTGTAGGGGTAACTGTCAATAACCCGGACACCAATGTCTGCTAGTCATCATCTCTGCTCTTGATTTACAGCTGTGAATGGTTACGCTTTTGGAAGTCTCCCAGGACTCTCCATGTGTGCTGGGGACAGAGTAAAATGGTACCTTTTTGGTATGGGTAATGAAATTGATGTGCATGCAGCTTTCTTCCACGGGCAAGTGTTGACGAATAAGAACTTCCGTATTGACACAGTCAATCTCTTTCCTGCTACCCTCTTTGATGCTTTAATGGTGGCCCAGAACCCTGGAGAATGGATGCTTAGCTGTCAGAATCTAAACCATCTGAAAGGTAAGGCATCTTTGCCTGAAATTAGCTGTCAGTTGAAAAGGGAGCCGTGTCTCATTTCCAGTATTAATGAGGGATTATTAGAAATCAGAATCTAAAAGCTAAGTATCTTTGGAATGATCTGAGCTTTGAACTGGTAACTTAATTTTATTCCTATGACAGTATGAATCATAATGTAATTCTAAAAAAAAAAAGACGGGAGCACTTATAAAGTAATTAAAACTGAAAATATGTTAATTTTTGGAAAAGAAAAATTGGTCCTGAATGTATATATAGTCCTACCCTTAAAGTATAACACTATATACAGTTTCTCAGCTTTGTAAAATATACAATATTATAAACACCAGAAGATTTGCATATTGTGCTGAAAAGCAGCTTTTTGACTTGATTCTCTTAAATATAACCAACTTTGTTCTTTGAGTCCAGCTATTCCTTGGTTTAACATGCTAAATCCCTCCTCCATCTCTTTAATGTGAGGCAATAAAATATTCCCAGTCCTTGAAAAATACTAGTTTGTAATATTGGTCTCCTGAAGAAATTAGGTTTAATATGGGTCTTTGAGTATGTTACTTTGACCTTCAAACATAATTTCATTCATCAAATGTGACCTTGGCTGCAGAGGGCCCAGCACTGCGGGCACATAACCATTTTCTTGGAGAGAACAATAATAACACATGCCCACTCTATTCCCCCTCTCCTACTCTGCCCTATCCCTCAAACTATGGCAAAACCTCTCTTGATCACTTATCTATTTTTTCTCATTAAAGCCTTATTTATTTTAATGCTGAACTCACTGCGTAGGTGCAATAAAATACAGCGAAAATTCATTTCTCTCCACATCCCTTACCTTTTTTTTCCCCTCATCCCAAAGACCTCCTAAGTGGAATGCCACAGAAACTGGTTTCACGTTTTTAAAAACACAAGTAGTATCTTCTCTGTGCCACATAGAGAATTTTTTTTTAAATTTTTTTGGAGGGAGGTAATTTGGGCTTTATTTATTTATTTTTTAATGGAGGTACTGGAGACTGAACCCAGGACCTCGTGCATGCTAAGCACTCGCTCTATCACTGCGCTATACTCCAGCCTCCTCACTGCTTGAACTTTCCATGAGTAATTTATTTACAGCTGTTTACTCTAGTGTGTAGTATGGTTTCCAGCTCTGTTTCTACCATTTCTATGTGTCATTTCACCAGCAGTGTTTACAAGGCAGTAAGAGAGAGAAATATTGGCTCCATTAACCAGTGTCTCCTTCTGTGTGATTTTCAGCTGGTTTGCAGGCCTTTTTCTCAGTACAAGACTGTAAGAGGCCCTCATCTGAGGATGACATCCGTGGCAAACATGTCAGACACTACTACATTGCTGCGGAGGAAATCATCTGGAACTACGCACCCTCCGGCATAGACAACTTCACCAAAGAAAGCCTAACAGCACCTGAAAGGTAATTCAGGGGGAAAAAAAAGATTATTATTTCAAAATGTGCCTCCCCCTAAAAAAAAAAAAAAAAAAAAAAGTATAAAAGGCTGATTCAGCAATTAAAGTCTTAAAAAATTAAAATTGTAATTGGTACCTGAAATTGAGTTCACTAGACTGCTAAATATGTATTAAGGTGTTTGGTAGTGAGTCCAAGTTTGAGAAACAGGATTTCTGAGTCCATGAAAAAGAATGGATTTAAAAGTTATCAAATGCTCAACAAAATCCCTAGAAAACACTGAATACAATTAGACAGATCAATTCATTTGCTTTCCATTTCTGAAAACATAGCATTGTAAAACCCAGCAGCATTAAGTACATTCACAAGATTATATAATCATCAACACTATCCATCTCCAGAGCTTTTCATCATTCCAAGCAGAAATTATTTGTCTTTTAAACAAAAAATCCCCTTCCCTGATATTCAACTTTCTATCTCTATGTATGTGCCTATTCTAGGCACCTAAAACAGGTGGAGTCATGCAATATTTATCCTTTTTTTGTCTGGCTTATTTCATTTTGCATAATGTTTCCAAGATTCCTCCATGCTGTGGAAGGTATCAGAATTCCATTCCTCTTTAAGACTGAATAATATTCCATTTATTCATATACCACATTTTATTTATTCCTCTACCTGTTAATGGACACTTGAGTGGTTTCTACCATTTGGCTGTTGTGAATAATGCTGCTGTGAACAGTGGAGTACAAGTATCTGTTTAGATCTCTGCTTTCAATTCTTCTGGGTATATATACAACTAGGAGTGGAGTTGCTTGATCATATCATTCTGTTTTTAATTTTTTGAGGAGCCACTATGTGGTTTTCCATAGCGGCTACACCATTTTATGTTCCCACAAGCAATGTGCAAGGATTCCAAACATCCTTATCAACATTCATTTTCCCTTTTTTTGATAATAGCCATTTTAATGGGTACAAAGTGGTATCACATTGTGGTTTTGATTTGCATTTCCCCGTTGATTAGTGATATTGAGCATTTTTTTCAGATGTTTGTTGGAAATTTGGAGAAATGTCAGTTCAAGTCCTTTGCCCATTTAAAAAATTAGATTGTTTGGGTTTTGTTGTTGTTTTTAAGGTATAAGAGTTCTTTTTATATTCTGGATATTAATCTCTTATCGGATATATACACTTTACAAATATTTCCCTTTATTTTGTAGATTTTCTTTTCACTCTCTTAATAGTGTCCTTTGATGTATACAAGGTAACTTTTGTATGTGTCTGATGACTTCTGTAACCTCCCAGTTGTTCTTCCTTCCTGTCTCCCTTTCTTACTGTGCATTCCTCATAAAACAGCCAAAGTGAGCTTTCAAAAATATCAGTGAGACTATGCCACACCCCTGTTCCAAGACTCTGCTCAAACATCACCTCTTTAGAGAAGCCTTGTTTACCACAAATCTACTTGGAGAAATTAAGTAATTTACTCAATGACAAATGACAGGTCAGTAGTTGGATCTGGCTCTGCCCAAGTTTGTATCTCCTGAAGCAGAGATTTAAGTCCCAGGTGACACTGACATCCAGATGTGATGACTCCCAGAACTGTATCACCAGTCCAGAAGGCTCTTATAAATTTCAGATTTAGATTTTGAACTGCTTTAATGGACACACCACTTGGATGAGGTCCCTCCAAATCAATATATCCAAATCTGAACCCATTGCCTTCCCCACAAATCTGAGTTTCCGTGAATGGTATCACCTTTCATCCATTGATCAAGCCCCATACCTGACTACCACCCTTGACTCTCTCCCTCCTCCTCTTCTCATCAAATAGTGCCCCATTATATCCTACGTATCTCCAAAAGTTGTTTGCTTCTCTCCATCCTCTTTGCCAATGCCTCTGAAGTCATCACTGCCTCTCACTGAGATTTTAAAGACAGTCTGCTGATGGGTCTCCCTATCATGGTCTTATGTATTCCAACACACTTTCCAGGCAGCCTCCTGAGGGATCCTCCCAAAACACTAATCCTGAATGTGTAAATGTTTCAACACTTTCCCACTGCCCTGAGATGGAGAACTGAAACTTTACCCATGTCCTCCTGCCCACCCCCTTCTTCCCTCCAAGTCTTATTCTCCACCCCTCTGCCCTGCCCTGCATGCTATGCTCCTGTCATGTTCTGTAAAACATGCCATGTTCACTCTGTCCTCTAAGCCTTCCCACAGGCTGTTCCCTCTTTGTAAACACCTGCCCCATTCTCCCCACCACACGTACTCCATCTTTTAAACTCCACTTCTCCTGTAGATGGTTTTAAAGACTTACTTCCTCTGGAAAACCTGTGGGGCTTCTCCCCACCACTTCCTCCAACCCCAGGAGAAATGTTCCCTAACACCCTGTGCTTATTACATGTTATTATATTGATTGGTCTGTAGTCTGTCTTCTGGGACAGATGGGACTTTAGTCCTTGTGGACAGGGACAGATCCAGCTTGTTTATGGTTATGCCATCAGCACATAGCATGGTTCCTGGCAAAGAGCAGGTGTTCAAGGGGAGGGTACAGTTCACTGGTAGACTGTGTGCTTAGCAGGCATGAGGTCCTGGGTTCAATCCCCAGTAACTCCACTTCAATAAATAAATAGATAACTAACTAACTAAATAAATAAAACAATAAAACAAACACTAGTTACCCTTTCCCCCCCAAAAAAAATTTTTAAAAGAGCAGATCTGCAGTACGTTTGTCAAATGAGGAAGAGATGAATGAGGTGGCTTTGGCAAGTCAGATGCCTTTCTGAGATTTAATTTCTTCATTTGAAAAATGGGGAGAATAAAACCAACTTTGTTGCATTGTCATTAGAGTTTCAGATAATAAATGGAAACGTCTGAGTGCTAATATGCAATAAACAGCTATTGTATTTTTGGACATTTTGTAATTTGTTTAAAAGATTCTACTGTAGGACAATTTATTAACTGTCAGGGGTTGACATGGACCTTCTTGAAATTTTTTCATTTCACTTGAAAAAGTAAAATCTCCATGCCATGAGTCTCTACTCCTCAACTGAATATCCTTCTATGAAATGCCTAGTACTCTCTGCTTCTCTTTGAGTATTTGGTAAATCATGGCTAATAATTATCTCTAAGCACTGGTTAGAATTTTTCTCTTCAATTCGCATTCTGCCTCTGTTCTGCTTTCAAGTCCAGCGTTAAACCCTTTTTCTTTTGGCAGTGCTTCAGAAGTATTTTTTGAACGTGGTTCTACAAGAATTGGAGGCTCATATAAAAAGCTTGTTTATCGTGAGTATACAGATGCCTCCTTCACAAATCAAAAGGAGAGAGGCCCTGAGGAGGAACATCTTGGCATTCTGGGTGAGTCTGTGCAGAATCTTTATGACTAATGCACTCAATCCCTGAGTGACAACTAGCCTCAGAAAGAGCAAAACTTCAGAACCTGCAGCATGATTTCCACATAAACTGTGGACATGGAGGAGCAATCATCAGTAAAATACAGCAGCTGATTACTTTTCCAAACATAAGTTACCAGTATATAATCGTCATCATTAAAAGCCATGCTGACTTCAAATGATGATTTTTTTTCTTTAAAGAGGTAAGGGGAATTGTGTATTTATGTGAATATGTTTAAATAGACAAGGAAGCTATTAGCCTCAGCTCTTAGCTAAAGGTACATTCCCTTAGAACTAAAATCCAGACTGCTAATGAGACAGACTGGGTTTGTTTTAGAACCTTCTGCAGGCTGCTGTCAGGCAGAGCCCAGAGACCTGTTCTTGCTCAGGCACTTGGGTGGAATAGAGAGTGGGTGGATTCAGACTGTCCTTGCTCTGCACCTGTTAGCTGTGTGACCTTTGAAAGTACTCAACCTTCTGCGCCTGTCCCCTTTCTGTAAAAGGGGAACAATGATAATAATAAAAATACCTACCTCATAAAGTTATTGTAAGGATTAAATGGGTTAATACACATGAACACTCAGAAGAGCACATAGAACACTCTTAATAAATACAATTTTATATAGTATGTAAAATACTTATAGATGATATATCTGTGGTTTTATTCTATATTTAGTAATAATATTAATTTTGGTGATGGAAAATCCACACGAGTGTTACTTTTCACATCCCAGACAATTTGACTTACCCTATTTGGGTGGTCAAAGTTTATAGCAACGCCTTGACTCTTGGGACGAATAACACACACCTAGCCAACAGAAAACTAGGAGATTATAGATACTCTGGGTCATTTTTTATAGATGTATAAAGCTTGTGAACTGACTTGGATAAAAATGATAACACATTTCATTAACCTGAAGTTGAATCCAAAAGCCCTTCTCACCTCCTTCCAGCCTCCCCATGTCAAATTGATAATGGGCTTTTTAAAAACCAAGCTTTCCACTTGCCGCAACAAGCATGTTGCTTCCAGTGGTTCTTGCCAGAGGACAAGCCAAAGAAAACAATTGGCTTACGTGTTCTGTTATCTACCAGAGTGGATAGTAATTCTTCCTTCATCCCTAGGTCCTGTCATTTGGGCAGAGGTGGAAGACACCATCAGAGTCACCTTCCATAACAAAGGAGCCCATCCCCTCAGTATTGAGCCGATTGGTGTGAGAGTCAGCAAGAGCAACGAGGGCACACATTACAGCTCCTCCAGTGGAAGTGAGTACAGCACTGCAACCAAACGATCACGTGTAATAACCCACTGCGCTGGTCACCCCAGGAAAACAGTCCTGCGGAAACCGAAGGCAGGAACTCCCGAGGAAACTGCTCGTGTCTTATTCTCAGGCATCATGCCAGGAAGCACATAAAACTCTTCTCCTACCATTGCCAATTGGCTTATGGAATTTTGTCTTGCCTTAATTGGATGACTATTGACAATGCTGGCAGTAACTTACTTGGATTGTATCAGTGATTCATTCCTGGACTTCTATTTGGGTGACTGTTCCTTCTTGCAATTATAAGATTAGATGCACATTTTAGAATATTTGAAAAATATTAAAAGGTAGAGCCAAAAATATTATCCATAGTTCCATAAACAACCACTATTTTATTTCTATATAATTCCTCCAATCTTTCATCTGTGTACATAGTAATATATATTTTACATGTGTTTGAGATCATAATATATAAATATAGTTACTACAGTTTTGTACCCAGTTTGGTTTCTTTGCATCATAAACATTTTATAAATGTAATTTTAATGATACAAAATATTCCATTATATAGAAGTATTTAGATATTTATGTATGTCAAAGCTGACCAATAAAGACCCTCTTCTGGGTCTCAGACTTCTAGTATCCTCACATGGAGGAAGGGGCTGGGAGTTCTGTGGGGTCATTTTGTCAGGGCACTAATCCCATTCAGAAGGGCTCCACTCTCATGACCTAATCACCTCCCAAAGTTTCCACCTCCAACACCATCATATTGGGCATTAGGATTCCAATATGTGAATTTGGAGGAAACATAACATTCAGATTGTAGCAGGCACCCATCTCAGACAGTGGTTTAGAGGAGACTTCCTGGAGGAAATCGTACCCATATGTAACCTGGTATTGGAGCACAAGTAGGATTCCATTCTAACTCATAGTAAGGAACGCAGAAGAGGGTTATCCTAGACTAAATCCTACTTCGTGGCTCAAATGACCACATTAGAAAGCATACTTCACCTCTCCAATGTGACCTTTCCTACAGGTGTGCCTTCTTCTTCAGCGTCCTATGTGGCACCCAAAGAAACATTCATCTATGAATGGACTGTCCCCGAAGAAGTGGGACCCACTTACAAAGATCCTGTCTGTCTAGCTAAGATGTACTATTCTGCTGTGGATCCCACCAAAGATATATTTACTGGGCTGATCGGGCCAATGAAAATATGCAGGAAAGGAAGTTTACTTCCAAATGGGAAACAGGTAAGTCCAATCAGGAAAATTAAAATAATTTTCCAATCCCTTTGAATATCATTATTATAAGGTAAATTCTAGATTTTGAGGCAGTAAGAGTTCCTTACATAATGTTTACTATAATTTTTTCTTAAACTTATATCTGTATCATGCAGAGATTCTCTGGATAACATGATTATTCCAAGATGAGTTGGAAACAAGATTTTCCTTGAAATCCAAAGTCTCTCATGATACTATTAGACTTCAACACACACATTTTAAAAAACCATCTATTAATGATGTAATTCAACATTCACTGAGGAAAAAAATATTGCTTAAAATATTTTTTAGAAATAAGAAAATGACCCTATGATCTAGAAATAGAAGTATCTACCCTATCATTGTTTTTATCTCTAAAATAAATATTTTAATGTGAATTTCAAAAGAAAAGGATTCCTTTAAAAATGCATTCAATACAATCATCACACCTTAAAAGCATCATCTTAATTCCTTAATATCATCAAATGTCCAATCAATGTTCACATTCCCCAATTGTCTTTTTTTATTCAAGTATAGTTGATGTACAATGTTGTGTTAGTTTCATGTGTACAGCAAAGTGATTCAGTTATCTATCTATCTATCTATCTGTCCATATATATGTATTTCCATTAGAGGTTCTATTATAGGTTATTACAAAATATTGAATATAGTTCTCTGTGCTATGCAGTAGGTCCCTGTTGTTTATCAATTTTATATATAGTAGTGTGTATACGTTAATCCCAAGCTCCTAATTTATCCCTTCCCTGCCCTTTCCTCTTTCATAACCGTAAGTTTGTTTCCTATGTCTGTGAGTCTGTTTCTGTTTTGTAAGTAAGTTCATTTGTATCATTTTTTTAGATGCCACATGTAAGTGATATCATATGATACTTGTCCTTTATCTGTCTGACTTACTTTCCTTAATATAATAATCTCTAGGTCCATCCATGTTGCTTCAAATGGCACTATTTCATTCTTTTTTATGGCTGAGTAGTATTCCATTGTCTATATATACCACAACTGCTTTATCCATTTATCTGTCAATGGGCATTTAGGTTGCTTCAATGTCAATCGTAAATAGTGCTGGTATGAATATTGGGGTGCATTTATCTTTTCAAATCAGAGTTTTCTCCAGATATATGCCCAGGAGAGGGATTGCTGGATCATATGGTGACTCTATTTTTAGTTTTTTAAGGAATTTCCACATTGTTTTCCATTTTATATTCCCACCAACAGTGTAAGAGTGTTCCCTTTTCTCCACACCCTCTCCAGAATTTGTTGTTTGTGGACTTTTTAATGATGGCCATTCTGACTGGTGTGAGGTGATACTCCACGGTAGTTCTGATTTGCATTTCTCTAATAATTAGCCATATTGAGCATCTTTTCACCTGTCCATCTGTATGTCTTCATTGGAGAAATATCTGTTTAGGTCTTCTGCCCATTTTTGGATTAGGTTATTTGGTTTTTTTTGTTGTTGTTGTTGGGTTGTATGAGTTGTATATTTTGTATATTCTAGAAGTTAAGTCCTTGTTGGTCTCATTGTTTGCAAATAGTTTCACCTAGTCAGTAGGTTGTCTTTATGTTTTGTTTTTGGTTTCCTTTGCTGTGCAAAAGCTTGTAAGTTTAATTAGGTCCCATTTGTTCATTTTTGCTTTTATTTCCATTGTCTTGGTAGACTGACCTAGGAAAACATTCCTACAGTTTATGTCAGAGAATACTTTGCCTATGTTCTCTTCTAGGAGATTTGTGATGTCCTTTCTTATGTTTAAGTCTTTAAGCCATTTTTAGCTTATTTTTGTGTATGGTGTGAGGGAGTGCTCTAACTTCACTGATTTACATGCAGCTGTCCAGCTTTCCCAACACCATTTGCCGAAGAAACTGTGTTTTCTCTATTGTATATTCTTGACATTCTTGTCGAAGATTAATAGACTGTAGGTGTGTAGGTTTATTTCTGGGCACTCTATTTTGTTCCATTGATCCATATGTATGTTTTTGTGCCAGTATCACACTGTTTGAATTGCTGCAGCTTTGTAGTATTGTCTGAAGTCTGGGAGGGGTATGCCTCCAGCTTCCTTCTTTTTCTGCAGTATTGCTTTGGCAATTCTAGGTCTTTTGTGATTCCATATAAATTTTAGGATTATCTATTTTAGTTCTGTGAATAAATGTCCTGGATAATTTGATAGGGATTGCATTAAATCTGTAGATTGCTTTGGGTAGTATGACCATTTTAACAATATTAATCCTTCCAATTCAAGAGCATAGGATATTTTTCCATTTCCAATTAAGTCCAATTCTTGATTTTCTATTCTATTCCATTGGTTTGTAACTATTCATGCAGCAATACTATACTATTATAATTATAGAGCCTTTATAATGTGTTTAAATGACTTGTAGCCATACCTCAATGCACTTATTTTTCATCATTTTAATGGCCATTTTCATTTACTTATTCTTTCTAATGAACCTTGTGAAAACTTACCTGGCTCCAGAAAAAAAATCTTGATAGTGTTTTATTGAGATTGTCTCAAATATACAAATTAACTTAGGAAAAACATGACATTATTATAAAGTTGAGTGACACTACACAAGAACATATGTTTTTCCAGGCTAATTAAGTAGAGAGACTCCTGACCCGAGAAAATATAAGCAAACTCTGTGTCTTAGAAACAAATTGGCAACTGGTCATAGGCTCTCTAAAACAAAGCAAGGTCTTAATAAAGCAGGAGAGAAACAGATCAAATCCTTAAAAAAAAAATGTCTTTCCACTTGTTCAGGAGTATTTTATAGTTCCTTTTATAGGTTTTTGATTTTTTTTGTTGTTAAGTTTATGCCTAGGTATTTTATTTTTATTTAACTATTGTAAATGGTAATGCCATCATTTAAAACCTGTAAATACGTAACTGAAAAAAAATGATTTTCTACCTTTGGATTCCATTCTTTGATTTTTGTGCTTACCTGGGAAAGGAATAAGAGGAGACTAAGGTTTATTGAATTTTTAGGCATTTCATACATTTTACTTCATTTAACCTTCACAGCAACCCAAGGGGCTAAGCATTGTTAGCTCTGTTTTTAC
Organism: Camelus ferus; assembly: GCF_009834535.1. NCBI lineage: Eukaryota > Metazoa > Chordata > Mammalia > Artiodactyla > Camelidae > Camelus > Camelus ferus. Next base: position 97,896,520 of record NC_045696.1, read on the forward strand.
AGAAGAGGAACTGATACCCAGCGAGTTGAGATTTAAAATGTGAGTTTTATCTTCCACATATTTTATTACCTTCATTTTGCAAATGAAGGAGTCACAACACAGGAAGGTCTATGGGATGCATTAAAAGTCCTCATCTTGGAAAAACAAAAGTCCTCATCCTGGCTTTTTCACTTACTAGCCATGCGGCTTCAGATTGGCTAGAATAGTCTGATTAGTGTCTGATCTTAATGAAAATATCTATTAATTTACCACTAAGTATGACATTGGTTATTAGTTCTTATTTTTAATTCTATTTCTGGTTTACAGAGACTGTTTTTCGGTTTAAAATCACTGAGCTGCTCCAGAAAAAATACTGTGCTAGGCATAGAATTCATTGGTAAGACCTACTCTAATAGAATTTCTATTCTAGGGTGTGGTGTAGCAGAGAGGAAAGGGTAATGGGAGTGACGGTGTAGAAAGGAGAGGAGAAAAGCAAACACAAAAAATAAAAATAGATAACCTTAGAAAGTGACAAGTGCTTTACAAAAACAAAATAGGGTAATGTGGATAGTGAACTAAAATTATAGTTTAGGTAAGGTGGAAGTATTATTTGAGGTGAGATCTAGCTATTAAAGAGATATCCTTGCAAAGATCTGAGGGAAAAGCAAAAGGAACAGCTAGTGCCAGAATGCCAAATTTTCTAAAAAGTCATTTTTAGATTTCCTTGAAATTATTACATATCTTTTCTCCTTCAACCGATAAGTGTGACCAACTACATTAAGCATTCCCTAGGGTTGAACCATCCTTGGGTTTCTAGGGGAGAAACATTACTTTGAGCATGGTGGGGTTTTTTTGATATCTTTCTGTGTTGAATTTGATGTTTTACTTAGAATTTTTCATCTAAGCTGTGATTAATTTAGATTCTGTGTGCTTTTTCGGGTATTATATCATAGTTGTACTATCTTCATTAAATAAATTGGAAAGCTTTCCATGGTTTTAATACTTTGAAACAGTTTAAATGGATAGGAACCATCTGCTCCTTAGAGATTTAAAAGAACTTGCCTATAAACTACTCTGAGCTTGTGAACTTTTAAAAAGAAGTAGTTTTGTTGTTTATGTTTTAATCACTCTCTTTATTTCACCCATGAATTGGTCTATTCAGTTGCCTCCTAAGTCAACTGACCACAATTATTGTCCATAATGGTCTTAATTTTTTCCTCCCCCACTTATGCAGTTGTAGTCCTTTCTCATTCCTAACTCAGGGTCTCAATTTTTTTTTATTAGATTTGCCAGAGTTTTGCATATTTCATTGGTCTTTTCAAAGAATACATTTTTAGGTTTAGCTTTTCAGTGTTCTAATTTATTTATTTCTGCTTTTGTCTTTATTAACTCCCTCTTTCTTCATTTTAGTTTTCTAAAATTTTCAGATATTTACATCTCTTTTTATTCAGCTTTGCTTAAACTAAACAGTTCAGAGTCTGAATTTTTATGTTTAATTTGTTTAATTTATGTTGTACATGACATGTAGTATTCTCCTGAACATTATTTACTCAATGCTTAGAAATTCATTTTTATTTCTTCTTTGATATAAGAGTTATTTGGACCAAATATGATCTTTTTATTTGTTTAACTTTTTATTAGTAATTTTTAGTTTTATTGCATGATAATCAGGAAATGTGACCTGTAATCTTTTCATTGACCATTTCTATAGGTCAGTATATAAGTGATGGTAGCAGTTCCCTGCTGGAATCCTTAAACATCTGAAAATGTGACTTTGTTGTGCTTTGCCTGGTATAAAATTTTTCTATCATAATCTTTTCCCCTCAGAAATGTAATTGGCACTTAATTCTATCTTCCTCTGACACTTACTGTACCAGAGGAGTCCAATGTTCATGATAACTTTTAAAAAGGATTATTGTAGAAATTTGTCTATCTCTGAAATCCAAAATTTTTCCCAGAACATTTTTAGGTATAGGTCTATATTACTAATTTTGCCTCATTTTCAGTGAAGCTTTTGATTCTGAATAGTCTTTTCCCTTTATGGCAGTGAACACTTCCACTATCATCATTATGTCTCCCCCTTTTATAACTTCTCTCTAAAATTATTACTATGTGTATATTTTTCATCTTTGAATCTTTTCTTCTGACTTATGGGAGCTTTCTTAAGACCATCTCCATCGCTGATTCAGTTTTCTGCAGGATCTAACCTTCAGGTTTCTGCTTTGGTTGGATTTTTAAAATTTGATTAATCATGCTTTTCATCTGAAAAAAATGATCTCAGGAAAAAGACATGCAGTAATCATTCAAGTTTTCTTTTCTTTGAGGGAGCAATTTGCTCTCAGGGACTCATATGCTTTGATTTCTTAGACCAACTGCCTTCTTGTGAACTACTCAATTATTCCATAGACCAGATAGCATTTCTGCTTCCTTATTTTTCACCTGGGATGGGGGAGAGGAAGTGAGAATGTCCAGATGTCTGGGGAGTGTGTGAATTCTTGTTCCAACTTACTTGCAGGCTATTTCTTCATTTAAGATGTGTCTGTTTCTTCCTGTTCTCCCTTATACGAGTTCTCAGCTGTTATAACTGTGGATGGCACCTTCCTGATTTCTATCACAAGCACATATATCCCCACCCCCCAATTTTAACAAATTTTTTTTTGGTGAGTTCAAGTTGTATGGGCAGAGCTGGCAGAGAGGTAGGGAGAGGAGAATCAGAACTTTTATATGCAGAGAGAGGCTTCAATTATCCTGTTGAACCAGAAATGCACTACATAGATATCAATCAAAATTCTGGTGGTGGATAGGAGTGTGTTGTGAGCTTCATTTACAAAGAGGAATGGGAACTTCAGCTCTTATCCTTCCTTTAGCATGTTGGTGCATAACTAGTATTGTGTAGATGGAAGTCTTTCTGCTTTACTTATTCTGTCTTCACCTCGTTTTTCTTGTTTTGATTTACAGAAAGATGTAGACAAGGAGTTCTATTTGTTTCCCACAGTGTTTGATGAGAATGAGAGTTTACTCCTGGATGAGAATATTAGAATGTTTACAACAGAACCTGATAAGGTGGATAAGGAAAATGAAGACTTTCAGGAGTCAAATAAGATGCACTGTAAGTATTGCATCGTCCACCTGTATCAAGTAATTTCCATACTGTGCCTGGAATGCTTTTAATTAAACCAAAATACTAATAGCTTTGCTGATTGGTTAATTTTCAATAAATGATTAAATATAACAGTGGTCTGAGGGTAATATTGTTGACTGCTTAATGCATCAGTCAATTAAATCCTAACTTCACTTAATTCAAAATAAAAAATACAGTTAGATACATGGTCTTTAAAATGTGGTCCCTGGATCAGCACACCCAGCATCACCAGGGACTTGTTAGAAATGCATGTTCTTGGGCCCCCAGCTCTGACCTACTGAATCAGAAACTTTGGGTGTGGGGCTAGAAATCTTTGTGCAGCAAATCCTCCAGATTATTCTGATTTATGTTTAAATTTTGAGAGCTACTGGTTTAGATGCTTTTTTCATCTGCGGCTTAATAATGACAGGCTCCTTTTATGGCCTCTGCTCTCAATGAACTTCAATGAGCCTCTCCCTTGACTACATATAAGAACCCCCTGGGAGTTTTTAAAAACTATTTAAACTGTTTTTTAAGTGTTCAGGACAACCTCTGGAGATTTTTATATTTAATTCAAACTTAGCATTGGATTTGCTTTTGAGCTCCCAGTGTAATTCTAAAATGCAGTTAGAATTCAGAGACAGTGAGCTAATTGTTCAAAATGCTTACACCACTAATGAACAGCATGGGAAGATCTTTGTGGCCAGAAGGGGAAAAAAAGTAAAGTTGTACTACAAACTGATTTGGGGGGAGCAGCGGTAATTAGGTTTGTTTTATTATTTATTTATTTTAATGGAGGGAACCCAGGACCTCGTGCATGCTAAGCGCACACTCTACCACTGAGCTATATCCTCCCCTACAAACTGATGTTTTTTAATTGGATCCATACTGGTCACATTACCCACAATTTTTTAAATATTCCTTTTGATTTTACATTTTTGCATTTTGGAGGAGTCATGAATATCATCTATTAGAAATAGCAGTGAGAGAAAGAAAGCTTCCTACATATACTCTGCTTTGTGATTCAAGATGAATCAGAGAATTTTCCATCTAGGGCAATGAACACATTCCCAGTCTGCAGTGCCCAGGAAGAGCTGTTATTATTCATCCATTTGGATGCTCACAAATAGGACCTTTGAGAGAACTGAGAAGTGGCTTGTTGTGCAGGGCACAGAACAAGGAGCCTGCATACAGCTCCATGCCCTTTAGCCAGGGCCAGCTCTGGAAGGGCTGGGGACAGCAAGGAGTTGCAGAGACACTCTTGATACATAAAGGGGTGGGCAGGCCTGAATGGATCTTTTAAAAATTAAATAAATCTAGCTGGCTCTGGAGAGTAGGGGAGGCCGTCATGAAGTAGAACGTAAGATAAACCACTTTAAAAATATAATTTCCCAACTTTTACAGCCATGAATGGATTCATGTACGGGAATCAGCCTGGTCTCAATATGTGCCAAGGAGATTCAGTCGTGTGGTATTTATTCAGTGCTGGAAATGAGGCCGATGTACACGGGATCTACTTTTCAGGAAACACTTACCTGTCAAGAGACGGGAGGAGAGACACAGCCAACCTCTTCCCTCAAACGAGCCTTACACTCCTCATGCAGCCTGACACTGAAGGTGTATTCCTTTAAAATCAAGACACTTCTCTGTTGGATCGATTTGTGTGGTTTTGGCTTAAAATTCTGTGTTGGATGATAAGATCATCCTTCCCCAAGCCTCTCAGTATCCTTCCTTCCTTGCTGTCAGCTATGTACATGCTGGACGCGTCCAGTTCCTGTCTGTTGGGAGGAGGGGACGGAGTGACAAGAGTGGACTGACGTTTTTCCCATTTCCACATAGCAGGACCCTCAAAACGGTCTCCTTTTAAATTAGGATCCTTTACACACAGCTGGCAAATCAGATTAGAAAGGGAACGATTCCCGTAAAGGCTCTGCGTCTGAACTTTTTGTCATGTCTCTGCAGCCTAGATGTAGTGTGGACTTATTGGTTGCTTACTATTGAATATTCTGTACTAGAACTATAGCCAGGCCAGTTCAGAGACCCCTGCAGGACTGGTTCTGAATGAGTAAAACAAATTAAAACCAAAAAGGATTTTAACCAAAACATGAAAATATGCTAACTTTCTTCAGGCTTTATTTGGTTCATTATGTGTCACTGAAACGCAAGACAGGTCCAGTGTCCCTTTTTCCCTTATTCATTAGACAAATGTAAATACAGAAAAGTGAACAAAAGAGATGAAGTGTCTGCTTTTGTGGAGGTGAAATTCTATTTTTTTTTTAATATTTGGGAGGAGGTATCAGATTTGTTTGTTTATATATTTATTTTAATGGAGCGACTGGAGAATGAACCCAGGACCTTGTGCATGCTAAGCTACACGCTGTACACTGAGCTATGCCTTCCCTACCATGGAGCTGAAATTCAAATGCAGGGAGACAGACAACAAGCAAGTATATTAACACATATATATCAGTTGATTATAAGTACTATGAAAATAGAGCAGAAGAAAGGGCTGATGACTGATGGGGGAAGATGGGGAAAAATACTCTGAAGAGGTAACCTGTCTTATTTACCATTCCAGGGACTTTTGATATTGAGTGCCTCACGACTGATCACTACACAGGCGGCATGAAGCAAAAATACACGGTGAACCAGTGCCGACGGCCGTCTAAGAGTTCATACCTCTACCTGGGGAAGAGGACCTACTACATTGCAGCGGTGGAGGTGGAGTGGGATTATTCCCCAAGCAGGGAATGGGAAAAGGAGCTGCACCATTTACAAGAACTGAAGTAATGCTCTAGACTCAGATTCCCAATTTTTTCTAGCTTTCTTTTTCAGAGAAGTAAGAATTAAGCTACATTAAATTCCAATGAACGGCTACAAAAACAGTAACAAAACGCCTCCTAGGAACCCTTCCTCATTAACTTCTGCCTCTCTGGACTGTCTCACAGGAAAGGCTTCATTTATCTCATTGATTCTCTGCAGTCACTCATCTTACTTTCTTTTTTATTGGACTCTTTTTGACTTGTGTGCCCTTATCTTGTCATTGATTTTCAAACTTATAGCAAAATGAATGGCTACATTCAGTTCTGAAACAATAATTTTCTTTACCAACCATTTATTGCTTATCTTTCTTCCAAAGATTTCATTATTAGTCCAGAGGTTATTTTAGGTTCTTAAAACTACTTATTATGTACGGAAGAATATTTTAAATTCTTGAGGGCCCGAGAGCGGATATGGTCTCTGCCCTCTAAGAACTTAGAGGAAAATACGGCTCAAAACCACCAATGACGTATACACCATGGAAATGTAAGTGTGGTTTCAGTGAGAATAAATGTAAGGAAAGGATGGTTATTGCAGCTTCAGAAACATTCCATGCAGAGCAGCTCACCTGACACTTCCAGCCCTTTTATACTTTGCCAGATACTCCCCGCTCCATCATCTCATGTCTTGCCCTAAACTTTCATGGATATGATTTGAGAGATCGGGGTGGGCATGTGTTCAGATCTGGGGTGCATAACATGACTGATAACCTCTAGCTAAGCTGATGATTATATGGTTAGTTTGACTGTGATGGTGAGTATGATTTGTGATGAATGGGAGTAAAAAGTTATTTCAGTGATTCGGGTAGAATTGTCCAAAGTATACGGAGCCATTGGGAGTCAATGAAAACTTTCAGTGAAAGGAGCGGTTGGATAAAAGGGTTCGTATAGATCAGAAATACTGCAGTACCCAGAGAACACTTCATGGGTGAAATATGGAATCAAAACATTTTAGAGCCATAAAAAACCCATTTTAGGGGTGAAGAAACTGAGGCTCTGACAGGCAATGACCAGCTGGAGGTCTTTTTAGCTGGCAACAGAGTCAGGGCCAGGACTTCAATGGCTCTGCTCCTACCTGGGTGCGCTCTCTACCACCCCTGTCTATCGTTAAAATCTTATTCTTTCCTGCTGGAATAGGACAGTGATATCAAAACCTAGCATCATGAAATAAAAACTACATTTTTATTCAAAATTTAAAACTTAACGTCCACTCTCCTTAAGACAAATAGTAACCTTAATTGTGTGTGTGTGTTTCCAAGTGTTCCGAATGCATTTTTAGATAAGGAAGAATACTACATAGGCTCCAAGTACAAGAAAGTCGTGTATCGGCAGTACACTGACAGCACGTTCAGCGTTCCAGTGGAGAGGAAAGCAGAAGAGGAACATCTGGGAATTCTAGGTACTCTCACAGCTCCGGTTCCTCAGATGTGGGTTAGTGACGTACGTGTAGTCTACGGGTTTAATTTTCGTGGTTCATAGATTAAAGTTATTCTCAAATAAAAATACCAGTCATTCAATCAAATGAGAAGCCATATTTATTAAAAATACGGCATCATCAAATATTACTTATTTCTGTCAGTAACAATATATTCTACACCATACACTAATGAAGTTGTATATATTTGGTACTTATCAAATTGATGCCTGTAGTTTTGATGAAAGTGCTAGAAATTACTTTCTATTGAAATTCTTAACCAAATTGTTATTCCCAACTTCAAAAAACAAAATCATAGCTATTTACTTTTAAAGCTAAGATGTACATGATTAACTCCAAGAAATGTACATGTAAATAAGGAAATAAGGAAAAGGGAAAAGTGTCACAGTGAACAGTTTTGGGGAAAAGTTGCCTTCGATTTTTCAGGGATCACTTTAAGACAGAATGTCTAAGAATTCCACCAACAGCGGTCTTGGGAGTTTCCTTGAACGCAGTCAAGTGCCAAGGAAGCCACTCCCAACCCCACTGTGTTTCTACACTAACCAAATTCTTGGGGCTGGGTCCTAGAAACTCCCTCAGGCAGGAGACAAGCTAAGATTGGCTAGAGGGTAGAAATGGGAGGGGTAGCCTCACCCATCCTTTCAAACTGTCCTTAATTCACAGGAAGCTCTGGAAGTCCAGATGTTGAGAAATGAGTCCTGGCCAGGGTAGGGGCACAGCTGATGTACTATGATGAGGCCACTGTCCTGCAGGGAGCGTTCAGGCCAAATCCTCCACTAGGACTCTTGATAAGAAACGAACCCATGGTCTCCATCTTTAGAGACAGCTATAACTAGTGTTTTTATCCTGAATCCTTTGGGACCAGGTATTAATCCGAGAATGATTTACAGCATGAAGCCTGGGGGTGGGGGACAACCCCCTTAACAATAAAAAAAAATCACCTGATCTTTGCTTTTATTACTGAGTTAGAGTTTCCAATCCGACAGGTAGATAAGTCAGTCTTCCTTTTCATTTTTGCCAGGTCCTCAGCTTCACGCAGATGTTGGAGACAAAGTCAATATTATCTTTAAAAACATGGCCACAAGGCCCTACTCAATACATGCCCATGGGGTGAAAACGGAGAGTTCTACAGTTACTCCAACCTCACCAGGTATGCACGGCGGCGGGAGGGATACGTCCTAATAGAGTCTACAGCCTTTTTACAAACAACTGTTATCCAAATGAGTGCACCTTGAGGAAGTGAAGAAGGAGGTGGTTAAGAGGGCCCAAAGGGAGTTGTGTCTGTGTGATGTATGCCTACATGCACGTACCAAAAAAAAAAACAATCCATAGAACTGTAAGGAAAATACCTCATGGTCCTGGACACCTCTACATACTTAAGGTTGAGTCAGCAAAGATGATCACCCCAGGCTCAGCTAGAACACATCCCAGATAAATTTACCGTGTGGCTAAACGTTTCCATGACTGTATCCAAAGACAGCACCCTAAGGGCAGAGGCTGCCACTCAGAATTCTAAGGCCCCTGAATCTAGTCCAGTATCTGGCATGTACTAGGCGCTCCATAAATGTTTCTTTAATTAATAGAGTAAAAACTGAAATAGGTTAAATACACAGGTGTGTATTTTCTTTAATAAAAACTGTATTTTTCTCCAATTAGTTGGAAAGTTGGCTTCTAGTAAAGGACTAATTTCTCAGTAATTTAGCAGTTCCCAAACGTATCAAGTGAAAAAAAAAATACATTGCTCTATAGAGTTGGTCTTGTCAATTTAGGGGAATAGAAATAAAAAGCCCTGCCCACATGACTTTCATATTCGTCTGAGATAAATAGTAAATAAATAGAGAGATAGTATCAAGTTGTAAAAGTGCAATGAAAAAGATTAAGGCAGATGAGCGAGAGTAAGTAACAAGGGTGTTATTTTAGGTAGTGGGGGCTGGTCTGGAGGGCTTCTCTGAGGAGGTGCCATGGGTGAAGACACCTAAATGATAAGTAATGAGCCACAGGGGGTTATAGAGGGAGAGCATTCTAGGTCTCGAGATGGAAGTGGACTTGGTGTGTCTGAGGAATGGCATGGAGGCCAGAGGCCAGAGGCCAGAGCAGAGCAAACAGGGGCAGGGTGTGAGAAGATGAGATCCAGGGAGCGCAGGGAGCCAGAAGCTACAGGAGTTGGGGGACCTTAGAGGCCATGGTGACAACCTTATCTTTTATTCTAAAATCCCGTATGAGCGTCTGAGCTGGAGAGTGATGATCCAATGAACACTTTTTAAAGGACTGTACTGTCTGGTGTGTGAATGACTGTAGGGGACAAGGGCAGAATCAAGGATCAGTTAGGGGACTACCCCGATACTCTGGGTAAAAAACTAGTAAGACTTGGACTGGGGTGGAAGCAGCTGAAGTGGGGAGTTGTCATACTCTGGTTCTATTTTAAAGGTGGTGCTTAAAGGATCTGCTGAGAGATTGGGCATTAGAGAATGTTAGGGAAGGAGGAGTCAAGGACAAGCCCAAGGTTCTGGGCATCGACCACTGATAGCAGAGTAGTTTAGGGCAGGGAATGGAAAAAAGAATAAAATGCTATTTTTTTGGCTTCGGAAACTAAGAGTCTAGACGAAGAGGCAGTAAGTTCAGATGATGAATCTATGCTTTACATTCCCATTGAAATGTTCTGCTTACGAAAAAGGTTGAGGACATAGGGGCAGGTAAGATAGAGGACTTGAGGACAAAGGAAAAAGTCTAGCATGTCCTCTGAGATGATCCCTCATGTCCTGCTTGATTCCCTAGTAAACATTTGTCATATTCCAGCTAATGAAACTCTGATAGCATGAATATGTAATGGTGAGGTCTGCATAACGGGATTGGAGAGTGACCGTGGTTCTTGTGAGCAGTTGTACAGCGAGCCCTGAGGTGACTGGCAGCAAAGATCAGGCTGGAGAGGAACTCAGAGCAAATGGAAGGAGGTAAAGACCTTGGCAAGAGAGGAGGGTGGAGCAACTGTTCACCTTCCAAGTGTGAGGTCCAGGATGTGGTCGTGTCCTAAATGTGACAGAGTTATGACGGAACAGTATATGGTATGACAGAATGGGACAGGCAAGAGAGGTCATTGTGACAGGTCAGTGATTAAGACGTCTAATGGCTCCTTGCCAGGAACCGTGAAATCACAGAGGGTAATGGTGAAAAAGGAGAAAAGGAAGACCACAGGGAAGTTTAAGGAATTACGCAGGATAGTCCAGATACACAGATATGGAGAAGATGGTTGGCACTGGGGGAAAATCACTTGAGACCTGAAAAGAAAAAAGTTTATTAGAGAAACAGACTTCAAACTCAGAAAAGATCTGTTGCAAAATTTCTTTGAATTGTGATACTGGAATTGCCACCTTCTGGCTTTGTGATGTGACCTGTGTGGCATAGCTAGTTAATTCATAATTGACAAAGAAGATACAAAAGTGTGTCTTATTGTTGATCTTAAAACTAAATTCTTGAAAATGACCTTGAGTACCACTGCTTTTTAAAACTAATTACTTTGACATTTTAAGTTTCTGAGTCATTGGTTATCAAGGCTTTGACACCAATTTGATATACATATATCAAATCATACCAAATATAACCAGATCTATTAACACTTGATTAATTTAGGTGAAATTCGCACTTACATATGGAAAATCCCAGAAAGATCTGGAGCTGGAATAGGTGATTCTGCTTGTATTCCATGGGCTTACTATTCAACTGTGGATCGGGTTAAGGTAAACTTTAAATAATTTGTTTGGTGCAAATTCCCAAAATAGACACACAATTGAAGGAAGGTGAGGTTAGAGTTTTCCTGTGGTCCAATTCTATGTTAAAATCACAGGAAAGTAAGATGCTCTGCAATTCACTTTGGTTTCTTTTCTTTTTCTTTTTTTTTTTTTTTTTTGGTGTGGGGGGTTGTTTAAAGAGACAGTTTTAAATGTATCAACTCTATGACTGCTGATTATGGGTGCCACAGAATTAAATATTAATCAATACAGTATTTAATTTCCTTTTTGATATCGAAGAACTGAGGTACATGATTTCAGATCTCTATTATTAAATGCTAATAAAAATGGTGACCTCAGCAGTCAATCACAGCACAGCAAAGCCTGCTGGTTGATTAAAATGTTTCAGTGTCAAAAAGCACTCAATGACTATAAATCAGAACATGTACCAAGACTCTTGTAGAATTCAGTCTCTAGTCCAATTCTCCCTTCTGAGTTCCAGACCTGTCTATATATCCACCTACTGAAGAACATCTCTTACCAGCTTGTCCCACAGGCATGGAAACCCAGCAACTCTATAACAGAAACTGAGATCTTCCTCCACTTCCTCCTGTATTCCCAATTGCAGTAAATAGCACAAGTACCAAACCTATTCATTTGTTCAAGCTAGAACCCTGGATATAAAATACCTAATTCTTACCCCTGGCTCACCCAGGTGATTCACCCATCTACACAGAGCTCAGTCCATTCCTTTTATCTCCACAGATCAGATGCTAGTAATTTCCCTTAACTACTGCCCGGCCTCCTAGTCTCTAGTCTCTTCCCCATACAAGCCTTCCTTCACTCCACCACCAGGATCACTGGTCTGAAAGGCTTCCATTCCATGTTCAGTTTTTCAATGGCTACTTAAGACTCACAAGACAAAATCTAAAAATTCCTAAATACAATACAGCTCAAAGGCCCTTCAAGGTCTAATCTGCCATTACTGATGCCAAGCCAAATCAAACTCCTCGTAGATTTAAGTCCATCGTGGTCTTCCCCTTGTGTTCATTAGCACTTGACGTACCGCCATTGTTGCAAGCGGTTCATTTCTTCTAATCCTCTGTCCTACTAGACTGAGTTCCTGGAGGGCAAGGGCTTTGTTTCATTCATCTCTGGATTTTTAGTGACAGGCACAGCACCCGGCTTATGGAATAGGCAAACCAGCACTGTTTGTTTGCAGTTCTTCTCAACTGCTGCTCATTAGCTGAGCCAATATTTGGCTTCTGCACACATTTGTTACTTCAGCATCACCACACAACTTACCTACTACTCACCATTGTTCCAATTTAACTACTTCAAGTGGAAAGTTACTGGCTTGACAGAACCACACTGAGTAAAGTCTGCTACCTAAACCAGTCCCTCCAAAATTCCTGAGGTCATGGATGGTTAGGTCCCAGTTCTCTGAAATCCTGACCCGTATCACAATGATGACTAAGTTTTTGCTTGTTTTCAGGATCTCTACAGTGGATTAATTGGTCCACTGATTGTTTGTCGGAAATCTTACTTGAAAGTATTCAATCCCATAAAGAAACCGGAATTTTCCCTTCTGTTTCTTGTTTTTGATGAGAATGAATCTTGGTACTTAGATGACAACATCAAAACATACTCTGACCACCCTGAGAAAGTAGACAAAGCCAATGATGAATTCATAGAAAGCAATAAAATGCATGGTATGATACATTATTCTAAAACCTATTTTTTCTCTTTTCTTCTTTCAAATACAATCACTTTGGAGACTACCCCTTTGTTTCATTTTATAATAAACCAATCCTGCCAGACTTTGCATGTGAGGTAGAATTCTATTCAAAGCAAAAAGAGGGACTATGTTTAAAACCATCTATTAACTTCTCTCCCAATGCCAAAGTCTCATTCCCTTTTAAATAAACTCAAAATTGGGAATAAGATTTTTGGTGCTAAGTGACTAGACAAGCAGTGCAATATTATTGACCTTAAAGTGTCCATTTCCCATATCTGTAGTGAAATAAGTTCTATTATCTCAAAAAGATCCCATTCACTAACCTAATCATCGTATTTCCTGTGAAATAGCTGTTGGTTTAAAATATCCCAGAGGTAATAAAAAAATATCATGTTTTCCCCCAGCTATTAATGGAAGAATGTTTGGGAACCTGCAAGGCCTCACAATGCACGTGGGAGATGAAGTCAACTGGTATCTGATGGGAATGGGCAACGAAATAGACTTGCACTCAGTACATTTCCATGGCCACAGCTTCCAATACCAGGTAAGGGCCACCCACCGTTGTTATCCCTGCTCTATTTGAAAATGTTTTAACACAAATGAAGAGAACATTTCCTCAGAGAGACTTAGGAAACGCTTAAGGTTTCAAGAGAACTATTTCCAAAGAGTGTGGCACACAGCAACTCCAACTGCTGTCACTATCCTTTGCTACACGCTGGGCTCTTCCTTGGATTTATAGTTTTTACTGGGCTTTCCGGGAGTTCTGCCCACATATTCTTGGGCAAAGTATTGGAATGGAATCGTCAGCAAAGAGAGCAGGAATGTTCATGTAATGAGGGGTCAGAGTACAGAGACTAGACTTTATTATAACCTTTGCCAGTTCTAAGTTCTGAATGTTAAATGGCCTGAAGAGAACAAGATCATCAGTTTGGTGTCAAGCAACTGATTGGTCCCTGGATTTCAATCATACTTCAACTGCTCACGCAGTGCTGATTTCAGCAGGAATCAGTAGCCCTCTTGGAAATGCTTTTTTCTTATCCTTTGAGTTAATGTAGAAAATTCAGAAGCTACCACAAAGCACACTGCAGAAAAGACTATTTTATGACCTGTGTTTTGGTTTACCTCTTAGCAGACTTTCAACGCCATCCCTGCAGAAAAATCTCCCGAGTGCTCCGTCTAGTTGGGACTCTACCTGAATTGCCCCTGGCTTTGGCTTCTCCATCAGCCTCTTTTTCTGCTCTCTTCATTGCCTACCTGCCCTCAAGTTCACAGACCAGCTTATCTAGGATGGGCTCAGCAAGAAATGGGGCCACAGCTAAATTCCCTTGTGTGACCCAAGTGCTCTGATAAAAAGGAAAACCAGAGTCAAATTGAAAGAGATAACAGGTGTTCCTGATTGATGAATTCATTTTCATCCCATCTTTCCCTCATGCATCCTTAATGGCCCATAGTGCCAAGGTTTAGCAAAGACCACACATCTCATTGTATTAGATGTAGAAGTGTGGAGGGTCTCTCTCTACCCTGCTCTCTTTCTTAATGGGTTTATTCATTTTTCTAATATCCCTGAGCTGGCCAATGAAAGATTATTTGAATGAACTCTCACACATAATAAACATTATATAATATTTGTCGTTTTTCTAATTAAGCACAGGGGCATCTATAGTTCTGACGTCTTTGACGTTTTCCCTGGGACATACCAAACCTTAGAAATGTCTCCAAGAACACCTGGAACCTGGTTACTCCACTGCCATGTGACTGACCACATTCATGCTGGAATGGAAACTACTTACACCGTTCTACCAAATGCAGGTAAATATCCAGTTAGTAATTCCAGAAGGCGTGTATCACGAACATAATTAAGGTGCGCTACTTGGCCTATAGACTTCTCCCATTTGTGAACTTACTGTTCTGATTTCTTCCTTCTTTACCTCCAAGCAGGAATTTTCTTTCACTGCTAAATGGTGTGGGACTCTGCTTCTGTTCTGACAGCTGGTACTGACGCAGCACCAATAGTGCAAACTGACACCAATCTGATGCATTGTTACTTAACATCCTTAAAACTGATCCGTGTAAGAGAGTAGTTGTGACTTAACAAGTCACTTTTAAAATTTACTCTTTCTTAATAGAAAGTATTACTGGTTTTTTCTAGGTAGTATTTAGTACAGGAGAAAGGCTCCCCAAACCCTAAATAACCCAATATAATTTCAAATAGTCAATCAGGCAAAACAGTGTGTTTCTGTGCTTCTAGGGGGAGGGGAAGCATTACTGATTATTTGCCAATGATTGTCTCAGTCCATTTGGGCTGCTGTAACAAAATACCAGACTGGGTAGCTTATGAAGAAAAAGACTTATTTTCACAGCTCCGGAGACTGTTAACCTGAGGTCGGGGTGCTAATATGGTAGGCTGAGGGTCCTTCTCCATGTTGCAGACTTATTACATCTACACATGGCAGAAGGACAGGCTAGCTCTTGGGCCTCCTTTATAAGGACACTAATCCCATTCATGAGGGCTCCACCCTCCTGACCAAATCATTTCCCAAAGGCCCCACCACCTAACTCTATCACTTTGGGCATCAGGTTTTCAACACAAGAAATCTGGGGGCACACAAACGTTTAGACCATAGCAAAGATCCAGGGAAAATATAGACCCTAAACTCCCTGCTCTGCCCACCCCCACAAGAACACTCCCTCCTCCACAGGCACATGCATCTGCACGCACACAGTGAAAACACAAAAAAACAAACAGCCCCTGTATGGGTGCACACTGAACACTGACAAAACGTGTTGTATGAAGAGTAAAATTCCTGCTATAACAGCTGCAAGCTTCGGTGTTTCCTGGGTCTTCTGAGTTCAGAACTGTTGGAATTGGCAATGGCAAATCCAATGAGGGGAAACTCCTTATGTTTCCTCCTCAAAACTGGCATAAAAGGGGACATATAAATGGAAGAAAATATAGAAGTCAACATATTTCAAAAATTAAAAATCACTGAAGAGCAACCATGGCTGCCAACGAAAAGTTTAATTTCTGCTCCTCAGTCTTACACAAAGGCCTCCTAACATGAAAAACGATTTCCATTGAGACCCTTTATTACACAGAGTGGTACTGAGAGCACCAGAATGCCAAAGACTCAGACAGATAAACCTCTGGCTCTAAAGCCAGGAAGTGCTAAACAAGGTGAAGAGCCAAAGGTGAGAAAGAAAACTTTAAGCAGAATTCAAAGAACTTTAGCACACATGGAGACCACACAAACGATGGTCCTGCTCAGAGAAATAACCCAGAGTGAGGGAACTCTGAGGAAGGCCTTCTGGAGATCTGTGTGTACAAATGCCTGGCATTCCGAGGATGCTGCTACAGGCTGAGCCCACACACAGAGGCAGTGAAGAGATCCCCTTTGTATGATAAGCCTGGAAGGAGAAGAGGGAGATGATCACTTGCTTGGCTGAAAAAAAAGGGGAGACTGTTCTAAAAGCCGTAGTAAAAACTGCAGAACAAATAGCAAATGTGAAGGGACAACACACGTTGGAGAAAGGTTAAAGACAAACTTGGCTTTTACAAAGGGAAAAGGTACTGTATGGGACTGAAAGAGGCAGTAATGAGCCAAAAAGATAGTTTGAACATTTCACAGAAAAATCGGGGAGCCACATGTACCAGTCTGAATTACCCTGGAATGAAAGTTTGATAAATCTTTGGCCAAGTCTACTTTAATTCTAAATCTTAGAAAAATTTCCACCTACCAAGATATGGACAAGAGAGAAAATCAAGTTATGGTGAAATCTTTCAATATTATGCACCAGGAGACAGACAATTTCCTCCACAAAGAAAAAAAAATTATTAGAAAAGAATTGTGGATATCCTGTCATACTTAATGGTATGCCTCACTTCCTCTAGCAGAGGAAGCATAAGGAAGGCCTCCTCTGACAAATATAAAAGGTACTTTTTTTAGACTGACCCTTCCACAACAGTCAGATAACCTTTGGGAGCCGTCTGCAGGACGACAGCCTGCTTAGCTCTTAAGTTCCTCATAGGCAGGGAGTGTATATTCTGTATTTCCAGTAGGTGCCCAAATCCAATCCAATACTTGCTTGTTAAATATCTAACCACATATTAATTCAATGAAAAGGAATTTAAAAAAAAATTTGGATACAACATCAGACTCATTTAAAAGTTGCAAGATCAGTACAAAAAAATTCCTGTATACCTTTTACCCAGATTCCTCAAATGTGAACATTCTGCACAGCATCATTTGCTTTCTCATCTTTTCTATCTCCCTCTCTCTCTACACACACAGACTACAGGTGTTATAAATATATGTATACTCATATTTCCTAAAAACAAGAATATTCTTATAATAAACATAATATATCAAAATTAGGAAATTAAAAATGATTCAATACCACAGATCCTGTTCACATTTCACCAACTATTCTAATCATGTTCTTTATAAAAATAGAAAATCCAGCTCATATACTGTGTTCAGCTGGCATGTCTTCTTAAGTCTCCTTAGTCTGGAGCAGTTCCTTGGTCTTTGTCTTTTACAACTTCGACGTTTTTAAAGAATATAGGGCAGTTGGCAGTCACTTTGCAGAATGTCCTACAATTTGGCTTTGTCTAATGATCAAACAGACCCAAACTGGGTTTCCTCACGATCAGATTTAGGTTATGCATTTCTGGGCGAGATTCTCACAGAAGGGATGTTGTGTTTTTCTCAGCATACCTGTCAAGAGGCACAAGATGTTGATTTGTTCCCTTCCTGGTCATGTTCATTTTGAGCACCTGGTTAAGGAGGTGTCTGCCAGGTTTTTCCACTGTAAAGTTACTATTTTTCCCCTTATAATTCATAAGGATCTTGTGGGGAGCAAAGTTAATTTTTCTTTAAGTAAATCAGTACTAGAATGAGAGATGTCTTTTAACATATAAAGAGCAGAATATAAATGAACCAAGAATAAACAAAATAACTGCAAAAAATTAGAATACATTTCTAATCTAAGCATCATGTACCAATGTTTTTAACCATATGATATATACTATTTTTAATAATGGTCTTAAAATTTCTTTTCTATAGAGACCAAGTCTGGCTGAAAGAAATAAATTGGTGATAAGTGAAAAAAAAGAAAAAACAATGATTCATAACAATATATGTGAAAGTGTTTAACAGAATGCTTACTTTGGAATGGTGATAAGCATTAAAAAAAAGACTGAAATATACACTTTTGTGCATTTGTGGGGAAAACTGTGTTATACTGTTTCATATGAAAGGATCAACAGGCTGTATTGTGGCACATGACTGACTCTAGTACACTTGGTAATACAATTGATCAGTATAGGCCGTTCATATCACCACTGTTATGGCCTTACAAAACTGTATTTAAGAAAAAAATCTATGACCAGATGTTGCCCTGGACAGTCCTCAAAGGATCACTACTGAGATTCAATGAAGTGTTTCCCAACTTTGACTTCCAGTCAGTCCCTCTAACATGCTGCTGACATTATTCCTAAAGAACCAGTGGACCTGGGGGCACAGGTGTAGAGGAAGTAAAATAAAAAATAGCACTAAAATAAGATAAAATATTAATAATAAAATTTCAAAAATAAAAGTTTAAATTGAAAAAATCTTTAAATGAAAAATAAAATAAAATAAAATAAAATAAAATAAATTAAAATAAAATAAAATGATGTCAATCTGAGTTTTGTGAACCCTTGAAGACATGGTCAAAAGGATGTTAATCTGAAACTGGAGAGAGGCAGAGTTACGAAACAAATCTATAAATTAAATCCTGGTAAAGATGAGAGTTGCCATTAGGAGATAAGTTTTCAAAATATGGTTGTGAAAACACCAGGTGAGTAGCATTTTTGCCCAGCCTTAACCAAAGTCTAAGCACACCATCAGTGAGCTGAACTTGGACTCAAAATCGTTTAATAAGAGGCTAAAAAAGAAAACATAGTTCTTTATACTTCTTTATTTTCACATAAACTCTAGCTAAGAGCAAGAGTACACATCAACAAAAAATGGCAACAGGGCTTTGGCTGAAAAACATGCATTCAACAAATCACGTTAATAGCCAGACAAGAAGAAAGTTAGCTTTGTAAACGTCTATCTCATTTGATACAGAGAGTAACACAGCAGTTACCTTTAAAAGTAACATGAAAATAAAGTTTGAAATCTTCTACTGTGGGGACACATTAACATCTTTCTCAAAGAATATTAGTTTTTAAAAAAGTGACCCGAGAAATCTGGAAAAAATCAAGACAGTTAAATTCTAGGCCACTTGGAGTGACATTCTTTCGAGCATACTTACAAAATGTTTGTGTCCCCGGGATGATAAAGATTGTCGTGTCTCCAGCAACAGTGAATTGATGTTCCCTGGTATAAAAGTCAGTCTCTACCTTTAAAAATACACGCCTTCTTTGAGGAAATTCTTATGTCTTGTAGCTTTTTTACATTCTGGACAATGAAATGGATTCAGGTCATAAATTATGAAGCTAATAATACCACTATGGTATGCAGCCTGAAAGCACTTGCCATATATGTCCATATTCAATATAAAAATGCTTGATTTGTGTTTTTTATCTGGCATTCAATTTTCAAAAATTCAGTCTCATAAGCCATTGTGGTATTTTTCAAATGATACCTTCAAGTCAATGATTTCTTTCGACTGCAGTAGAGAAGATATGGCAGGAAAAATGCTGCCGTGCCATCTTCTGGGAGGACGTTTAAGAAATCCCTTAGTTCTAGTTCCACAGCAACAATGGACAATGTTTCTGTTTGTAGGAAAGAATATCTGAGTTAGAACTGATTTTCTGTCTTTCATCTGATTCTCTTAATCACTCAACCAATTAGAGGCTGATTCAGGTGACAAAATGTTATAAGAGAAAGGGAGAAAAAAAACAGTGTCTTAAATCCACAGACTGCTTTATAGTCCTAACAACTTATTTTTTCTTTCTAGAATCCGTTGAAGTTTATTTTATACTAGCCCCATGCAATTTTTACTTACGATTTCTTTGCTGGAGTATTTATTACATTATTTATCAATAGATTCCTATTACCCTCTAAAGAAAAACAATCAATTGACTACTGTTTTTACTGTTAGGAGTATACTTGCAGCTAATTTATAAAGACTTCGCTAGGATAGGAAATACTATTAATTGTTGGATGACATTCTCCTCAATCAGTTCCTCTCTGTTATAAGATTTTCATGTTATTAATAAGCACAAATCTGTTTTCAAAACCATTTACTTTTTTTCAAACTGCAAAGTAATGTGTTCTAATGAACATTTTAAATATTAAGAAATTCAGTAAACATTTTTGTAAAGATAACTATGTAATTTTTATTCTATTGCTTCTTGATACATACATGCTGCCCTCTGCTGGGAAGAGAAGGGGTGACACTTAAGAACAATGTTCTCAGTAAACATTCTTTGGTGACAATCTCCTGTGTGATCCTCGCATGCCCACCACTTACTCTATTTGCAGAGTGACCCAAATATCAAATCTCCTGCTCAGGTGTGTGTACCTTCATCCAAAGTTATCTGTCCAGTATTCAGCAACCTACATCATCCATTACACAAAGGAATAACATGCTCTTGTTCCTACAAAGTTACTGAGTGGTGCAACAGTGAGGAATGGGAAAGACCCCCATCTCTGCAGTCATATTTGGGCAGCGATCACACTCGTCTACCTGCGCTCTGGGTGACTTTAAGAAAATCACTTAACCTCCTGAGTCCTAGTTTCCTCATCTCTAATGTAGGGGTACCACCTGTTAGCTTCCAGAGTCCTTTGAGAATTAAATTAAAATACGAGACATATCTGACAAAAAATAGAATCTTTTAATAAATAACAACTACTAATTAATTTGCAAAGCCCATGAATTATCAATGCTTTCCTAGCAAACTAGTTTACTTGGCCTAAACGTGGAACCTGTTAAGTAGTATCCTAGATACAAAAAACTGAGTGAGTGTAAAGCAGTTATAGAACCAACAAAAATCTTGCCACTGCTCTGTTCTCTTCTGCCATCTCTCTTCTGCCCTGGCAGAGGGGCTAAAACAGGTTATTACTCCAAGAACAACGTCAACATCTTAAATCTGCAGAGTACTTTAAATCCTCCAGTCTGTACAGAAAATATCTGTCAAATGTTAAAAAATAGTTATTTCGGGCTAATGGGACTGTAAATGACTTTTTAAACTTTAGGTTTCTAATTTACTACAGTACTAGAATTTTTACTAATAAGCACAGTTCATTATCACAAAAACAGTAATAACTATTTCCTTGAAACTAACAAGCCAACCACTAACCCCAGTTTCAACGGCTCTGCATTAGTGCAACGGTTCTCAGCTAGTACAATTTTGCCTCCAGGGGACATCTGGTAATATTTGGAGACATTTTTGTTTTAACTGTGCAAGTGCTACTGGTATTTAGTGGGTGGAGGTCAGGGATGCTGGTAACATCCTAAAATGCACAGGGGACACAAATATCTGGTTCGAGACGTTAGTCGTGACATGGTTGAGAAATGCTGCGCTAGAGAGTAAGAAATCCAAGCTCCTACGCATATTATATACGCCCCGACCTTCATCTTGCAATTCTGCCTAACTTTACCTAGAGTAAATTTTAAAA
The DNA here is from genome assembly GCF_009834535.1 of Camelus ferus. Taxonomy (NCBI): domain Eukaryota; kingdom Metazoa; phylum Chordata; class Mammalia; order Artiodactyla; family Camelidae; genus Camelus; species Camelus ferus. Next base: position 97,917,946 of record NC_045696.1, read on the forward strand.
TTTGCCTACTTTTACTCTAGAGTCAACCCCGAACTTTTCATCAGTCCCAGGCAATTAAAAAATCAGCTTGCTTCTGGTTACTGACTAAGGAGTAGACTTGGAATTTAGTTTCAATTCTCCTAGCTCCAGTCCTGGTCTCTTCTCTGTATACCACAGCTGCCAACAGAGAGAGACCCCCCCCCACCCCTTGAAAATGAATCTAAGGTTATTCAGGTGTCTCCTCTTCAAATCAGTAAATAGTTATAGAATGTTTCCTATGGAGAGCATGTTGCTGGCAAGGACAGTGCAACATGAAAAATGAGTAACACACTATGCCAGCTTTGGAGGTATTACAGTCCAATAAAGGTAAATCACACACAGCACCTAGTCCCATGAGCCAGACACATATATACACACATACACGTGTGTGCATATACACACATATGTATGTGCACGAATGTGTGTACACATAATATACACATGCACAGGTGTGCGCACACAGATATTGTAAAGATATAGAAAAATGGAACATTTGGAGGAATGATTATGGGTAAGTTATGCGTAGAGAGTTTGCGGATGTGGATCAGAAAAGGATGAAGAGAGTCTTTTGACTAAGAGAGTGACGTGGCTGGGTGAAGACGTGGGATATCTGCGTTGGAAAGTGACCCACCATAAGTTCAAAATTATGAGATAAATTTGAGCTGGACAATCAAACACATGACACCTCCACCTTCTGAAGACCAAAAAATCACGCAGGGAGAGGGGTAGGACAAAAAGTTAGTATAAAGTCCCCTCCTTGTCACTCCAATCATAAATATACAACTTTACTTAAAGGGAGATCTCCAGAAAAACGCTGCTCAGTGCCTACCACTTTAAAAGTCAATTACCTCAGCTGGAAAATACATTTCCAACACTATTCACTTCTAACATTTTATGTACACTGATATCAATATAACCATGCCTTTGTCATCAGGCCAACCATTAACTAGTGATATTAACACACAAAAGTAGAGAAACTGATACCCATATATCTACCCAGATTTATAAATGACTATGAATTATAAAAATTCAAACAACTACCTATGCTGTAAAATACTGCATAATTTAGAGACACTAAACTTTGAAATCTTTGAGAAATTTGTCAGTCCTTAGTACTTGTTTATAATTATGATTAATAATCATAGTAACTTAATTTCCTACATGAAATAAATTAAGCACCCAGACCATTAATAAAAAATGTACTCATCCTAATGGCTATTCAGATTTGTTAAATGCTGAGGTTGTAAGTTTCTCTGATGGTGATAATTTGTTGGTAGAAAAGATTAACTTAAAAGCATCAGCTCTGGAGCTAAAAGAGATAAATGAATACCATGTGTGGTAGAGGGGAACATATGAATGCTGAAAATAAGTTCTCCAGATGGTTCTGCTAAGACCATCTTCCCTACACTTGAGAATCACATGAAAAACTAGAGAAAGCAAGGCTTCAGCAGATTAAGGAAACTAAAACTTAGACCCTCAGTTAAACTTAATAATCAAGCCAAAAAGATTATTTTACCTTTCAGTGATGACAGATAAAGTTGATATTTCTCTCCACCACATTTTATTCTTTGACAAAGTTCAGGCAGCAGTTTTTTCCACCACAAAGTCTATCTTAGGGAAAAATGAATACTTTTTAAGTTTGATGCATTTTATATTCAGATTGCCAACAAGAACAAGAAGGTTGTGCTGGGAAGCGCAGGGCAAAACACATCATCTTGGTTAAGGGCATCAGACTTTGTTAGAACAGTCATCTGCTTAAACTATAACATAGAATTCAGATTTGTAACCAGATGTGTATTGTACATACGTACATGGCTATTTTCAAGAATAAACACAGACATGTCCTGTTATCAACTCTTAGATGGCAAGAAAGAAGGAAGGAACAAAAGAAAAAGTACTAAAGTCAAAAACTCTTCTAATTTCTAAAGACCAGACAGCCCAAAAAGAATTTTCCCAGCATGCATTATATTTCCCAAATTTTCAAGTAGTAGCCTACTTTATCACCAAACAAGAGATTTTTGATGACGATAACATACCAGCACCATACATTTTAATATTCTCTAATAGTACTCAAAATACATAACACGTTAAACATACATGTTCTTCTGACCCATACAGCCCCACAAGGTTGGACTGGCACAATCTGTCCACATTTCGCAGAGAAGGCAACAAGATTATCATCTGATTATCATTGATAAAGCCTAAAAAACATAATCTGAAAAGCATACCCGATTCTCTTCTTTCAGTTCGTGATTAGCATATGGGATGACTGCCTCTGGGCATCTCTCTAATAGCCTGTCTATGCACTGTTCATACTCTTTCAAACGTGTACGACACAGAACATGGACACTGAGGCCGGCAATAGTGTCTTCTGAGAGTGGCTCCAAGAATGGAACGATGGAAGCTATGTCAAATGAAGGACCACATATAAGAGACTATGAACAGAAAAGTGAAATGTTATGGAATGAGGTACCCGAAAAACTAATGCACAACATACAGAATACAGTTTTTTAAAAAAGACTAAACCTCACTTGCCAACAAAAGAAGAATGCAATTTTAGAGCACATGCTATATGGTATTTACTAAGTCTAAGTAGACCGAAGAATTAAATCATCCTGAAACCACCTCTAGTTTAAAGAATAAAAATCTGCTTAATGGAAAGCATTTTTAAAATAGCACGATTTTATTTGCTTTGGCTAGACTGCATATTAACACTCATGGGAATGCTTTAAGCCTCTACCCTAAGAAAATAATCCACATGGTGGTCAAGACTTATGTCCAGTGATGTTCACCTCAAGAATATTTATAATATTGAAAAACTAGAAGAAACCTGAATGTTAAACAAGAAGTAAATGAGTAAATAAATTATGAGTATATTCAAATAATGGAATATTTTATAGTTCTCAAAATTGTTTTCAAAGGCTAGCTAATGACAAAATGCTCATGATAAAATTAGTGAAAAATCTCAGTACAAAATTATATTCAGAGCATGATCAGTTTTGCAAAACCTACATAAGGTCCACGCACATCTAGAAATGCCTTTGGAAGAGCACAAGATTTGACACAGAGACCAGCTTGTTGGCTGGGAGGACAAAGCCCATTTTTTATTTTCTTTTTCACACTTCCCTGTATTTTCCAAGGTTTCTATAATAAGCACTCACTACATATAGAACTAAAAATAAAATTTAACATTTAAGAAAACTAAAGCAATCATTAAGAACCTAATCATCTCTATCAATACCATTCACCACAAGCTGAATGACATCAAGCAAGTATTACTTTAGTTCTCACAACTTGACCAATATTTTACTTTTAAGCATTTAAACTATAAATACTACTTTTGATACTGCCACCAAAATAATCTCTGCTTTCCCGTTCTTCTGGATAAAGATGAGATGGTCATAGCCTGATTTTCTTCTTCCTGTATCCTTTTTGCTACAGCATCTCCTCAGACTCACAGGAGGATATGGAACATGAACTATCCATTTACAGTCAGCGTCATTATTTTATTGCACATATCTACCAAGGAATGGCTTGGAGAATAAGGTTGGTCCTTTTCCTTCCTGAAAGTTTAATAATCACCTTTGTCTGAATAATTTCCTGACAATAAGGTAGCAAATATGAAATAAGGTGATAATCTACCACTCACAGCCTCCCCCCAAATGAAAGAAAACACAGATTATTTCTATATTCAACTCTTGATGTATCAGGATAGTGATGGGGTAGGAAAGAAACAAGGCATGGGTAACCCAAACTGCGGTTAAAATGAAACCAGTCAAAGCTTGGTACAAAATGGACTACCCATGAACTTTTAAGTGGTTGTATCCGTATCACCAAGAAGTTTAAAAATTAGAAACACTGGACAACACATGTCACTGGATAAAAAATGGTCCAAGCATTACTGCTACTATTTACACTCTCATTGTTATCTGCTTCCAAGCAGAGTGCTCCATTTTTTTTTTTTTAATATTGAAAATGAACTCTCCACCCCCAAGACATTCACTATTTATTCCCATTTCTGATCTAGATCCCTCACCCTCAGCTGACTCCGTGGGGCTGGAATCCATAGAATTCTGTCTTCTCCACCTACACAATCACACCTGTGGCTCTAAGAGAGGTGGCTGGCAAGAAGGTGGGGAGGGAACCAGGAAAATTCTGATGAAAGGCAAGGCGTTTACTAGTTACTGCATCATTCTAAAATAGCGGCTTTTGGAAATGTAGATGATTTACAGATTGTTTTAATTTTTGACAACTATACTATTAGAGTGATTGAGGACAAGAGACTGAGATTTACATCAAATCTGCTTGGTGGTGGTGAGCCGGTGGGTAGAGGCGAGTCATACAATTGTGGAAAAGCTTTCTAGGTGATTCTGAAGCTCCTCATTCCTCTAGGGGAGAACAGATGAGATCTTTTTGTTTCTTGATGGTTATTTTTATTCTTAATGACTAGGACTAGTTGACTCAGATAATTTAGAAAGAGTTGTAATTAGGAAAAGGATTTAGAAAAGTTTAGGCTGACTAAACTTTCTATCCTTTAACAGCAAAGATTCCCAGAAAGAAGATACCCTTTTTAAACTTTCAAATGGATTTTAAAAGATCACTGAATTACACTTTTAAAGCAGAGATTATAAACAGGCTTTGAAGCTTTATCAGGTGAGATTTAATACCACTTACTACAATTATAATTTAAAATCTGTAATTAGTATATATGTTGTAGGAGGGCAAGTCCCGTCTGCCTCGTCCAGTGCTGTACATCAATGACAGTTACGGCACATGATCAAAGAATATTTGGGGAATGAACGAGTCTGAGACTAAGCCCTCAGCAGCCTCTGTATTGTAGTACCCTTTTAGGGTACTAGAGCTAGGAACCAAGAATCCTCTCTGGCAATTTTTTTCAAATGTAAGCAACACTATTTCTGAAGACATCGCAGGCTGTCTAGAGGCTAAGACTACACAATGTGGTCTCTTGAGCTTCCTGTCCTGACCTCCATCCCCAATTTGACAATTTTGTTTCTATAAGCAAAAATCACACTGACACCAGTTCCCAGTGTAAACTGGGGTTGCAAACTCAAAAGCCTAATGAGGTCACACAGATGATGAAAATGCACCACGGCAGCTGGGTGTAAGGAACATGGATGCCAGACACTCAGCACGTGGACCGGGAGACATGGAGATGAGACTGGCAGACTGGACGGCGCCAGCACGGTCCAAGGAGGGCAGCCCCCAGGCAGCTCCAACCCGCGGTCTCAGGGACCAGGGTTACCGCTGAATGGAAGTTCTGCTGAATTTTTCAAAACAAACTTGAAACTCAAAATTCTTGATTTGAAATCTCAATTTGGCAGCTACTGTTGAGCTACACTGGGTAGACCAAACAAAACAGATAGGAGGATTATATTCTGTCCTTGGGCCACTGACTACATTAAATAAATCACATACACATCTAGCCTGGTCCGATTCACCAAGTCAAATATGGACTTTATTTCTCATTGCCAGTCAAAACACTGTCAGAGTCAGAATTCTTGCCGGATGGTCTACATTCTCTTGACTGTATTTGTTATTTTTAAAACAAGCCTTTCAGGAGCTTATAAAGCTGGCTACTTTGATTTACTTCCTATAAGACAGAGAGTAGTGCCTGCCTTAGGCTAGAGGACTAGACTATGTGAGTGAACACTAAAATAAAAGTGACTGACATCAGTGAAAACACAGCACATTTGCCATACTTTCAGTTTCCCAAAGTGATTTCAAGTACATCCTGAAAATGAGGCTAGAAGGTCACAGGACTTGGTGAAGCTCACTCATCCACCGGCAGCAACCCCAGCCTTCCCGTCTGCAGTTTCGGGCAGAGACAGGAATTCCCACAAGAGCTCCTGAGGAGGTCTAACAGTAGATTTCGTCCCCAAAATTATATACTCTAGTTAACAGGACACCAGGTGTCTTACCAAATTTAAATCTTATACTATATTGTAATATGCATAGTCATTTTTTTTCAAAGGGGCATTTTTATTTACCTGTAATTTTGAAAGCTCTTCCATACAATTTTTATCAGCTAAGGAATCAGATGATATTAAGACATTAACCCATGGAGAGATTAAGCCATAATGACTGCAACTGTTTATCTAAAATATAAAAGAAACTTATCGTAAGTAAAATACAGCAAAACAAGATTTTCTTCATCTATCCCACAAACAGCAAGCAATCCCTAACCTTCTGCCATGTTGCAAAATTAGGTATACGTTTTCCTCAGAGTGGGAAGAAAGCCTTAGAATATATTCCCCTGGAAAAAGTTTCAGCCTTGCTGCTTCGCACTGAATAAATCTGTACTGGATATCTCCTAATGTTTTACCTTTAAGACGATTTCGAAGAGGCACTTTCTAGCAAAAAGGGTATTATGGCCTTTAAGCTAATTATACTCAAAGAAAGCTAACAGTAATACTGAAAATAATTTTTATTTCTACCACTCTCCTTCGGAGGCAAAATCTCTTCCATTAAGTTCTCAAGACAATTCCCATAAAGACTCCCTTATTCAAGAAAACCCACATTAGCCATGGCATCCATGACGGGTGAAGGGGCAGCTAGGACTGCGGGAGCAGGAAGGGTAAGAACAGAACTGAGAGGGCAGTGGGGACTGCAGAACAGCTCTTGTGTGTGCAGCCGAAGGAAGGGGGAGTCTAGGAAGGAAGTGTCTCTCCCACAGGCCTTCTGCAGCCCCTCTCCCCTCAGGGAGGTCTGCAGCTCCCTCTTCTCTTGTGTTCCACTTCATGGCCCTCTCCTGATGGAGCACAGACGGGCCTGGGGAAAAGCCCCTTCCCCCGCAAAGGGCTGCTGAGGCACCACTGCAAGTGAGTAAGACAGAGCAGTGGGGGGCGCTCTTTAGAATACAGCATTCAAAATGTGGACAACTTCACTCACACACAAGTTTTAAGTGTGTTTTTAACTCCTGCTTTAAAAAAATCTGGTAATAAGAATTATGTTTGATTTTATACCATTAAAAATAAGAAGGGTCATTATCATAATGGGTAATATACATAAAGTTGAATTCACTGCACTATTCCATTATCTTACCAGATCCTCTGATGTTCTCAACGGTACAGTGTCAGGAGGCTGCCTCTTGGATAATCTCCAGATGTACTGTGATGTAAGCTTGAAAAAGAGTTCCTGTAGCACCACATCGGGGAGGCATGCTACCAGCTGAGCTTCCCAGAGGTCTACTAAGAGCTGAGGAATTGTATCTCCATCCTTACCACAAAGCACCTTGACAACAGTGAGACAAGCCACCATATCTCAGATAAATACAGTACTGATCAAGTTACAGCTGGTCTGAGTAGCACTCCATCACGTGGGCCATATAGTCAATAATTTATCATTAGCATCAGCGTCATGGCAAAAGTGAATTTAGACATTGTAATGGGAAACACACTCCAGGTCACATTAACAGAATTTTTCCAGATACATTCTTCTAATCTGTACTTTTGTAAATGGTTCTGTGTCTGTTTTCTCAATAAACAAAGGAAAACTCACTTCTCTTATTCTGTTCCCCACCCCACACCAACTTCACCAGACCATCCAGAACAATTACCTTTTCAAAGCAACACACCTTAAAGAAGGAATCTGCTTCTTCAATTCCAATTTTGTTGTTCTTCTGTAAGCCTAGGACTGAAGCCACTAGCAACCCAGGCTGTGTCTCCTTCAAGTGAACTGCAAACTCAGTTGGAACAATCTGTCCCTTCCTCTGCTGAATCAGGAGCCGAGGTTCCAGGATGAAGCCACATACCAACTTCATCTTCAGAGAGAAAAAGAAATTTAGGAACAGAAATATACATTGCATTCATCTTCCAAACACATGCTAGTGCATTCAAAAGTCATGGTTAAGGACCTACTGTGTAGCACAGGGAACTATACTCAATTTCCTGTAATAACATATAATGGAAAAGAATCTGAAAAAAATATACATGTATGATATGTATGTATTTGTATAACTGATTCGTTTTGCTGTACACCTGAAACTGACATTACAAACCAACTACACTTCAATAAAAAACAAAATTAAAAAAAAGAAAAAAGAATCACAGTTAAGCCATTAATAATTTAATTTCAATTTTTTCCTTAACCATAAGTTCTAAGGACATCATGGATAACAGTCTTTCTAGAAGTTACTATTACTTAATTAAGCATCAAGGTGTCCTATTTTGTAGACACCTTTATATTTAGGTCTATGTAAGTTTTTTCAAAATTATGAAGAGCAAATTCATCTTTCTAGAATACTACTCTTCACAGCAGAGGACATCTCAGAGTTGACTTGCTATCCTCATAACAAAACGTGCCATTGGATAGCAATAAAGCACTCCTGCTCTTCTTGAATAGGCTTGAGACATAATAAGTGCTCAATTAATGTCTCCTCTTAATTTCCTGCCCGAGTGATTAGCGTCTTTGGCTCATGTCCCTGAATGGCCTCTCCTCCATGGGGAAGCTGCCTTTTCTTCAAAACGCCACTCAAATGTCCAGTCCCCCACACAGTCACTTGTGACTTTTCCCAAGTGCTGGCTATTTCTGCAACTACCTGACTCTGGAGGCTCAAGGTTAATATCCTACTCGCTGTACTCAAATACACACCACTGTTCTGTTTCCAGTGGATACACCACACCGTCCCCTCACACCAGTCAGACTGTCGGCTCAGGGAAGGGCCTGCATAGTCTTCGGTACCAAGCACCGTGCTGTGAACATGCCTGACACCAAGCTGAAAGGTCGCTGTATACCCACCACTGCCATTTACCATTCATATTTCTTTTCCATTTGCCAAATCCAAAGCCCAAGCACTATCACTTTGGGTCACTTCCTCTCTAATATTAAGTCTGTTTTCCTCTACAACTAAGAAAAAATGAGCTGCACAGAAGCCAGGAGAAAGCTAAACACCCCAGGACCACTGGGTCCTATTTAAGCCTGCTGTCAATACCAGGGAGGGCACCGTACCTCTGGGTGGCTTTTCATTTCATTTCTGTACATGTCAAGATCTCCCATTTTCAAAGCCATTGCTGCTTTGGTCAATGTCACTAAGATCAGTGAAAACCCAGAAGTATCCAGCTTCCTTAAATAGCTGATGGCAGTTAAAGGATCAATATTCTTCATAGAAGGACTACAGAGAATATGGGGCAGTTGCTTTGGCTCAGCCACGTGAAACATCTGAACCACTTTTGCTGCTAATTCCTTTATGAACACAAATGAGAAACTGAAGGTCAGTCAGCCAATAGAAAGCAACAAAATCAATCAGCAAAAAAAAAAAAAAAAAAAAGATAAAAATCAAGATACAAACATTCCAATTAAGGTAACAGTATAGTATAGTATTATGTCCTGATTTAAAAGGAGAGTTGATGGTGATAAAGTGGGAGATCTGAGATGACTCAAAATGAACTCTTTACTGAGTTATGTTGAAGGAAAAGCAGGGAAAGTGTGTACCAAGTCATGGTCAGCATTTCTAATCTTAACAAGAGTTCTGAAGAAGGAAAAAAGATAACTAGATTAAAGTACACTTAATAGGCCATTATAAAAAATTACAGCTTAGTACAAAATATACTCAATGAGGTAATTTAGAAGAGAAAATTTCATTTCTCCCAATAGCTTAAAACATTTGGTATCACAACACCCAACTTTGCATATTTGCATTCAACTCTTTAAAAATGCATGAGGGGCAAAAAAATACTCCTTAATCATGTCTGAAGGTCTCTAGGCCATGATTTCATAAGGGAAGCTTTGGACACCTGGAGACTGGGGCAACTAGGGTTGTGAAAAGGGCTGTGGATGAGAAGAAGGCGGGCAAGGCCCAGGTTCTGTGTCATTCTCCTGAAGACAGGCCACTGTCACACTGGGCAGGTCACTCAACCACAATGGACCACATCCCCTTGTCTATATGATGAAAAAGTATAAGAAGATACTACAAGTTCTTTTCTAGGCTATAATTCTATGACTGTTATTAATGAAGAAAAGGGCACAATAGTTACCTTGTTTAGAAAAAGAAGAATACCAAAGGAAAATGCTTGGAACTTGATTTGTAAGCAGAATTACATAAAATAAATTGCTAAAACAAAAATTTTAAATATTAGATATAACTAAATAGAAAAAACTGTATTCACCTCACTTAATTCTTCATCCAGGTTTTCATAAAGTGAATGATTAATGTAAAAGATTAATCCCCTCTCATATTTCTGCGATCCATTCTCTACTGTCCAGTCCACGCGGGCCAAAACTTCAGCCATAGACAAACCAGACATCTTGTAGTATGGCAAGGCAAGGTGGGAATGTTGGGTGTCAAGCCTAAAGGGAAGGAAGTAAAGAAACCTCAAATTTGACATTTTTAAGCTTGGATGTCTAACACACTTGATAATAAAACAGATCATGCTTTCCAAAAGACATTAATCTCAAAATACTTTTCCACTGCAATTAGGAGTTGGAACAAGCTCCTGAGTTTTATTTTACAAAATCATTCTAATTAATGTAGTTTCTTTTGGCTGCTCATAATAAAAACAGAAAAACAACTCATAAGGTGATTTTAATATTCATAACATGGCGCTTAAATAATGATGTTTATAAGTAGGAAAAGTCTTTTAATTTATAATGATTCCTATGGGTCAAGTTAAGCCTTTGAAACAATCATATACCAAAAAATTATAAAGATCATTCTCAAGAATAAAAACCACTATTCAACCTAGTGTCCTTTTCTGACATCATAAAAGCATTGACTACTAAGATTAAAATCACAGACTGTCCAAATGGTGCCTCTTCCTTAAAGCTAACAGGCTAATTAGGAATAAGGTTGTCTCAGGGATTTTTAACTGGTCATGCCCCACCCCCACCCAAAGGCCTGAAAAGAAGCTAAATTAACTGGTGGGAGACTCATGAGGCTGAGACTCACTGCTCATCCAGTGAACTCTAAGTCCTTGAAGGCAGGGAACAGGTCACGGTCATCTTTGTATCTTTAAGCTTAGCACACACAGTACCTGGCACACAGAATGTGCTCAACAAATGCTTGTGAAATAAATGAATAAATGAACCACCACCCTTATCAGGTAACTACCAGAGATGGAAAAGTCAGTAAGTACACCTGAAGCTCAGGATGGCTTCTCTAACAAGTTTCCAAGCAGCATCACCAACCTGCTGTAGCAGTCTCCAAGGTGCCCACAGCTTTCCCTAAATGCTTCTAAAAGCTCCGCTTTCTCTCCCGGTTCCATCTGACTGGTATCCATCAGGGCCGCTCTCAGTAACAGGTGAGCCTCGCTGAGAAGGTGGATGCAGCTCTGGGTTTTCGCAGTCCTTGTAGGTATTACTGTAGTCTATCTAACACAAAAAAGGCAAGCAGCTAATGTTGCTGCAGAAAGGCTCCCCAAAGTTTCCGAATTCTTAAGAATACCTATATATTTTGTGAGTGAAGTTAATCCTTAAACAGATTAAATCTTAAAAAAATAAAATATTTATCATTCTGATAAGGCCTAGCTGAAGCGGTTTTCTTTTCCCCACAATGTATGAGCCAGTTTAATACATACATGATTGTAAATATTCTCTTGTTCAACAGCACATTAGAGAAGATACAAGTAACACTGTAATACTAATAAAACTGTTAACTTAGCAATAATTAAATCACAGTTTGATCAGGTGAGTGAACATATCTGAAACAGTTAATTTTGTTTAAAGTTCTGTTTAAATCTTTCTCAAATTCAGACCGAGTATCCTTCCTTTATCTTAGTTTCATCTGGTGAATTTAGGTTCTACTACATCTATTTTTATAACTCACAGTGGGCTTATAAATATTATCACCAGCTAATGTGAGTTGATCAGTATTTTTAGCCTCCAGTAGGCAAATCATCAAGATGAAGCCTAGGACTTTCAGTTAAGCAAGACTAAAAGGACAGGATGAAGCTGATATAATTATCAGCATTAAAACGCAAGGGACAAATCAGGCAAACCTTGACCTGATGACCAAGATTAACATCACCAGGGAGGGGCACATGAATATTATGCACATCCCAGTGTGATACCTCAAAAGAGACACAACGTCACCTACACAATGTTCTGGCCAAGAAAAAGAATACATAAACTGAATCTAATCATGAAAAATAAAATTAAAAAAATAAATTTTTTAAAGGTGGAGGGGGACAAATATTTTTCAAAAAAGTCTATGCATGCTATAAAACAAAGCAGAATCTAAAAAATAAAACTAGTGACTATAACAAAAAAGAAACAGACAGATGCAGAGAACAAACTATTATGTATAAAATAAATAAGCTGCAAGGATATATTGTACAACACAGGAAACACAGACAATATTTTACAATAACTATAAATGGAGTATAGCATTTAAAAATTGTGCATCACTATATTGTATACCTATAACTTACATAATATTGTACATCAACTGTCTCAATTTAAAAAAAGAGAAAAGAAAAAAATTTTTTAAATGAAATAAAGAAAGGCTCTGGATTAAAAGAGGCTAAAGAGACATGACAGTTAAATACACTACCTGATGCTAGACTGGACCCCGGACCAGAGATGGGGAAATGCTGCTAGGCCATTACTGGGTAACTGACAAAACTGAAATATGAACCATGGACTAGATGAAGTATTATGTCAACGTTAAATTCTCTGAAGCATATGACTGCACTGTGGTTCTGTAAGCAAATATCCTAATTCTTGGGAAACATGTACTGAAGTATTTAGAGGCATTAGGCAATTATGCAATTTATCCTTCCAACAGGTCAGGGAAAAAAACGTGTTTGTGTGCGCACATTTGGAAAGTGCAAGAGTGAAAAAAGAGGTGGGGGGAGGGTGTAGCTCAGTGGTAGTGTGTACTTAGCATGCACAAGGTCCTGGGTTCAATCCCGAGTACCTCCATTAAATAAAAAAATTAAATTAAAATTTAAAAAAAAAGAGAGTGAGAGAAGCAAAAGGGGTATAATGTTGACTATGGGTCAATCTGTGTGGGGAATATATAGGTTTTATTTTTACTATTCTGATTTTTGCAATTTTTCTGTAGGTTTGAAATTATTTCAAAATAAAGAGTTTATAAAAATTGTCAGGGTTAAGCAGGCAGTTGTCACTCTGGGAAAAGGAGTAAGGATGCCCATGGGACAATGCTGCAGTGCCCCAGGACCATCTGCTGATACTTCAAAGAAGAGTGAGACGGGGACATATGATCTAAGATTTCTTTCAGCTCCATTTCATGGTTCTCTTTGCTAGAATTCAAAGTAACAGTCAAAGGCTATTTATATTTAGACTGGCTAATCAATTCTCATAGGAGAGTAGGTATGAATAAGGGAGTTTTATTTTAGTGAAGGGAATTTCTCCTGGCTCCTCAAAGGTCAGAAGCTGTGAAAATAAGAAGGTGAAGATACGCACACCTCTGTCAGACAGAGCCTGGAAGCCGGCTGGCTGTGGCATTCTGAATGTACGATCATTAGAATCAATTTCCAGTCATCAATTAGACTCTAAACTTCTACAAATAAGAATTAGAAGTCTGAAAGGAGTACCATTTCTTTGTACAGTTGCACTGGTGAGATCGTATTCACAATATACAAATTCCACCCAGCCTCAGCTACAGGAGGTGCTTTGAGGTTAACACTGGTCCCTTTTCTAGAACTAAAAGCAAAACAGAGCACAGGAATTGTAGGGTAAGACATATTATCAATAAATGGCAATTTTAAATGGTAAGTATCAGTTACCTAAAATATTATAACTATGATATCATTTTCATTTAATATTTTCTTTGATGGCTACACAGTAGATTTTTTACAGAACATCAGTTCACAATACTCTGTAGGCTTATAGCATTTAATATACTATACTGTCATGGACTGATCAATCAATCACTTCCAATACATTCTTTAAGTATTCTTAAATGGGCAGTAAGCTCACAGAACAGGCAAGACTTCTCAGAAGGAAGAGAAACTTGGCTGTGAAAGTCCCTGTGCCCAAGCTCTGTCCAGCATGGGGCCTTCCTGAGTCCAGCATGCCCTATACTACAGATCAAACCAGAAGCCCAACAGAGCAACAAGCAAAAGACTCATGGCTGCTGGCAAAATGCAGAAGACAGAACTCTAAGTCTGCTTAAAGCATCATCTCATCTCTTGCTTTCACTATGTGATGCATTTTCTGTAGTATACAATCTTCTAAAAATGTAGACCTTTGACCAAATGAAGTTTCAAATAAATTAGAATTTTTTTAATCATTTAGAAAAATACAATACTTTTTAAGATGTCAAATGTGCGAGATTACAAGTTGTTTTTCCTCTCGCCAGAGAGCTTTCAGGATCAGTCAGTCTCAGACCACTTAGTGCACACTCTAAATGACCAGTTACCCAAGTCAACCTGGTTATTCCTGTTGGTGGAACAAAGCACAGGCACAAATAATTTGAAAAAGAAGAAACTTATGTTAAAAATTAAAACCGATGTTCGACTTGAAATATACTCTTCCCCTAAAACAGATTTCTTTCCTGATAAAATTTTTCACAGAGGATGTTCATATTAGATTGCATTCCCTACCACTAAATTCACAGTACAGAAAACATCAAACAGAAGTGTAATTAGCATAGCTGGAATTAAGCATTCTATTCCAAACAATATGAAAGCAGAAAACCAAAGAGTCAACCGGAAATTAGCATTACTAAAATGCAATTTTAAGGTAGATTAACACATATCTATACACTATGAAGGTGCTTTAAGGTAAGAAATGCATTCCTAATTTCTTTTGAATTGAAATACCAGAAAATAATTTTTGGATAAAAATGTAACCACTGGAAGATCAAAGAAGAAAAATAATAAAGAGTCTTGTAGTTTGGATTAGAATAAAAGGCTCTGCCTTACTCATTAATTACACAAAAAAACACGTCCTTCAACTTCTTATCTAAAATACCACAGATTTTTATTGAAACTACTTTACAATTCATTTCTTTCTAAAAGTTCAAAGTCAACTATAAAAGACATGATAGAGATCATTAGAACCTTTTCTTACTCTGTAAAAAGAACACCATAGAAAAGCCATCTGATCACTCCAAGTTTTGATTTAGAAGAAGATAAGCTAAGATGTATGCAAAATATACCAGTAAATAATTCATTCCAGAAGCTCTGGCGGGAATGTCTGAGGGGGTGAGGGGATGCTTACAGAAGCCTCTTGGGTGACTCTCTTCTCTCTGGAATGCTTTCAGGGTCTGCCTTGGTCAAAAGTATGACGTGGTTTTTAAAGTGACAGATGGCTTTCAAGCCTATGAAAAGCTGTATTCTTAAAGCACAGACATCCAGACTGACAGGTGGGCAAGCCTAGTGAAAAAACAAACAAACACAAATTAAGCCAAGAAATAAAGTACATGAACTCTGATCTCCAAAAGCTAATGTATTTGATACAATTTCTCCTTTCCCCCCAACCTCCTCCCCCCACTCCCCTGCCAAAAGCAATCCAAATTTCTATTCTCATCAGAGCAAGGAGGTTACCCTATCTAAACATATAACTAACTATTTCATGTGTGTCTGACAAAGCTACTCAGCACTTGCTGACTTGATAAATGCAGACAGCCGGTGCTCCGGAGGCCCCTCACAGCCGTGGGAACTCCCGCACGTGCCCTCCAGAGCAGCTCCAGGAGCCCAGCCGGGCGCTGGTTACCTGCCACCCAGAGGATTCCCCACCAACAGCAGACTGGCTCAGGGTACGTCCAAATGGGGCTTCTAGGCAAAATCAGACACTATAAAAGGATATTCCACTGCATATAAAATGTTTCCTAGTGGATGGGTGTGTACGATAGAAATGCTTGCGTGTTCAGATGGCCCTTATTAGCTCTGTAGGTATGAACACTACCTAGAATGGCTGACAGGCTGGGGTGTGTCAGGTAACCCGGAGGAAACCCTGGACCAGGAGCCAGGCTCCTGTCCTTATCAGGAACCATTCATTCAAGTAGAATGGATAAGAAAGATCATGGAAGAGCTCTTTCTGGGACTCACAAAATGATGTGGCGAGGCCTCCCCACCTCCTCCATTAATGCCTTTTGGATTCTGAGGTCATTTTCATCGTCCCCTTTATACTAAGTGCTTGGGGGAAACACCTGTTTATTTTTTCATTCCTAAGAGAATGGTTAATGTGGCCTTGGGTACGCTGAGGCAGAATCTCAGAGGAAAGGGAAATAAAGACCACATGCCCTTTGAACCTGTCTCTGAGGTTGTGAAATCTTTCTCAGACACCACAGCTCCCAAGCCTGAGTCAGCAAGGGAGTAAAATGACAGCCTGCTCATTCAGGGGCATCTAGGACTTCAGAACGGTGGCGCCTCAGGGAAGGGGGGGCCAGGAGGTGTAACCACCCCTGTCCTCCGCTCTGCTGCCTTCAGGAGGACAGGCCACAAAAGCAGCGTCCCTCACCAGCTCTTGTCTCTCCTCTTGTCTCCCTTCTTCTCTTCCTTCCTTCTGTTTTTATGAGTCTCTGAGAAGACCTGGAATTATGATTTATTTTCAAATGCAGACTGATCCTACCTCAATCTGTTCTGCACCCCTCACTCCACCATCACTACCTTGACAAGCCTATGTCTCCCTGAGGTTTAAAACAAAAAACAAGGCAAGATGGGGTGGAGGGGAAGAAGCGAGAGACAAGGAATCTGCCACCTTTCCATTTTAACTAGGGACGTCATCCTTATTTTTAAAATAATCTCTTGAAAAGGCTATGTGTGTATGTGTGTTAAACACAGACAGAAAGGCACGAGAGGGCTGTGATTCTGGTCTCTTCTCTCAAGCGGCTGAAGGTAAGTGGTGGGCTGTAAGCCTGGTCAGCAGCAGAAAGTTACAGGCAGGCCACAGCAAGAGAGAGAACTCAGATCACGATAAAACGCTATTACATACCACGATTTGGGCAACAGTGATCAGACACAGTGAGCACTAAACAGGGTCTGGCTTGTTAATGTAACCATCATCACTGAACACATGTTTTTCCAGAAAAAGGCATTCCAGCTGCCAGATGGACATAAACTAACTTGTGAAATATAGGCCATCATAATTTGGGGGTTCCCTGAAGCATGTATGTTCATAACAAACATCCACTCAAATAGCCTATGCTTCAGAGGTAAAATTGCACATGATGAACAGGATGCAAATCATCAGTGTATTTCTGAGAAATTCAAGGTCATAACAGAGAATTTCAGCATAAAATTGCCTCAGTCTATTTTTGTGGTCAAGAGCTTTTCAGAAACTAAGCATATTACTTCTCATTAAAAATGAGGGTTACAGATCCAGCAGATCCATTAACACTAGATCAAAACTACGGAAATACAGAAAGTTGTTGAAGTCTTTAAAATGACAAAAGAATTATAGGCGTATCTGACAATAGTGTAAATAAATCATTTTAATACACTCTATTCAATTTTGTGCTCTTGAATAAACTGATTTCTGTACTGTTTTGTTAACAGCTCTATACACTTGCCACCAATATTTCCATTAAAAGAGAATAAAATTGTAGTATACTATAGTTGTGAAGTGCTCTGAAGTTAAACACTATACATTTTCTTCACCAAACTGTAAAACTATGCACTATACCTAAATTGTGGGTGAAATGTTTTCCCAGGAATCTTAAAAACTGTTATCTAAACCATGAATCACAAAATGCTTACTATTTTACATCCAAAGATTCTAACTGAACAAACAAGACTTTAATGATTGCCAAGCTTAGATCCAATGAGGAAATTTGCAAGCATTCACAGGTTCTGTTTCGACTTAAGGCTGCGCTGCCCTAAGCCAGTTCTAACCTTCAGGGTGGTGTCCACATAGGGGTCCTCCTCGCGAGCGGCTGCCGCGCTGCACCGCACCGTGAAACACTGCAGGTTGTTACTGAGGAAGAGGAGAGAGGCCACTGAGCAAAGCGGAGGCCAGTAACCAACGTGCCCATAGCTGGGGGGATTTCACAGGAGAACAGAGCGACGGCGGGGCTGGGGGACGACCCAAGTACTTATCAAATGCTGACAAGTCATACTGCTTAACTAGAAGAGCAGCTCAGACCCCCTTGGAGCAGTTTTTCACATACATAACTGGTCCCCACCTCACCCCTACCAAATCATAATCTCCAGGGGCTGAATCTAGATAAGTATATTCCACAAAGCTTCATGTGTGGCTGTGAGGTACACTCCTAGTTAAGAACCATGAATCTGGGTCAACACCCTCATTTTATAGACAAAACGATTCCCCCAGGATCCCAAAGTACAGACAGGTGACAATCAAAGCCAAGATTAGAACCCAAGTTTCCTGATTATTATTATCTCTATCCCACTCATTTTAGGATGAAATGGAGCCTGGATTATGCTGGCAACACGCTTAGATTACACAAACCCAAATCCAATGGTAGAAGGGGAAATCAGAGACTGTCTGAAGGAATCCTTAGAATTACCTAGTCCAGCAGCTTGCTGTAAAGATTAGGGCCTGCAAGGTACATGACTGGTCCAAATCCTCTCTGCAGAGTGGAGCCAAATTAGACCCCAGGTCTCCTCACTCCTCACCCTCCTCTAGCTTTTTCCACAAGTCCAGGCTGCTTCTGCACAGTAAAACAACCTGGGGACCCCACAGTAAGTGCTCCAATAGACACCTGGAGACTAGTAGATAAGTCAGCACTCCAAGATTGACATTAAAAACCGTCAATGGTTAACTTAGCTACAAAACCTATCTCGTCATGGGTTCCCAGGAATGATTTTTAAAACAAATTAGACAGGGAGAGAAGTAAAAATGAACTCCATTGACATTAAAAAACAAATGAAAGACTAAAGCAAACCTAACAATGATCTTCAAATAGAAAAAAATACTTCTTTAACAAGAGAGGCATTCTGACATTTTCAATGTTGCAAGACCCTGCACAGGACTATCCATCTGTTTATTAGGGCTTCAACTTCAGCCTCAGCCCACGGGGGTCTCTGTCCATGTCCGCATTGTTCTAGGACATGACCTCTGGAGTCATGACAACAGCTGGGATGGTAGCACCATTGCTTACAAATCTAGAGTAGAGAGTTAGGACCCTCAGGAAGTAAAATAAACAGAAGGGACTCTGTGATAGTGGGGACCATAAAAAGCACCTGCAGGGTCCAGAATGACAGGTCAGAGTAGCTATGACCACAAAGATGAATGAATGACCTTTAGGTTCTAGAGATAAAAAGGCTGGGTCCTCTGACTCAGCTCCACCAACAATAATCCAGCTGTTGGCTACTGCTGGAATACTTAGCAGCAGTATAAGCAAAGAATGGAGTAAACTGAAGTGCATTGGCTTGGAAAGACGTCCAGGATCTGCTGCTAAGTGAAGCAGCAAGGTACTGAACAGTGGACATCATATGATCCACTTCTGTGAAAAACAAATCATAGTAGTACATGTATTCTTTAAAAAAAATAGTTGGATGAATATAGACCAATTTGTGACACGATGCACTCTGAGAAGGAAGACTGTGGGATGCTTTCTCATTTTTGAGTATTTATAAGGATAACATTTCTCATGATTTTATATGAACTCTGGAGATTATGATTTGGTAGGGGTGAGGTGGGAACCAGTTATGTACGTGAAAAACTGCTCCAAGGGGGTCTGAGCTACTCTTCTAGTTAGGAAGTTCTTTAAAAAAAAACTCTATTGCCTTTTTTTTTAGGGTCTATAAATACGCCACTCTTTAAGAAAATTTTCAAGACAAATTTATGGATCAAGATATTTCTAAAATATGTATCTATTGGGTAAAATAAAAAATATGTTAAAATGCATTCAACAATATAGAGTTTAAAATAGAGGGGTGGGATTCTTATTAAGAATCTGAATTCATATATAACAACTACTCTTCTAATGTCTAATGCTTCTATAGTTAGGTTAATGATACCAAAGTATCTCTCGGTGCTGATGTTAAGAAAAGCTTCAATAATTTCCTACCTGGAAACAGGCAAAACCCACATATTTTAAGTCCCTTTAAGTCCTCATAATACTATATTTTCAGGACCCTATATCATTCCTGTTATCCCATCAGACGCCAAGTTTTATAATTCTCTTGTTGAAGCCTCTCCCATCCCCGCTTCCTTCTCTCGTCACTGCTACTGCCCTGCCCACTCACTACTCTTACTGAACCATCCCAATAACTTATAATCTATGTTCAAACCATCCTCCATATTGGCCAACATTCGTTTTCCTAAAGCAGGGCTCTCATCACATCACTTTCTTTGGTTAAAACCTTAAACAAATCTTTAGTTTAATTTCCAAAGCCCTGAGCTCTCTCTCAAGCATTATTTGCCACACTTCTCTATGTTGAAACATAGCTCCTTTATATGTAATAAAGAACATCACTATACAACACTTTGGAAATTGAAAAGACTAGTTACCTCCACACTGTTCGGTTAAGAAACACACAATAGCATTTTTCCCTACACCAAAGAGCGGGAAGAGAGGGGAGCACCCCGACTGGGAGTGGGCGTCAGAATCTCCAGGTGGGTCCTGTGCTCTGTGAAGTATACTTCAGCACCTGCTGGAGATTCTGATACTACCACTCAGTTGAAGAAAAAAAATCACTGTCCTATGCAGTTTATACTGGATGCTCCTGCAAACCTGGACATAGCTTTGTTTAGTTTTCCCTCTAGCTGTAATGCCCTTCTCTTCCAATCTGTCAAATTCTAACTAGCTTTCAGGCCTCAGTTCAAACACAAAAAACTTTCCTCTGTGACTCAGCCAGAAGTAATTTCCCTCCTCCCATAGCCTACGCCACTTTCACAAAGTCTTAAGACATTTTTCACAAATCTCCCAGTGTCTGTGGCCCTTGTATGTGTCTCCAGCCCTCTCTTGTGTTGTTGCTTCAGAAAGCAGATGTTGTGCCTTATTCATGGTTGGCTGGCCAGAGGGCTCAATGCAGCGCCTTGCACGTACTTGAAACTCAAAAAACAGGAAATAAAACCACAAGCATCATTTACTGCTGAGATAAAAGGAAATGAGATTAGAGTCCCACTTAGGAACCCAGTTCACATGCCAGCTTACTAGGGTAAGGCAACTCGGAAGACATCGGCTACCAATTAGCCACATGACCTTGACCAATCCCAGCCTCTGGACTCCTTCCCCATCTGCGCTACTCAGAGGGGGGAATCAGTGGTCTTTCTAACCTCTTCACAGTTCTAACCCATCATGAAGTAACTCAATGCATACAGGATATGATAGCAGTGGGAAAAAAAAATTAGGAAATCTAAAAAGAAATCTAAAGAGATGCCCCAACTGGCCTCACTGACTTTCATTAGAATTTCCTATGAAAATTTTCCCTCAGAAGAATCTTATACTTCCTTAGAAAGATTTCCATCCAGTCTAAGAAAATAAAACAAAGGCAAAACCAGAATCTGAATCTCTGACATTGGAAAAGCAGGTATGGGCCATTAAAAAAAAAAAAAGATGCATATCATTAATTTACAGCACTACACACTGATTCACATAATTCTCATTTAAAGATTTAGAAGGTACCTCAAGAATTTACAGAAAAATAAGTGACTCAAAGACTAGCAAGTGACTGGAACATACCTTGTGATGACATGTAAAAACTGTGGTGTGAGCACCGCCTGCTGAGACCTCTCAGGATATTGGTAGACTGACATTAATTCAACAGATTTGACAATCATGTACAGATAGCCCACATGAGGTAATGAGAAGAAACAAAAGAGACTCAGCAACTCTTTTTCCTGAGATGAATTTTTCCTATCGGAAGTAAGAGAACCTGCATGAGAAAAACGTGGAAAAAAAAAAAAAAAAGCCATGAAATCAGTAAATAAAGGGCATCAGTGTTTTGACTTCTATGCAAAAAAAAAGTCTATAAACGGGTAACTGAAGAGCTGCTTAGGGGAAGCTGCTCTTTATAGAAGAATGCCAGTAAGAAATGAAAATGGAGTGATATAAGTAGAACATTTTGAAACTTCTAATACGTTAACAGATGTAAGTAACAATTATCAATGTTTCTTAACATCACAAAAAGAGCCAACGTTCTGAAAGAACTCAACACTACTTGTGTTACCAAAAAAAAACAAAAACATGACCATCATCATCTCATTATCTGATAAAACCTATCTAGATCAGCACTGTCAATAGAAATATGTGAGCCACATACGTAATATAGAGTTTTCTAGTAACCACTTTTTATAAAGTAAAAAGCAGGCAAAATTTAAAAAATATGTTGTATTAATCTAACATATCCAAAATGTTATCATTTCAACCAGCAATAAAAAAAATTAACGAGACTTTTTTTTTTTGCCGTACTAAATCTTTAAGGTCTAGTGTGAATTTTATATTTATAGTATATCTCCATTTAGACTAGTCACATCTCAAAGTGCTCAGCAGCAACTTGTGACAAATGACTACCATCCTGAACAGTGCAGCTTTAGATGACAGGGAAATACAGCAGACACAGGAACATGTTAAATGACACTGCAGGGAGTCAGGCAGCAAAATTCAGACTGTGGCAAATTCCACATTAATAGTCCAGTTTCTTGCTAACTAAATTGCAAAGAAAAGAGAAAGAGAGAGGAAGGCAGATCCTACCTATTAAAAGAGACATAAAAGACACAGGAACCAATTGCAATGTATAAACCTTACTTGGAATCTGATTCAAACAAAACAGATTAGAGAAAAAAACTTGCAGATAATTGGAGAAATCTGAACTGACTGGATATTTGATGATATCAAGACATTTAAAAAAATGTGACATGGTATTCTGGGTTTAAATAAAATAATTATTTTCTTTTAGAAACACATGTTGAAACATTAATGGGTAAAATGGCAATAATAACTCTGGGATTTGCATCAAAATAATCTGGCATGGGGCAGGGGTGGTCATGAGGCAACACTGCTGATGCTGTGTGGTAGGAACATGGGGGACACTGTACTATATTTTCTACGTCTGTGTGTTTGAAATTTTTCGTAAGCAAAGTTTTTTTAATAACATACAGCTCTGACTGATACTCTTCAAGGACACCCACAGAAGAAGGTCCCATTCTGCACTTTCCACAATTGGCCCAAAGCAACTGGTCCAGTTTTTACTGCCTCTTCTTTCCACACACATCTTTGCACTTGTCAGACAGAAGTGCTCGCTCATCGCCAAACACACGTGATGACTTTACACGTTCCAAGTGCTGGACCAAAATCTCCATCTTCTAAAAGTTTTACTCATCCATCAGGGCTCAGCTCACATTGCACTACCTATGCCCTCATTTGTCCCTAATATCCTTAAAACATCCATCAGGCGCCTACTAAGTGTCACTCCTCCAGGTTCTGGGGATACAACAGAGCATGAGACAAAGTAACAGCATTCATTCTAGTGAAGGGGATTAGGACAGAGACTAAACAAACTGCAGTATGTGGAGAGGGAATAGTTTAAACTGAGAAGTCCTCAGTGGTGAGGTGGTATTTGAGCCATGAGTTGAATGACTGAAGGCACCAGTTGTGCAAGATCGGAGGGAGGTACGTTCTTGGCATGAGAAGAGTTAATAACAGGTCTTAGACAAGTGCACTTGGCATATCTGAGGAACAAAGAAAAGCCACATGGATGGAGAATCGTAAGCAAGGCAAGTGGGACAAAATAAGCCCAGAGTCAGGGTCATGCTGGCCATGGAAAAGATTTGGGATTCTGGGTGCTGTGGGAAGCCACTGGATAAAGCATTAACCCTCTAATGTGGTTGTGGGCCCTGTCTGGTCTCCAGCCTCGTTACAACTCCTCTCCCTTGCTTCTCTCGGTTCCTCAAACAAGCTGCCTCCTCGGCATCTTTGCTGCTTCCTCTGCACCAGCCGTATCCCCAGATCAGCCCCCATTCACTCTGCAGATCCTCTTTCTCAGGAAGCCTGCCCCGACCTCTTAGCGAGGTCAGGATCCTTCCTTTCAGGCTCTCAAGGCCAGGGTCTTTTCTCACAGACCACCCCTGTCAGTGTGTAAATATACACTCCTTTTTGGGATTATTCCATTCACGTCTGCCTCCCCCTGAGAGACAGTAAGCGCCATGTGTGCAAGGACTTGGCCTACTTTTGCTCATCATTGGTTCCCTAGTGGTCAGCACAATACCCAACAGAGCAGGTACGTGATACATGTTGACTAAAAGAAAGAAAAAAATAAATGAAGGTTATACACACATTTAATCAGAGTAATATTTATATCTCTCCCTAGGTATCACCTTAAGATGTTAAGAACAAAACTCAATAGTGATTCTTAATCTTGGTGGCCGATCATATTGACCAATTAAGTCAGAACCTCCAGCATGAAGAGACGGGGCATCGGTATTTTTAAAGCATCCAAGTAAGGCCAATGTGCAGCAAGGTTGAAAACCACTGCTCTAAATGGATTTCCATTCAGTACACATTTTCCCACGTTGCTCACAAGATCATCGTAAGAAGCTCTGCCAAAAGCCCAGCTGGAACCCAACCGAACCTCAGCTATAATACAGCTCCAATTCCCCTTTTGGGGCCCAGTGACTATTGCAAAAAGGGAAATGGGTTTTGTCAGTCAGGTCCTCGGCATGGCTTCTCCGAGCAGTCACGACTTCCCTTTCTAGTGCTCAGTTATTCGCTAAGAACCTACCCAAGACCACAGGGAGACTCAGGAGAAGAACCTAACCTACTACTCACATCGGTCTGCCCTCCCAGGCCGGAGCCTTTCACCCCACTGCACTGCAGCACTGTCACACTGACCTGTTTGGTAAATGGGCAGCAGCTGAAGTGAATGCAACTTGATGTCATCGGACAAGACATAGGACGAAATATCAGGAGCAAAACGTCTGTGAGTTTAAAAAGAGAGGGAGGGAGAAATCTAATTTTCATGTACTTATAAGCACATTAATTAATACATATTAAATCCTAGTGAATAAAAAGCTTTCTAATACCTATAAAGCAGGTGCTGAACGTGGAAATATTTTATTTTTTCATCAGCTAATCCTGTCAATTCCAATGTAACAGATACTCCAGACTGTTCACTTTTTTCACCAAGAAGTTCCATGGGCTTCTGGCAGATAACAAAATCATCCGGCTCAAGCTGCAAAGTTTCATCACTGATGCCTTAAAAAATAAAATTGAAGGAAATTATTTAATTAACTCTAAGTACTACTTGAGCACAAATTAGATTTCACATCCTCCCACCAATTAAATAGACATATAGAAATTTTATTTATTTATACACACATACATCTCACATATTTATACACACATACATCTCACATATTTATAAGGCACTATGGTTCTGAAAAGCCTTAGCAGTTACTCATTTATTCCTCACAATCGATAAAGTACAACAGGGTATTATCATCATCCCCGTTTTACACGAGGAAATAAACTCAGAGTTGGTATTCCTAACCTAAGGTCATTCAGCTAGTAAAGATGAGGACTGGGACTAGAAATTCCTCATCTAGCAGCAGCTGGTTCACTATTTCTAATGATAAGTAGATGCTGAAATACATTTACGTGCTACAGAATAAGATCTGGGCAACAAGATCATAAATCCAAATCCCATGTATTAGGAATAACTAAATCTATAAATAATGTGGCTGGGCAATACACAAACTAGAGCCTTTCAGAGTAGAGTTTTCACCTAAAACAAGGAAGTAAGCTAAATTCATTATTTACCTTCTGCCTGTTTCATTGGATTGTTGGTCTTCCGTGGGTGGTGGGTAACACTCTCTCCATTTTTGGGGTCTGATTCCAGTTTTAGGATTAAGACTTCTAAGTCTGACATGACAGCAACATATCCAACACAAAAAGAAATTTCAACAGGAGTGATACTGTCAGTGTGTATAATTAAGGAACGTTCGAAGTCCAATACTGAGAATTCTTCATTAATCACCTGATACTTCAAACTAAATAAGACTAACTTATTTGTGCAGCCAACAAGAAGGTCTCCTTTCACAGGGCAACAGGAAATGCACAAGGGGGTCTCAGAAAGCGGCATCTCCAAAATAGACATCTGGTCCCTGAAGGTTTCACTGAAGGGTGCCTCCACGTTATGTCCAACCATTCGGATACACACTCGGGAGTTTTCAGTCCTTTTACTTCTCCAGTTCACATAAGCACGTAGAAACGTAGCTTTGTTTTTCTCTTCAATTGCTACCAAATAGTCTCCTGAGAAGGAAATAAGATTATACTTAGAATCTGTAATTAGAAACAACCACTTACCCTGCACCATGAAAAGGAACTATTAATGAATCTTAATGTGAATGGTTAAACTAAAGATCGACTAGAACAAAACTCTAAGTAACAAGATCTTGTGTGTATTTTTAACTGACATTAGGCATTTAGGATCTGAAATACAATCTCTCCTCATTTTAATGTCTTAAGCTAACCCATTAACGATTCACGCAGCTTACAGAGAAATTTTATATTTTATTCCTTATAGTAACTCTAAGTGTTACTATAGCTCTGAATGTACAGCTCCAACAAAGCTCTCCTGACATACAGACTTTAGTATTGGCATGATGTTAAAATTAAGTATAAATTAAGAAGCTCTGAAGAGGTTAGCAGAACTTACACTACAACACCTCTGCTTCCCACAAAAGTCATATCTTCACGTCAATTCTGAGAAATAGGATAAAGCTGTACATATTAAATAAAATTTAAATCCAAGCTAATTTTCCCTTAGTTGTTGATTTCATTAATTTTTTAAAAATTACTAAGTAATTCTGTAATTACTTTCTGTTGTGAGAAGTCAAAGTGATAGAGATACAAAATGAAAAGCATGAGGAGTCCGACCCATAAGGAGACAGTGTTAACACATACAGCCCGCTCTGTGTCCTTCTAAACCTTTCTTTCAGATAAACATAGATCAAAGAGTGGCAGCTTGTCATTTTGTTTTTGTTTTTACCAAAATGGAAGCATACTAAATATATTTAACAATCTGCAGCTTTTAAAAATTACCAGTGTACTACCAAAAGATTACCAATATAGCTTTCCCTTCAGGTTAGATACATGGATATCTAACATCCTTTTCAATATCCACAAAATAATCCTGTATGTATATGTATGTCATAATTGAGTCAACAATTCCCCTGTTGATATACTACATTCAAGCATTTCCAGTTTTTTGGCCACTATACTTCATGCAGTAATAAACAGGCCTATACCTATATATTTATTTACTGGAGGTTAGTTTCAATGACATAGATTCCCCAAAGTGAGAGTACCGGGCCAAACGGCAGGCATATTCTGAATTGTAATAGATATTTCCAGATTACTATCACAGGTCGTCACCAGCACTGCTTGAATGGGACTGCTTCCCCACATCCTCAGTAGCACTGACTCGATGTGATGGAAGAAACAGGCACTCTCATGGTTATTATAATTTATGTTCTTCAGACCACTTATAAAGCTGGCCATCTTATCCTGTGTTTATTCAGCCACGTATAATTTCTGTTCTGCAAGTTATCCACTCTATTACACTGATTTGTTTTTCTTATAAAGAAATAGCAGCTCTCTGGGTAAGAGCGATATTAATCCTCTGTTGGCCATGAATAGCAAATCATTTTTGGTAGTCTAACGTTTGACTTTTGACTTGGCTATTGTCTGACTTTACATGATGTCTCTTACCATACAATTTTCATGTAGCCATATATGTATCTTTTCCTTCTTGGCTTCTGAGTTTCCTAACATGCTTAAAACTGTCTCTTCTGTCCTCCAAATGACATAAACACACCCTTACACATTCTATTTTAGTGTTTTTTAATTAAAATTCTTACTCTCCAGAATTTTGTGGGTGAGGGAGGTATAAGTCGAGGTTCTTCCAAACAGAGAGCCTACTATATGCTTAAACATTATTAGGTAAACAAGCCCTTTTCCAGTGAACTGAAATTGAAGTGCTGCTGTTAGCACGCTAACTTCCCTTTTACAGAGGCAGCATGCAAGCGGGGGCAGCCCCTTTCTGCCAGCCTCCTGAGTGTCTCCTTCCTCCTCCTCCAGAAGGAGCCAGCCCTCAGGAGAGGCAAAACTTCTCCTGTTGCTGGTTCCTTTGATGCCACAGAGGCAGAGCCTGCATCTGTCCTGTCCACAGAGATCCTGGTGGAATGCCAAGGTATATCCTGCAGGTTCCATACACTTGTTCACTCTAATGTTCATAGCATTTTTCACTAGTCAAGAGGTGGAAGCAGAAACTTCCAGAGAAGCAGTTTCATGGGGTTGGGGGCAAAAGATGCTATGTGGCCTCCATCTTCCTTGAATTCCCTCAGTAAATACATTTAGAAAAAGTTTTTTGGTTGTGGTAAAATACATATAATATAAAATTTACCATTTTTACCATTTTTAAGTGTACAATTCAATGGCATGAAGTACATTCACACTGTTGTGCAACCATCCCCACCCTCTCTACATGGCTTTCATTATTTACATAATAC
Organism: Camelus ferus; assembly: GCF_009834535.1. Classification (NCBI taxonomy): domain Eukaryota; kingdom Metazoa; phylum Chordata; class Mammalia; order Artiodactyla; family Camelidae; genus Camelus; species Camelus ferus. The sequence goes on from NC_045696.1 coordinate 97,946,305, forward strand.
AACATAGCATCAATGCTGCATGATTATGTACAATACATAAATATGAACTATCTGTACACATCTGCAGATCCAACTCAGAACTAAGGTACACAAAATTGAAAGCAAAACTGAATGCTTTAAGAATGAAAGTAGAAACTAGGACTGAACACTGCCATAAATTATAGTAGTGTCTCATGAAAATAGACTTTGGCAACTACCTTTCTATCTCTATGAATTTGACTATTCAGGTACCCTCATATAAAATGAATCATTCAATATTTGCCCTTTTGTGTCACGTTTATTTCACTTAGCATAATGTCTTCAAGGTTCATTTTGTCGTAGCATGTGTCAGAATTGCATTCCTTTTTAAGGCTGAATATTATTCTATTGTATGTATAAAACACATTTTGTTTATCTGTTCATCTGTTGATGAACACTTGGGTTGCTTCCACCTCTTGACTCTAGTGAAAAATGCTAAGAACATTAGTGTATAAACATCTACACAAGTCCCTGCTTTCAGTTATTGTGTATATGCCCAGAATTGAAATTGCTGGATCATATGGCAATTCTATGTTTAATTTTTTGAGGCACCTCCATATTGTTTTCTATAGCAGCTCTATTATTTTACACTCCCACCAGCAAATGTACAAGGGTTCCAATTTCTCTACATCCTCACCAACACTTGTTATTTTCTATTTGTTTTGATAATAGCCATCTTAACAGGTCATGAAGTTGTACCTCATTGTGGTTTTGACTTGCACTTCCATGATGATTAGTGATGTTGATCATCTTTTCATGTGCTTGTTGGCCATTTAGAGAAATGTCTATTCAAGTCCTTTGCCCATTTTTGAATTGGGTTTTTTTGTTGAGTTAAAGGAGCTCTTTATATATTCTAGATTTTAAACCCTTACCAGGTATGTGCTTTGCAAATATTTTCTCCCATTCTATGGGTTGCCTTTTCAATCTGTTGATAGTGTCCTTTGATGAAGAAAAGTTTTTAATTTTGATGATATCCACTTTTTCTAATTTTTTTCTTTTGATGTCAGTACTTCAGTATCATATTCAATTTACTAAGTGAATTTTGAAACTAAGAATATTTGGGGTAGGGAATAGCCCAGTGGTAAAGTGTGTGCTTAGCACATACAAGGTCCTGGGTTCAATCCCCAGTGCCTCCATTAAAAAATTTAAAAAACTAAGAATATTTCTTTAGTTATAATAAAAGCTTTTTATTCATGCATCTATAAATACATGCCTATTTCACTGGTAAACTCTATACATCAACTGTTTATATATAATTTGCAAACTGTAGATAGGAACTATGCTGTCCTATATGTTTTCAAATTAATAACTTTACAAAGGATGAACTAGAACTTGCTAAGTATGTCCACCTAACAAGCCAAATGACCAAGAAGAGCTTTAGATTAGCATTTTTTTCAGTTAATCCTCACAACAGCCCTTCAGGACATTATTCCCTTCTCCATTTTACAGATCACAAATCTGAGGCTCAGATAAGCTAAGTAATTTGCATAAGGCAACACAGCCAATAAATGATGGAGCTGGGACTTAAACCTGGATGTGGTTAGCTCAAAGGTCAATGCTCACTCCCCAATAATGCTGTCTCTCAAAATGTTAGAAAGGAAAACAAAAAATGTTAGAAAGGAGGTATAAGTCTAGAGGATTCTGTGGAGCTTATAACCCTTTATAAAAGAAAGGAATCAACCTTTTTAAAACATTATGTGCCCAGGGCTTTATTTTACTTATTTTATAACAGCTTCTGTCTTCATTAAGTAAACCTGAAAATTATTATTATATTAATTAAAATTAATATTATATATTATAAAATTATTCTTATATTTACCCTTAAGCTGTGAGTCATTGATTTAAAAAAAAAATAAGTAAACTTTTCCTTTTATATAGAAAGATCATAAACCTGGTTAACACTAATAGCAGACTTCGGAAAAGGCTGCACTCCTATGACAAAATTGATATTAGAAGGCAGAAATAGCATATGATGCAGCAAACTGCTTTGTAACTTTAGAAAAGTTTAGGGAGGGTAGGGCTTGGAGGGAGAAAACAGAAAGATGGGCTTTTTAATACACTTGTTCTAAACGACTGGTGATGGGGGCCACGTGGTCTCGTCCTCCCTGCCCCACCACCTGCAGACACCCCTTTATAAACAAGTGTCCAACACCAGAGTTCCCCACAAAGCACTCAGCCCTGGCCACCAGGTCTCTCTCCCTCCAGAGCAAGGAGTTCCCATGTCTCCCCTTCCTCCCTTCACACACAAAACCTAAATTAAGTTTCCATTATTGATGAGGATGTTAGAAACCCCAATCCTTCAAAATTTCTACCACTTTCTCCCTAACTCCCCCAAATTTTATAAAAGGAGACTGATACCCTGCTAATTAAAGATTTAAAAGAAAAAAAACTGAAAATGTTTTCTGCTTCGGTAAGAGAACTGCAAAGCATTTACAGTAAATATAAATTGCTGATATAAAATTTTTCTTTTTTTTTAATGAGGTGCAAAAGGTAGGGGAGACACTGGGCTCACAGCAGGAATCTCCATGTCCATGTGACTGTGAGAGGGTGGAAAGAGACCCAAAGGAAAAAAACTGAGAAGTGGAAGATGTGTTATCTGGGTATCAGCATAGTTAAGAGTTGCTACCAGTGGCTTGATAGAAGCTGTCTCCAGGACTGAAAGTTACCCTTGAGCTATATGACTAATGCCATACCCACATGACTCCTGAACTCTAAGACAGCCAACTGAATTACAAAACCATCTTTGTTTTTCAAGGCTTCAGTACCACGCTACTGGGCTGCGTACAGCAGCCAGTATGGCTCTAGGTCAGTGATTCTCAATCTCGACCAAACAGGAGACAATGCTGGGCCACACCCCGGGGAAAACTGACACTCTCTGAGGCTGTCAGGCCCAGGAATCAGTACTTTTAAAAGCTCCCCAGGCGATTCTTATACACAAGTAGTGGCATTCAAGGATTCCCCGGAATCACCACTACCAACAGGCAAGAAAGCTAGAGGTTTACATAAAGCCTGCCACTTCTAATTCTAGATTAAATGTCTGTTAGGAAGAATGCGGCAAATCATGTAAACATACTAATGTTGCAACTGGTGAGTTTACCACTCAATACAGCTCTTGAAGAACAGGACTCTTAGGTCTAAAAAGTCAGTGGGGAGAACTACCAATATTGTGAAATGATTAGGAGAATGATACCATAATAAATACCAAAATCAGAATCTCATGCTGAAGGAGAACTTACAGATCTAGTAAGTGGCTTTCACACAGGTCTGTGGACCTGCTGGCCCCTGTTGATGTCTTCACTAGTCAAAAAGATAAAATAATAACAGCACAGTAAGTTGTTCATAAAGCAACAACATCCAATGTTTGGGGCTGTTTTTCTTTTTATAAATAATGGTGTCAGTGAATAGTATGGCTTTTCATTTTTTTTAATATATAGTTTTACTTGGTAAAATGAACAGATACTGTGTATGACAGCCCTATTTTTTTGTGCTGATCCACAGAATTCCAATGTCTGGAAATCACTGATCTAGTATTCAGTTTACTTTAAAACAACAACAACAACAACAACAACAAACTGAAACTGAGACCCAAACATTTCCATAAACTCACACCCGACCAGTTGCAAACAGAGTAAAGATTAGACAGAGATCTCAAATCCCCCAGGTTCACGCTCTCCACTTTTATTAGTAAGTACTCAGCTACAGGCTTTTCCACCTTAAATGCTGCAATTTACACCTTTACACCCCTCTTGAAAAGCTGGACTCAAATTTCACGTGTATTATTAGTTAAGAGACTCCTATGGTGAATCCTTCTGTAACCTGAAGACGTACCTATTTTTAAATGTTGGGTTTTTCTAAAATAAGGATACACCCACACAGTATCCCTAGGTACTGTTTCACATTTCTGGTGAAAAAAAAAAAGACTAGTGGATGCTGTTACTCTGTTTAGGGGGGAAGGGGTCTAAGACCCGAGTTCTACTTCATAGAGATTTAAAAATCAGCATATAATGTGGGTCAAAAATCTGTAGGAAATGGATAAAAGTATAGATTTAAAGGGACTATGAGTTGTCGTAATTGTTGAAGATGGGAACCTGGGAGATTCAGGAGACTATTCTCTACTTTTGTGTGTGTCGTTTTCTATACTAAAAAAACGTTTATTTGGTCTGGTTAAGTGTCTGGGTTGAGTGGAATCCAGCCCCCCCCCCAATCAAGGGCCTTTCCGGCAAGTGCTCCAGAAGAGGGGGAACAATCAGCGTCCCCCGCCCACCAGAAGCAGGCTCCCACCTGTGGTTGCCACCACAACCGCACAGCTCAGCTCACCTTACCTTCCGTCAGCCGCCTGACCGGGCGAGACCATAGGGCAAGCACGAAGTCCCTTTCCCACCCAGAGGTGTCGGCGTCGCTCGCTCTAGGAAGGAGGCCCCAAACCCGGGCCCACGCGCCCCCTGACACCGCTGCTACTCACCGGCCTCACTGTAGGCCAGGCGCAGCACCCTGCCCAGCGTGGAAAAGGCGCACCTCTGCTGGCACAGCTCCTGGCCCGAGACGGCGAACGCCTCCACCTTGCAGCCCGCCGCCACGAACAGCGCATCGCGTCCTCCACCGCAGAACCGCTCGGGCTCCAGCTTGCAGGGCACCACCTGCTGCGACCCGAACGGGTGCAGGTTGTACAACCGCACCATCCCCGCAACTGGCTGCGGGCCGCCCACTGGGCCCGCTCCGGCCTGCCCGCCCGGCGGGGCTCTCGGAGACCCCACACCGCTCTCAGAAGCTGGACCGCTTCCGCGAGCGATTGCGCGGAGCAGAGTCACGTGAGCGCCAGCCGGTCGGGTCTGCGGCTGGGATTCTTAAAGAGGCAGCTACCCGGCGAGGGCGCAGCCCGGGGAGAGATCACGCCGGCCCTTCCCTGCCCCGCCCCGCCCGCCCGCGTCCGCGCCCGGCGGCCTTGGACCCAGCCGCGCAGTCCTGACCACGCCTCGGCGCCCAGAGGATGGGTGGCACAGGGACCGCTGTGTCCTTCCTTTAGTCTTTTCACATTACTGCTTTGGGTCAGGCGAGATGTTCCTTGAGCACATTTTAACACTTGATCATATGCTGTCTTGTACCATTTTGTACTTGTTTCAGGGGCATCACTTGTGTCTAGGAGATAGCCTGCGAGCTTCAGTAGGATAGGGCTGCAAAAACTGCAGCCGAGTGCACACAGCTCAGCTCCGGGCTAAACACACCAAAAAGCTCCTCAGAAATACTGGAACTTTCAGAATGTTTTGGTTGGAAAAGAGTGACGCCTCGAACGTGCTTGGCAAAAAAAATTTGCTGAAGAATCGTATCGTCTAATGAACTCCAGATATTTGGGAAAAGGTTCGTATAAGCTCCAGAATACAGAGGCGTAAGGGTGAAACCACTGGCGCTCAGTCCAGTGCTGCTAAGACTGTCCTGTAATCTGTAAGTATTCCTGACATCTCAACGCGGAGCTCAGGGTTGCAATCCCATTTTCTAAAAAACAGATTTAGATGAAGCGGATATTGCAGCTACTCTTTTCAATTCATCCAGAAAGTAATCTACGGATTGAGGGATGCTGTCTTACTTTTGGCACGCAGGGACAGAACTGAAAAGAAAAAGCAAAATTTTCTTTAGGCAACCATAACCCTTTCTTCTAAGAATTGACAAATGAGATACAATTGGACTGAAGCTAATTAAACTCTATCCCCATTTCCTAAGCCCTCTAAATGAATAAAGTACCCCTAAGTAATAACCTTCTCTCCTTCACCCAACCTATAGGGACTCACTGGGAGACAACAATTCATCAAACTCAATGAGGCTGAGAAGTGGACAAGGAGGTTGCTCTGGTCAGCCAGCTAGGGCTGCAAACTCACAGAAGGCTCCTGTAGAAAACAACCAGCCTAACACAGCCCCAAACTCATTCATTTAGATACGACACTCATGAATACACCCTTTCTCCACTAAAATATCTGCCTTATTGTCCTCTTCTGATTAATTTTCTCTTTCAAGACTTAAAATTACAATTTTAGCACTAAATTAAAATTTCAAGACTAAATTTACAATTATTGTAATCTTACCTACATTTAAAATGTCTAGTTTGGAGAAAGAAGTGAGATTTGCTCAAAGCTTGCAACACCAGTCCTAGAGATAGCCACTTCTCCCCCATACTTGCATGCACCTGGGCTCATCTAAGATTCTTCGAGACTAAACATAGTAGCCAAGGAAAGATGGGGGGTGTGCCTGGTTTCCCTGTTTGTCAGTAGCTGTAAATAGAAGCTGTCTATTTGTATTCCCTGTTACAAATGCAGAGGTAGCAGTGGACACACCATCATTTCCTTCTGGGAGGCTAGGTTAGTCGGCTAGGCAGTTATAACAAAATACCACAGAATGGATGACTTAAACAGTAAGTGTTTAAAAATTTTTTTCCACAGTTCTGGAGGCTAGAAATCCAAAATCGAAGTGTCTGCAGTTCTGGTTTTTCCTAAGGCCTCGCTCCTTGGCTTGCAGATGGCCACTGTCTTAATCTATTTGAGCTGCTATAACAAAATACCACAGAGCAGATAGCATATAGACAACAGAAATTATTTTTTCACAGTTCTGGAGGCTGCGAAGTCCAAGATCAAGGTGCCGGCTTAGGTGGGAGAGGATCCTCTTTGGGGTTGCAGACTGCTGACTTCTTACTGTGTACTCACTGGCTGGAAGGGGCTAGGGAGCTCTGGGGGATCTCTTTTGTAAGAACACTAGTCTCATCCATGAAGGCTCCACCCTCATGACTTAATCACCTTCTAAGACTCCACCTTTTAACACCATCACATTAGGTGTTAGGATTCCCGTATGTGCTTAGCATCATTAGTCATTAGAGAAATGCAAGTCAAAACCACCACTGGAGACCATTACTTACTTCTCATGACTTACTGCCTTGCTTCTTTTTGAGTCCTTTCTAATACTACTTCCCTGACAGCTCATATAATTTATCCTCCACTCCAGACTTCTGGTACTATCATCTCATCCTCTTTTATTTTTCTCATTCTTACTTAGTTTTTATCATTAGTTAGCATTGTATTATAGATTATACATTTGTTTGCTTTTTATCTTTCTCTTCCACTAGAAAAGAAGCAAATTGAGAGTAGATGTCTTCTCATAACTATAGCCCCAGCACCTAGAAAATTGCCTGACAGATAGCAGGTGCTTGGTAAGTATTTGGCAAGTGAATGAGCTTGGACCTACATGAATGGGACCCTTACAGTCACATAGTCATGTTTATTTAATCTCTCATAGTCTTAGTTTCCTCATTCCTACCTTAAAGGGTTGGCAAGAGGATTAAATGAAATAATGCTTTTAAAGCATTTCACACAGTGCTTGGCAGGTGGTTCACACATTCTCTTATTCTTTTTAAAATTTTTTAATTTTTTGTATTTATTTGATTAAACACCTCCCATGTCCTCCTCCCCCCTCCCCCTGACCCTGCCAGTCTTTTTATTTTAACAGATGTTGTATATCCAGGCCTTACCAGGACCATTCCTTTCAAAGGATCCATTCTCATTTGTGATGTTTATGGATATACTGCTACCCTTCGAGTTTAGAAACAAAAGTCATCATTAACATGGTGTCTGGGCCCTTCGTACCTCTTTGAAGAAGACATCTCAGTTGAAACTTTGGAAATTATTAATAAACTTGGCCCAAGATACTGTGGTAACTTCCAAGCTGTGCATGCCCAAGGTTTGGGGTGTTTTGATTTATAATAACTTTGCTGATATTATTTTTAAGGACATCCAGTTATTTATAGCATATTTATAAAGAATAAACTCAGCATAGACCAGTCATTAGAGAAGACCTCTGCACTTGGATCATTATATATTTATAACCCAATAGAAAATGTTGCAGAAAAGGAAATGACAATCTCTTTTAGATTTCAAGTCCAAAGCACATAATGGAGGAAAGTGGGTGGGTGATACCATCATCAAAGAAAGAGGGAAGAGGAGATAAGTTACATTCCTTTTAATGAAGAAGCTTTTTAACTAAAGTATACTGTTGTCTTCAATTATTAAACAGGCAGACAAAACATCCACATTTTCATGATTGATTGTTGGCAGTTCAAACAGGGAGCATTGCTCCCATCTGGGAAAGATGAGAAATGAATCTATGTACCTTCAGTAAACCTTTATGCATGGTGAAAGGCGATTGAGTGCTGCAGAGTGTTTCTGTCTTTATCTTATTCTTTTATATGTTGATATCTGCTCATTTCTGCCATTTTTCTGTGACCTATGACCCTTTCACCCAGTTTAGGCAGCAGGAGCCAGGGAATTATATACTCCCTGCCCTCAGGGAAATGATGACAGAGCAGAACCAAAGAATCTAATTCTTGTCTTTAAAATTTTAAAAGCTCAGATGGAATTATAGTTCAAAAAGATTTGGGAAATTATGCCATCAGGCGGGACTGGTTGCCTCCCAAACCACTGATTGTTCAAAGTGTGCTAAATTGAGGTGAAGTGGAGGGTTTGAGGGGAACAAAGTAGTTAAAGGCAAGTATGTGTTTCTGAGAAGGGGCCCTGGGTCTGTCCAAACCTAGGCTCCCCACTATCACACAAAAGGGGCCCAGGGAAGGATGAAATGACAGAAATATCAGTTGGATTTAAAGAATCCAAGAGCTAAGGACAGGAAAACGGCCAGAAAGCAAAGAGCTGGTCGGCAGAGTTGCCAAAGGCCCTGCAGTAGTGGCACTGAGGTGAGGATAGACAGACAATGGGGACTGAGCAGCCTCGCATCTCCTTGTGTACCCCAGGGCAGCCAAGGCTAGTGGGGTCATGGGAGGGTGCCATACACAGCCCCTCTGGTTTCCCACAGTCCTAGGGGCCCGGAGGGAAAGGAAATAAGCAAACAGCACCGGAAAAGCCTTACAGTCACAAGTAGAAGACTGACCATGGAAAATCAACGGGGAAGACAAACATCTCAGCAGATCCCAGCCTGAAGAGATGACAGACCATATACAGACTCACTTTTCTTCTTTGTGGATTTGCTGAAAGCAAGAGTAATAATCACAACCGGAATTCTAGGGGACATGTTATTTTAATAGAACCCTCGTTATTCATAGGAATTTTAGAGGCCTCAAGGAGAAGTGGGTTCCAGCTGTGGAGATCTCAGAAGACTGCCAGGGACTCACTGGGTACCCCTGACCTCTACTGATGGTCTGGCCCTTAGGCCCCAGAATGTGCAAAGCCAGGGCATTTAGAGGCTGGCTCTCGGACAGTAAGGTGATGCAAAGATCATAATCAAGTAAATCTTGTAAATCAAGTAAATCTTACTCAAGTAAATCTTACCATTTTAAATGTTTGGACCAGTTTGATGGCTGCTAAAGAAATGGAGAGTTGCTCTCGGAATCATAACATGCATTCATTGATCAACCCACACTTGTGCTAAGAGTGCCCCTCCATTTGCTAGTACCCCATCGTTTGTTAACAGACTGGGAGGAGGGGTGGTCTGTCCCTCAGCCACAGAAAAGCTTGGGGTTGGTGGCTGCGTTTGTGACATTGATTGGTGAATATAACCAGCCCGGGGACAGATATCAAGGCATCATCCAGAGATCTGGAGGAATTCAGAGCAGCCTCCCTGCATTGTTTTCAATCCTGAGCCCCTTCTACATAGCAAGCAATCCTTTGAATTCTCTGCTGAGGGAATTTGACCTCCATGCCTGTGACCTCCATCTTTGACCTCTGTACCTTTCCTCCTTTTCCTGGTAACATACCCAGACCCACTGACCACAGGGTTGAGTGTGCAACGTATATGGATAACCATAGCAAATGCTCATCTGAGCTCCTCTAACCCCCAGTCCCTCACTTAAAAAACTTTTAGGGTCTTTCACATTGTCTTGCTGTTTTAGACTTTTATTTCCATAGTTATTTTATTTACTAATTTAGAAAATATAAAATAAAAACATATTGTTAGTGTTTTAAAAACACGAATGTCTAGAACATCTCTGAGAACCTTCACCCAGGAAACATTTGTTTAAAGGAATAAAATATCCCAGCTCAGAATTTCTTACCAATACATCACCCCAAGTCTTTTTGCAGTTTTCTACTTCAAGAGACTGACTCATTAGGGCAAAAGTCATGGTGGGCCAACCATTCTAGAAGTTTAAAATACCAAATGTTATTAAAGTAGACCTTGTGGATTACTATAGGAACCAAAAGTATATTGGTGTCCAGAACTTGTCCTGGGCTTTAAAAAAAAAAAAAGGATTAATGATTTTTTTTTAATTGAAGTATAGTTAATTTATAATATTGTGTTAATTTCAGGTGTACAGCACAGTGATTCATTTATACATATATATATGTGTATATATATATATTCCTTTTCATTCTTTTTCAGAATGATTCTTAATTTAGAATGTTGGGTAGCAACGGCACCTATGCCTAAGTTGCTACCAAAACTGTCCTCCAGCCATGTTCTCCTAACATCTGTCACCCATGGCCTTGAGAGACTGCCCTGGCACAACCTTCTATTTCTCTACCCAGGGCCTCCACCGAGGCCCAGCCAGGCCAGTGTTGTTTTCCTTTTCTTCCCTTCAGCAGCTCCCATTGCTACCAGCTGTTTGTCTTGGGATTCCTCCCCTAATAAGACTACTGAAGCCAATCTCTAGGCACTCTTAATTTGGAATATATTTGCTCCTAATTACTGTTAGGAAAATAAAACCAACAGGCAGCAGCAGAACATAACAAATACGGGTAACGTCCAAAGGTTACAGATTCTCACAGTTTTCAGAGTAGGGCTGGGCTACGTTTCCCATTTCCTTTGGGAAAGTAAATTTCTCACTGTGCCCAATGCCACACACACACGCACACACACATTTCCATCCCTACCTTTTGACCCAATAAAGCAGAGTTGATGGATTAGATGCCTTCTTTGTTCAGAGACTATTTACATTTCTGGTGACCTCTAAATTGGGTTATGCTGAGGTCAGTTTATGTCTTATTCAAGAGTGCCCTCTTTTGGAATTTCCTTACAGAGAATGGCCCCTACATTCAAATAGCTGGTAGCACCCTCTACTGGGCTAAGTTATTGCTGAAATGGGAAGAAAACCGTTACCTAACTAATAACGGAACTCTCAGATTCAAACATTCTATGTATTTCATCTTTTCTCACACATAAATATATCTATGAGTTAATATTACTTTTCTGTGAACTATTGATAGAATTTTCTATGAACTACCTATATTAATTTTTTAGAAATAAGACTGTGCCTGTCAAACACACATACTTGCAATTACTGGCTTTGCATTGCCTTTGTCATGACAGTCTAAGCCTAAATCTTTTATGAAAGGATTGGTTCTAGAGAATAATTATATGATGAAAACTGGATTATGGATAAAATAAGTGACATTGCCTTGTTTCTGGGCCAGACAAGTCCTAGTCAAGATAACATATAAAAAGGATATTTTATTTTTTAAAAATCCCATTATACAAAATCTTTCAAATGAGTCTTCTCATTATAGCTATATATTTATTAAGCCAAACGAATAAATAGACAGACAGTTCATGCCGCACAGTGGTTTGCAAACCTGAATATGCATCAGAATCTCTTGGAGGACTTGTTAAAATACATTTTGCTATGCCTTATCCCCCGAGTTTCAGATTCAATAAGTCTAGGGCAGAGTTAGAGAAATTGCATTTCTAACAATGTTAGAATGTGTTAATGTTGCTGACCTTCAGACCAAACTTTGAGAACCATTCACTAAACTATTTGGTTGGATGAATCTGAACTCTTATTAAAGCCAAAAATTATTTACAATAGTAACTCTATCATAAAATAATTTGATATATAATATATTTTACCAATCACAATATGATTCCTTTTGACATTAAAATAAATCAATGCACAAATATTTACTGAATTTGGAAGAGTACCAAGAGCATTGAGTTGATGGTCAAGACAGACGACTTGCATTTTGATCCCAGTTTTATGACTAATCGTGATCTTGGTGCCAACTATTCAGTGTCCTTAAACCTGTGTTTATACATCTGCAGACTGAGGGGAGTGAGCAAGATGATCTCTAAGGTGTCGTCATCTCTAAAATCATCTGATGATTCTTTGATGCTAACATACAAGCCTATGTGCTGAGTGAAGTGAGGTATGAAACAGAGAGCTTGCACTCTACCTGGGGACACAAGATACCTACCCACAAAAAAAGGTACCAGCCCAAACCAGAGGGAAATCCCAAATAATAGTACTGCAGCATTCCATCCGGCAGTATGATTTAAGGAAAACTACCTCTTCACTCAATCTCAGACTAAGGGAATCTGGATCTGTTTTATAATATTAACCGTATCTTTAACAGAAGATAGCCTCTTTCCCATTTTCTTTCCTTCTTCTCTCCTTTCTTTCTTCTTTTCCTTTCCTTTCTTTCCCTTTTCTTTCTTTTCCTTTTCTTTCTCTTTTTGATAAATGCTTATTGGTACCCTGATAAGATAGATGGAAATGCCCTGAATGAAATCAGGGGAAAGAGCCTGAGACCAAACTATATCAGCTGAATAAGTTACCAAGACTGTTTCTTCACCTGCAGTACAATTATGTGAGCCTCATATGAAAATAATACACAGATAGGGCCTGTCACATAGTGAGAAAATAAAGGTCATATCCCTAAATCTCCCCAGAGTCCCCAGTGCTATGTGGTATTAGAAATTTGAGTAATTTAAGAATGAACAATGACCAGAAATGTAGGTCTTGCAGATGAGAGCAGAAAATGAAGGGGAGAGGAGAATGGATGTGAATACTAATGGAAGAAACATAGACCAAGTAGGGAGAAAAGGGGAATTTTTATTGTTTGTGGATTAGGAAGTAGAATAGCATAGTGATTGTGCTCCTGGAGACAGACTGCCTGGATTTGAACCTGGCTCTGCAACTTACTGGCTGTGGTGTATGATCATGGGCAAATTATTTGACCGTTCTGTGCCTCAGTTTCCTCATATGTATAATTTAAATCATGATAGCATCTAACCTCTTATTCTGAAGATTAAATGAGCTAAAGCCTGTTAAGGGTAAGACATGCCTGGAGCATTACGAGAGCTTCACAAGTGAAAGCTGCTATTACTGCCTTTCAGTTTAATTCCCTGACCACTCCAGTGGGGTTCTTGTTCCTGGGAATACTCAGTGGAACAGAGGGTCCATTATTGTCTCCAGTTGGAGCTACATAAAGCATGTTCGTGGAAACCCTTCCCTGAGGACTCCTGTTTTTCTCCTCTGAAGTTGATACACACAAAGTTTAGGTCAGGTTCACAGTCCTTTATTAAAACTGAGAGAAAGGCCTAAGGCTGTGGTTCCCAAATTTTGCTGCACATTAGTAATTTGCTGCACTGGGGAGCTTTTGAAAGTACCAATGTCCACATTTCACCCTTTATCAGTGAAATCAGAATGTCTGGAGGCAGGGACCAGGCATTAGTGTCTTTTAAAGATTCCAATGTGAAATAAAGTTTCTGAACTTTGGAGGCTTAACAGACTCCTTTTCCTTTTGTGTCTAGAGTTCTGAATAAATCAAAGCCTTTACCTGGGGCACTGTTCCATTTTTATAAATAACGTGTATTGAATTGTGAAAGTAGCAGGGCTGTCCTCAAATAAGCTAAATTGCTCTTCGGACAGATAGTCAATAGTGACCTCTGGTGGTGTGATGAGAACCTAAAATAACAATCTAATTTAGTCCCTGCAGGAATGCTTTTAACACACACAAAAGGTGTCAATGATCACGCTCTACCACTCCTCTGCTCCTCCACCACATACACATATTATTCAGAAAGGGAAACTGGGGCCTAGACAGTAAGACAAGAATCATTGATAGCTGTGGAACTGAAACTTGACTGGTCCTCCAACTTCCCCTTCCTCTCAAGGGTATCCTCCCTCAGAGAGACCTCATCTTCACAGCTTCACAGTATGAGCACCACCAGTGTGCATCAATAGCTTCCAAGTTCTATTTCTAGCTTCTAAGCATGACCTTGATTCCTGCAAATGCCAAACTGAGTCACATGACTGATATGAGCCAGAAGTATCTGGTGAGGGGTGATTTCTCTCCTGTATGCCCTACGGTTTTGATTTCTCCTGTAGGGCAGAAGGCAAATGTTGCACTATTGGCAAGGGAAGTCTGACTGACTGGGCCTTCTGTTAAGGATAATCATTTTACGAATGAGGAGACTAAGGCTCAATGAAATGTATTGCCTAAACCGTCCATCTCAACACACCCCTTCTCCCTGTCCTGAATCCAAGGGGGAAACTGAGGCCCAAGTACAGAACTGTCCTCTCCAGGCAGGTTTCTGAAAGCCCCTGGATGACCTGTAGCCCCAGCACTAATGGGTCACTAGAGGTGTGACATGCTCAATATGAGATAACGATGAGTGGTGCTGGAATACAAGGGCAAAGTATGGGATTGTAGGTTCTGAAAGAATCTAGGATATCACTAGGGTTGAAGATTTAAGGAACCGGAAGGTGGGGGTGGGGTGGATCCTAGCACCTAGATTGGCAGAGTCCCTGAAGCAGAAATGGAGTGGAATTTGAAACTGAAGATCAGGAGCAAGGGAGAAGGAGAGTCTGGGGCCCCATTCAGGTAGCTTCCCTGGAGACAGAGACTACGAACAGTCAGCGGCTCCACTGCCTCTACCTCTCCTTCCACAGCAGACGCCCAGTGGCCACCAAGGCGTGACTCCCAGGGCACTGGGACCATTGGGACCAACAGACCTTTCCGGCCAGTGTGACTTGGAGAAAAGCCCCACGTCTTCTAGCCACCTGCCTCAGCTTGGCACTTACTACAATCTCCACTCCTTCCACTCCCTCCCCAATCTCCATTTTTCGTAATTTGTGATGACACTATAATCTAACAAACTGTGACAAGTCTAAATGAGGCTTTGCAGGCCCCATCCCGGGGAAGGTAGGGGCTGCCTCGGTTCCCGAGGTAGAAGGAAAGATGCGGGTTAACCTCGCCTTGTTCATTCCCGGTGAAAGAAGAGCTTTCAAACTCTGAGCGAAGCCTTGAGAGGCTTTCTGGGAAATACAGTCCTGGATGAGAAGATGCCTTCCCAGAGAGTTCTGGGAACAGTAGTTTTCGGGCTCTGGATAAGCAGCCCGACTCCGCATGCGCACTGGGCTTTGGCGCCTGGTGCTGGATCTCACGAGATGTAGGCACGTGTGGTCGTGCCCTGAGGCCTGGGTTGGTGCTACCTAAAGGCTGGCTTGTGAGGGAGTGCAGTTCTTGCTCCTTCCTCTTACCTCTTTAAATGGCCCTGCCCTTCCTGCAAGCGTAGGCTTTATTCCTTCTAAAGCTCACACCTGGAAACAGCTAACAAGAAAACGGACAAAACAGTGTAAGTAAAAGAGCACGTGTTTTACTTGTTGCTTTGCGCAGAAGCAAGTGGGAAAGGTTTCCTTAGTGAATGTTTTTTTGGGTGTCTGAGGTTCTGGCTGAAACCTGAAGGACCAGTTGGTAAGAGTCCGGCAAGATATATGGACAGGGCCAAGGTTCCTGGCGGAGGAGTCGCTCACAGGTCCAGAGAACAGAGAGGAAGTAATAGAATGTCACCATTTTGCAGGGAGAGGGATGAGGGTAAGGGAGGGAGAGAATGACCAGACAGAGCTGGGGGCGGGGAGGGGGGCGCAGACTGGGAGGTGACAGGGAAACCAAAAAGAGGCAGGATGGGGCCACAGCCAATACCAGGCTGAGCCAGGGCAGGTAAGGGCCTTCCCTGTTAGGCAGATTCTTGTTGGCCAGGCTGAGGAGAGGCTCCACGGGGCTTGCAGCACTTGTGCTTGGCAGGAGGAAGATACACACAAGGACAGAGAAGTGAAAACCAGGTTAATGATTTTATTCCAGAAAAAAACTAGAAAAGAGTACAGAGGAGACCTCAAGTTGAGCGGAGAGGAGGGGACTTCCATTTAAGAAGACGCCCTAAGTCTCCAGCTCCCTCTGGGCTAGCTCCCTGATGTGAGGGAACTGAAGGAGGCCTGTAGCAGGGCAAATCGCTGCCTCTTGGCTTGGAGGAGAGGGTGTCAGAGGGATGATTTTCCCCTGGGGATGGCATGTGGTTTTTAAGTTCCCGAGGGATTTCCACACCTTGAGAAAATCTTCCCAAATAAAGAAGGTCTTTGTTACTGTTTCTCTGGCCTATCCAAGGATCCAAGCTGCGTCCTTTCCAGTATCGGGGTGACAGAGAAAGGACAGATAAAGGTGTTTTGTTGTTTAAATGGAATTACTGGGGCTTCAACTGAGGACCTCATAAATGCTAGGCATGCACTCTACCACTGAGCTACACCCTCTCCCATTACTTATATTTTATACTTAGTGGACGTGTGTACTAGTCACTTTTGTTTTTACGTGTATAAGTGTCTAGCACATACAGCCTATAATTCCCAGCCTGAAGCCAGGAACTCCTGCCAAAGGTAATAATACTTATTCACCTATATTTGGAATAAAAAAATTAAACATAGTCCCTCAATTAAAATATACAGCTTTAACAAAGCTTTTAAAAATTAATTTTACTCAAAATATGTCATTTCAAGTTTGTTAAAGTTAGTAAGAAACTCTTGGTTAAAAACCTGAATAAACAAATCAAGTTTTAGACAATCTTTCAATGATAAAGGAGTTCTTGGGGAAAGACTGAAACCTATTCTCTTTGGTACTTAGTAAAAATTTTAAAATATATATATCTGTTAGTTACTAACACTTCTTTCCTATCTGCAAATTTTCTTTCCAATACTGTTTATTTGAAAACAGTGTATAGTGATTTATCTCTTATCAGAAGTATCAAAAGGAGCTCCTCTTAGAATACCAGGCTGTGTTTTTCATCCTTTAAAAAAAAATCTGCATTTTGTGGGTAAAAAAATGTATGTCTTGTCCTTTTAATTATCTTTCTTTCTACATATTTATAATGTAGCCAACTCTATTTTTCCTGATAAGCTCCAGTTTTTGGAATATTTACAGCCAACTTTGTTGCCTTTGGTATGCTAACCTAGGTCCTCAATGCTTTAACGTTCATCTGGGGGTGCATCTTACCTTATTTCTCTTTGACCAAACACCTCACCTAAAAATATTTGAGAAATGAAAATTTTATTTGTAAATATTACAAAGTTAGCAGTGCAAGCAGAATATTAATACAGTCTGATCCTAAAACTTCATCTGTTTATGAACTTGAATCTCTTGGAGTTTCTAATTCTGTTAGATCAGGAAATTAAATTGCTCTAAAAATCTACTTGAATGCTTTCTTAATTTTTCAAATTTAAGAAATACATTTGATTGTTTTTAAGAGTTTTTTTTTAACTTTCTAAAAGACTATTTGAAGTGGCAAGTTAAACCTTAATTTTAGGATTAGCATAGGGCATAGCTGTAAGATACAATAGTTTGGTAAGTTGTGATGCTGACTAAAAACTGATTTGCTAATACAATATAGTTTCTCACATTAAAAAATAGTGTTTTTGATCATATCAAATGTGAATTTTTAAAAATATGCATTTAGATTTAAAAGCTTTTAATTTTCTAGTCATAAAGGAGGCAGAAAAATGTTCATCACTCCTTATAGTATTCATTAAAATAAAAAGCACTTTGACCATGGCCATGACAAGAACCCTAAATAATTTCATGAATCTGTTAAAAAACAAAATTCAGCCCAATAAATGTGAAGATCTAATAGACTTTATTCAACAATTCGTGAATCCAGCAGCATCTCATCTAGCAACCAGAAGAGTGCTCAGAGGGGTTGTACAAAATGGAAGGTTTTTATGGGAAGAATGGTGGGGTGGCAGGGGAGCTAGTAGCAAAAGAAAAGAAAGGATTATTTTTAGGCCAGGACATCATTTTGGGGGGTGGGGTGGGTAGGTAACTGCAGGGTTTTGTCATGCAGATTGCCTCTTCTCCTCTGGGGGAGAGATGGATTGATTTAGAGAGCTTTACTCGTGTTTGACCAGAAAATTCTGGACTGGTCAATTAAGATTATATTTCTGGGAGAGGTTGAAAGATCAGGTATTAAGTCTAAGTTTGGTATCTTGTGCTTTTAGCATGAGTGATGCCATCTTGGGACCGTGGTTTTCTTTTTAACCGCCCAGAGTGGTGCTTTTCTGAAGCTGAGACAAGCATCCTGGACAGGAAACAGAGAAGAGGACAGATCCCAGACAGGCTTAATGCTTCAGCAACTCTGGTCTTCTGGCACGTAGGAGCACACAGTGAGCCAAGGCCTAAAGGAGGAGGAAACAGTTATCTCCTGGGAAAGGCCTCTGTAATCTGGAACACTGTAGATTTCTCAGAGTGGGAGTTGGGATCAGAGCGTCTTCTGGTTCTTGATGAAACACTTCAGTCTGTTTCAAGGACTTGCACCTGGGAAAATGACTGGCTTTTGGAAACAGTGTTATTCTGGTATTTAGGAACAAATTGCTGATGAGCACAAGGAAATCAGCCTCAATTAACTATATTCTTTGTTAAATGCTGGAAGACTCATTAGATAATAACTCTATTACAACAATAATAGTAATAATAAGAGCATTTATTGAGTGCGTACTTCAAGGCAGGCACCCGATATGCATTACATTATTAAAAAGAATTTTACTTGGCATTCATTTTACATTACTTCCTCTATCCTGTCAGCTGTTATTCTGCCCATGAATCTGCCCCAGAATCTGTAGGGGTCCCAATTAAGAGTAAGAAAATTCAGTCATAAATAAGTTACAAAAGATTTTATTTTCTATCATTTCCTCTGCCTTGTCTTATTTTTTAAAATGCATCAGAAATACTGTATCAGTGTTAACTTCCTGCTTTTAATACTGTGATTATGTATGTTGTTAAATGGGGTAAGAGATGTGAGGGAACTTTTTCTACTAATTTTGCAACTTTTCTGTAAGTTTAAAATGAAAACAGAAAGTTGGAAAAATGGTAATTTCTTTACTACAATTTAGTTTGTATCTTTTATTATTTTCTTATAGCAAAAAACCAATACATGTTCAATATAGAGAACATTTTACATGCATATAAGCAAAAAGAAGAAAATGTAAATCCCCTAATTCAACCAACTAGAGGCATCTGCTATAAATATCTAGATGTAAATTCATTGAGATGTGTGTGTATATGGATGTATAGCATGTATTAATTTCAACTACTGACTGTTTGCAAAGGTAAAACTTTATTTTATTTTTATTGAATAATTTGTCTTAAACCTTCAGTTTGCCTAGTGGGAGGTATCTTACTTTAGTCACTTCCAGGTAGTTCATTCATTTTAAAACTTCAGTTAAAATCAGGTTTCAAATTCAGTCTTCTTTCTCTTACCTTTTAGGGTCTTAGGTTTGGACTTTACTTCATCTTCTGCAGGCACCCCCTGCTGATATAACTCAACCCACCTCATCTTTAGTCACCAGGCTCCTATTGGGCTTGCTAGAACCATGATCTAGTGAAGATCTGCAGCCTTCACAGTATTGGAGACTCACCAAGGACTCTTGTAGGATTTCCAGAATTGCCCTTGTGCCCTTAACAGAGCCACTTCATTAGCTTTTACTTCTCTACTGCCCTAGCACATTTCTCATCTCTGAGCCTCTCTCTAAGATCTGCAGAATCTAGAGGCCACTCCCTGGAAAACAAGGCACAGCTTCCTTTTCTTATAGGATCTCCAGAAACTTTTGCTAGGCAGTCTATCATCCCTCGCTTTGTGGTGTTTGGCCCAGGGTGATGGCATTCCAGGCCCTTTCTCTAAGATCCACTTAGATATTTACTTTGTGAACTCTCCTAAGTCATTTCAAAAATCTCTTCTATTGAACTTTGTCTCTCTCTCCTTTTGGATGAATGAAGCAAAAAAAAAAAAAAAAAAAAAAAAACCCAAGTTCTTACAACATCATATACTCTTCTAGAATCTATTAGCTATGACATAAACTTAGAAGTTTTTGTATTGAAGCCAGACTTGGAAATTCAGATTCTTATTTTCTTTACCTAGGGCTTCAAAATTTTATTTTGTTAATAACAAACTATAAAAGAACATTTTTTGAGACAGTTGTAAAAATTGGATTACAAACTAGTTACTAAAAGACATCAAGGATTGGTTTATTATTAACTTTGCTGCATGTGAGAATGGCCTTCTTCTTGTGAATGTGGAGGTCATTATAGGAAGGGTGGGTTGGGAAGTGACAGGAATGGGAAGTAGGGGACAGATTATAAAAAGCCACACATGCCATTCTTTGATTTCATACTTAACAGCATCACACAGGGGAGTGACATATTTAATTTGCATGAAGTGGGGGAAAGGATGAGAAAGCTTGTTTGTAAGTGGGTGGCTGGAATAATATTTTATTCTTTCCCCTCCCTTAGCACCCATATCCAAATTCATCAGCAAACACTTTTGGCCATCTTGGTTTCATCACTTCTGCATTCCGAGCTATCATCTTTTACCTGGACACAATGGTTTCCTAATTATCAACTAAGCAGTCTCTCTGTTTCTGTTCTTGTTCCCTTTAATCCAGTCTCCACAGAGCTGCCAGAATGAATTTTGTAAAAGCCTACTGCAGATCATCATTCTTCTTAAAACATTTGCTGGCTTTCTATTGCATTTAAAATAAAATACAAACTCTACTATAGACCATAAATTTCTATGTACTCTGGCCCTTATCTTCCTCACTACTCTTTGTGACATTCTCCTTACACATCAGCGCAACACACAGGCCACTATACAGTTCCCATTCTCTTCCTTCAGTTACAAATGTTCATTTTTCAGAAAACATCTTGTGTGATAGTTCTGAATTTGTAAGTGTTGTAACATTTAAATCTAACTAGCACAAATTGTACTTTATTTTTCAAAATAAAAATAAGGAATGATTAAAGAGTGTCCAAGTTCAACTGCTAGATCTGAGATGTAAAATATTAACAAGATGGAAAAAATATGACTTTAACAAATGTTTTCTTCATTCAATCCACATTCTTTAACCATGGGATGGTCTTTACTCATAGGTGTCAATTCTTGAAAGGGTCAGGGTTACATTTTGTATTGTCATAGTTGAAATTTTATTTTCCAGTCTGGATGATCATGACTTCTTTATTAACTTTACACACAAAACATTTTCAATTTGGGCATTTTCTGGCATATTTTCCAAGAACTTATTTAGATCTGGCACACCACAAATAGCCATCTGCCTCATAATACTTCCAGAAGAAAGTGAAATAACTACAATAATTTGAAATGCCACACTCTTCATCTTCCTCATCATCTTCCTTCTTTTGAGTGAAGTGAAGTGATAAGTACTGCAAATTCCATTTCTCATTCCACCGCAGGTTCATATTTACAGATCGTGATAGTTTAATATAATGAACAAACAAATGCCTCTTGAAAAATTGTTTCATTGACCCACCTCTCATACTCCGCTGATGGAAGCGTAAAATGGACCGTTCAATGAAGTGCAGGGGTCAATACTGATCACATCCTCAAATACATTTCCTCTTTGAGCCTGCAATTCTCTTGACAGTTACCCTGAGCTTTAAGTGCAGGTCAGGGCCATCACCAGTTTCTCACCCTGGTGCCGCTGCTGCACCAGTTAAAAGGCTCCCAAGGTGCAGAGACCAGCCCTGCCAGCACCTGGGCTGCAGCCGGCCCACTCGTCCCCTCAAAGCCGAATTCTGAGTCTCCTCAGACTCAAAAGCCAGCAACGGAGCACTTAAGCACTTAGGAGGGCCTCCTACAGCTCCCCGAGGGAAACAAGCTTCTTCCCTCCCTGCAGAGACAGCCCCGTGCCCTCAGGGGACTTTGGGAGGGCTTCCAGCGGTCACCAACCGAGCTCTTGTGCTCTCATCACATTTAATGGCTTTCTTCTGGTAGAAATGAAAAATTTCCCTTAAAAAACAGAGGGAGGGGGGACTCCGTAACTCTAAATTGCAATTAAGCCCTCTAAAGCTGGTGTGTCTCGTTGATTCGCTAGTGGAGCTTAAAATGAATATTTTGAGGGCAGCTACCTTGTTTCACCACAGGAAACGAACTAAAGGGTCTCGCTGGTAGTTCCAGGGCTCGTAAAGCGCGTAGTTTATTCAGTGCAAGATCCTACTACACGTCACATCAGATGAAGATTAAATTAGAGGCTGGATGGCGTAGGGTCTCAGGAAAGGGGCTTAGGTTTAGGGCTTGACGGAAACAGTGGAATGGAGAGTCGTTATCCCGTTTGAGGAAGGGAATCTGAGAGAATCGCTGACACAGCGGGCACCGCAGTCGAGCTCGCGGGGCCGCGTGGTTTTCCCGCGCGCCTGTCTCCGGGGCTGGGAAGAACCCGGATGGAACCGCCCCTGCAGCCGGGACCCCCCACAGTCTTTGAATCTCTACGCGGGGAGGAGTTGCGCTCCTCTCAGTGCCCTGATTGGTTCGTCTCCGTAGGCCCTTCATCGGGATTGGACATTCCCAGTGCCAGTCACAAAGCGTCGCTCGTCTCTCAGATTGTTGCTGGAAGGAGACGGCGTCGACGTCTGACTGGCCTCGCGGCGTCTTGCCTTTCAGCAGCGCGTTCTTAGTTCTGCGCTCGGAATCCGTCCCCGGCTTCTCGGCGGTGGTGCCTGGAAGGAGGTGTATCGAGGCGGCTCGATAACGATTCCGGGAGCCCAGGCGTTCCCCTCGTCACCCACTCAGCGCCATGTCCTGGATGTTCAAGAGGTGAAGGGGCGAAGGGGGTGGGGCGCCGGGGATAACGGCCCCGCGGCGTCCCCAAATGAACCTGACCTTCCCCGCGTTTCCTTCGCGTTCCCTCTGCGATCTCTGCAGCTGGTGTTCGTCCGGCTGGCGGCTCCTGTAGCCGCGGGGGAAATAAACGCGTAGTCTTGGCTGGTGCGGGGAGGCTCCTCTCGCTCCTCTGGTGCCAGGGTCTCGGGGAAATCTCTGACAAGGGCTGTGGGGGTCCTGGGGTCAAAGCTCCAACCCTTAGCCAGGATCGCGTCCTTTGCTTTTCCCCACAAAACACGTATTAGATACCCAGTGTGAGCTGGGCGTTGTGCTCGGCATAAAGGGCTGGGTAAGACAGCTCCTGTCCCCAGGTAGCTCACAGTTGATGTGCTTGCGCCGACATGCAAAATAATACATTTGCAGAAAAGCCAAAAGCGGTATTCGAGACGTGCCGGAAAATGCAGGGGAGATAGCTTCTATCCGTCCTTAGGAGAGTAGAAGCTTCCTGGAAGCCCTCCCAGCCGACTTCCTCTTACTTTTCGTTGTCCAAATTGATTCATGTACCCGTTCAGGAAACAGTTATCCATCAGGGGATTGAGGGAGCCCTTAAACAGTTATATGTCGGGATTGAGGGAGTGGGAGGATTGAGGTCAACTTCCCATGGTGGCATGGTTGGGATACCTGAATAAAATATGGGTTTTTCTGTTCGAAGGGAATTAAGGTAATGATGCTAAATTTGTATTTGTAAGGATATAAATGGCTTCATGTTTTAAAAAATTCTATATTTGCAAGTCTCTTCTAGCTCAATGTCTGTTGAAATTTTGGCATATAATTAGTTACACACATCGCATAGCATTTCAATTTAAGTAGGTGATCATCACTGGGAAAGAGATTTGTAACCCCTTATTGGGGTTTTCACTTTCTGTGGGTAGAAGAGACATTATTCAACAAGTAGGGTTTCTAGAAGCCTCCACTCACTCCATTCTCTGCTTTAATTAAGTAGAGTCTAATAGGAACTCGATTCAAATTTTTACATAATACACCCACATAAGATTTAATTTGTTGAAATGAAGTGTGAGAAAGCAATTGGCTTTAAATATGGTATAGTCTTAGAGAAATACTTGATTAAATATTGTATTGTCTTTCTGTCCCCCTCCCCCCCTTTTTTTAAATTAAATAGAGATCCTGTTTGGAAGTACTTGCAGACTGTCCAGTACGGAATCCATGGAAATTTTCCACGCCTTTCATATCCAACTTTCTTTCCCCGTTTTGAATTCCAAGATATTATTCCTCCAGATGACTTCCTAACTAGTGATGAAGAGCTTGATTCAGTTTTATTTGGAACTTTGAGAGGTCATGTAGTTGGTCTACGCTATTACACAGGAGTAGTGAGTATAACATTAGATATTAAGTTAATGTGATGTGATATGTTACTAGCCTAGAAAATAAGATAATTTATACAGTTAATATTTATTTTACATTAAGTAATTGAAATATATCTGAGCAAGAGATAACAAATGCCTAACTACTCATCTTATTTTACCTTTATATCATGGTTACAATATACAAAGCACTTGTATCTGTATAGTGTCATTTGATCACTCACTACAGTGTCTCTGAGGTAGATAAGACATCTGTTATCCCCTTCTAGAACTGAAGAACTGAAGCTTAGGAAAGTTAAATGATTTGCCCAAAAAACAGATACTGTGTGGTACATTTGCAAAATGACTTCCAAGTCAGTCCATTGCTTTCTCCTCTTATGTCCTTCAGCACATTTCTGCACTTTAATATTTTTAATTTAGGAAGATCAACTCCTGCTAGATAAGAGATTGTCTATTTTTAGGACCTTTTTATTTTCTTTCTATAGGAAGACTGTCTCCCATTTTTTCTTCCCGTATTTATCTTTCTCTGTCTCTGTTCTCCGCAGTGTGTATGTGTGTGCTTGAGTGTGAGAACAGAGACAGAAAGCAATTGTCTTTGTTAAGGTTGTCTAGTGTGCCTCTGCATTATCTGGATGATATCTCTCTAGTTTTATATTTTTAATTATGAAAAATTTCAAACATGTATAAAAGAATAATATAATAAACTTACATATACCCATGATCCAGATTCAGCAGTTAACAAGTTTTTTGCACATTTGCTTCATTACTTTTTCTGCTTTTCTTTTGTACTAAAAATTCCAACTGTATCACTTTATAACATTTAAGTGTGTATCTATAAAAAAATTCAGACATTTTCTTAGGTCATTATTATACTTAACAAAATTAATAATAATTCCCTATTATAGCTGATAGCTTATCCATAATCAGTTTTCTTTCTTTTTTTAACTAAAGTACAGTCAATAACAGTGTATCAATTTCTGGTGTACAGCACAATGTCCCAGTCATGCATATACATACATGTATTTGATATAATCAGTTTTCTTGATTGTTTAAAAATGTTTTTTTTAGGGAGAGGGTATAGCTTAAGTGGTAGAGCACCTGCTTAGCATGCATGAGGTCCTAGGTTTAGTCCCTAGTACCTCCATGAAAAACAAACAAACAAACCAACCAACCTAATCCCCCCCCAAATCAAACAACAAAAGTGTGTTTTTATAGTTAACTTGTTTTGATCCTGATTCAAAAAAATTAATAATATTACCCTTGGCTGTCAAGTCTCATAAGTCACCCACCTATCCTTTGTTTCTGGTCATTGATTTATTGCAGAAACTAGATATATTGTTCTGTGAAAAGTTGAATTTGTCAGGTCTTCCATTCCCCCATTTTTTTTTTTTTTATGTTGAAGCTTCTCAGATCATTTTTTGGTTTTCTAAAGCATGGTTTGCAGGAGATTCCTTGGGAAAGAATTCCATGATCTAGATTTGTCTAGTCTTCTGTTTTCCTGTGTTTTCTTTATAATATCAGAGCGTCTAAGATTATTTTGTGATTGTCTGAAATGTGTTGAAGTGTGTTGTCTAGGGGATTCCTTTGAAAGGAACAATATTTCCTGAGTTTCTGTGTGTTTGTAATTGTGATACTTATGCTTCAAAGGCAGTTTGGTTGAATATGAAATCCTTGACCCATATTTTCTCTCCATGAAATCTTGATGTTATATGAAATGTTGCTGGTTAAAATTCTGATAGCAATATGATTTCTCTCCAAAATAAGTGAATTGAAATTTTTTGGCTTGGATAACTAAAGAATATTTTTCCTTATCTTAAAAGTATTATAGTTTCATTAGGTTATGTCTCAGTGTTGACTGTTCTGTAACTTAATTTTCTTCTATTTCAGAAAAATTTCTTTAATTATTTTTAAACGTTTGCTTTGTTGTAAAGCTTGTTTTTCTTTTTCAGAGGACTAGATTCTACTCTTTGTTTTATATCTTCTCTGCATATATGTATGCCATTTTTATATGCCTATTAAGTCCTCTGAAATCTTTTAGATCATATTTTTCACTTTTCTATTTTTTATCATATATTTCCCTTACCATGTTTTTTAAAAAATGAGATCTGTTCACTTCTGTGTTCTTTCTACTTTAGTCTTTAATTCTGAAAGTTTTTCTATTCTAATTTTTTCGTGGTGTCTATCAGTTCTTACTGAATTTATATATCCATCTGTTCTCTAGCTCTCATACTCACTTCTGAGCTTTCCTATTTTGGATTTGTGAAATTTTTTCAGAACTTAACATTATTTTTAAATTATTTTAAACTATTGTGAAATATTAGATCATGGTTGTTACTGATTTTAGAACAATCACTATTTGTTGGTCTTAGAATAATTTCCATGGCACTGGTAAGCTAGTAAAAATATGATGGGCTGATTAAAAGTAATCACTTAATTTTTTTATTTTTCAAAATATGTATTACTATTTTATAAGTAATACACATTTATTATTTTAAAATGGCTAAGAGAAAAAGCATTAAGTCTCCCTAAATCCACAACCACAACTTAACGCACTTTGTTATATCTTCTACACTTTACTCTGTGAACATATACATGTGAATTGAAATTATATTATGTATTAATAATAATGAGATTATATTGTGCCTTTTATAGTAGTCACCTTTTTTTAAAGTAAAATATTAGGAATATCTTTTCACGTCAATACAAATCTATATGGTACTTTTAATTTCCTTGTTGATGGGCATTTTGGAGTTGATCACTGATAAAAAGTATTGTAATAAAAATTGAGGTATTTATCTTTGCATACTTACTGTTTGCAACCTTTTCGGCTTTATTGAGATGTGATTGATATATATATTTATAAATGCACACATTTTAAATATGTGATTTTAAGAGTTTTAACAAAGATATATACCTAATAATCAGCACTCCAGCCAAGATATAGATCATTTTTATCATCCCTGAAAGTTCTCTTGCATCCTGTTGTAATCATTCATCTTTGCCTTGCTCTAAGAACCACCAGTCTATTTTCTATCACTGTAGATTAGCCTTTCTAGAGTTTCATATACATTGAATCATACACTATGTACTCTTTTAGTCTGGCTTCAAAGAGCTAGAAAGGAATATTTGTCTGATAATCTGGTTTATCAGGCCATAGTCTCTTGAGTCAGTAGACAGATACTGAGATAGGTTTAAAGCAGCTTTCCTGTGTCTTTTTCAGGCAATTAAAAAATTGAAGTAATTCACATACGATAAAAACCATTTTTTGGATGCTTTTTTATTAATGTGTATAAATATATTTTATTGAAGTATAGTCAATTTACACATCAATTCCTGGTATATAGCACAATGCTTCAGTCATATATGAACATACATATATTTGTTTTCATATTCTTTTTCACCATAAGTTACTGTAAGATATTTAATATAGTTCCCTGTGCTGTACAGTATGAACTTGTTGTTTACCTATTTCATGTATATTAGTTAACGTCTGTAAATCTTGAGCTCCTAATTTATCCCTTCCCTCCCCTTTCTCCCCTGGTAACCATAAGTTTGTTTTCTATGTCTGTGAGTCTGTTTCTGTTTTGTAAATAAGTTTGTTTCTCTCTCTTTTCTTTTTTTTTAAGATTGCACATATAAGTTATATCATATGGTATTTTTCTTTCTCCTTCTGGCTTACTTCACTTAGAATGACAATCTCCAGGTCCATCCATGTTGCTGCGAACTGCATTATTTTATTATTTTTTATGGCTGAGTAGTATTTCATTGTATAAATATACCACAGCTTCTTTACCCAGTCATCTGTTGATGGACATCTAGGTTGTTGCCATGTCTTGGCTGTTGTAAATAGTGCTACTATGAACATTGGGGTGCATGTATCTTTTTGAAATTCACCATTCATAAGTGTACAATTCAGTAGTTTTTAGATATTCACAAGGTTGTGCAGCCATTTCCGTTGTCTGGTTCTAGAACATTTTCATCACTCCAAAATACCCTGCACCCATTAGTAATCACTCCACATTACTCCCTCCCCTTAGCCCATGACATCCACTAATTTATGTTCTGTTTCTATGGATTTACCTACTCTAGACATTTCGTATAAACGGAATCATGTAATATTTGGCTCTTGGTTCTGGCCTTCGTTACTGTCTTCTTTTGTATTAAATATTTTCTAATGTACCATTATAGTTCCCTGGTTGTTTCTTTTATTATACGTTTTGCATTGTTTTCTTAGTAGTTGCCCTGGGGATTACAGTTAATATCTTAATTCATAAGAATCTAGTTTGGATTAGTGCCAGCTTAATTTCAGTTGTGTACAAAAACTTTGCTTTCAGATAGCTCCATTCTTCCATTCTCTTCCTTGCAGCTCCATTCTCTTCCTCACCACTCCTTTGTGCTGGTGTTATGCATATTAACTCTTTTATACATTGCATGCATGTTCATCAGCACAGATTTATGATTGCTTTATGTCCCTTTAAATCAGATAGGAAAAAGTTACAACCAAAAATTATGTACTGTGCAATTACCTTTACCTGTACTCTTTATTTCATCATGTAGATTGAAGTTACTGTCTAGTGCATTTGATTTAAGCCTGAAGATCTACTTTTAATGTTTCATGTAGGTCTGGTCAGCTGGTGATGGATTCTCTCAGTTTTTGTTTATCTGGGAATGTCTTAATTTCTAATTTATTTTTGAAGGGTGGTTTTGCCAGATACAGAATTCTTGGTTGAGTTTTTTTTCTCTTAGCACTTTGAAAAGTTACCTCACTGTGTTTTGGCCTCCGTGGTTTCTGGTGAGAAATCAGATGTTAATGTTATTGAGGATTCCTTCTAAGTCATGAATTGCTTCTCTGTTGCTGTCAGTGTTCTTTCCACAGTTTGATTATGATGTGTCTGGGTTTGGATCTCTTTGAGTTTATTTTACTTGGAGTTTGTTGAGCTGCTTAGATATGTAGATTAATGTTTTTCCATCAAATTTGGGAAGTTTTCAGCTATTATTTCTTCAAATATTCTGTTTCTTTTTCTCCTCCTGAGAATCATAATGTGTGTGTAGGTATGCTAGCAGTTGTCCTACAGGAGCTGTTTCTTCATTCTTTTTTCCTTCTGATGCTCAGACTCTGTAACTGTTCCTCAGACATTATAATCTCAATTAACCTGTCTTCAGCTTCACTGATTTTTTTTCTTCCTGCTCATATCTGCTGTTTGAGCCTCTCATGAATTTTTAACTTTAGTGAACTTTGTACTTTTTTGACACCAGAATTTTTATTTATTGAGAAATAGTTCTCATGCTTTCCTTTAGTTCTTTAGACATGGTTTGCTGTAGGTTTTTGAATATATTTAAGATTAAAATTTAAATTTTTTTCTAATAGTTCAAACATCTGTGCTTCCTTAGGAATAAGTGATTCTGATAGTTTTTTTCCTATGTATGAACTATACTTTCTTGTTTCTTTAGGTCTCATTTTGTTGTTGTTGTTGTTGTTGTTGTTGTTGTTGTTGTTGTTGTTGAAAAGTAGATGTTTTAAATAATGTGGCAACTCCAGAAATCAAATTCTTCCTTCTCCCCAGGGTTCCTTGTTGTTGCTGATTTTGGTAATTGTTTATTTGGTAACTTTTCTAAATTAACTCTGTATGACCTATTCTTTGCTGTGCCCGGCCGCTGATATCTTAGTGGTCAGCTAATGATTGTACTAGAACCAGTACATTTCCCAGTACACATATCCCTAGAGGATCTGTGTGCATTTGGGGCACTCCTTCAACACTCACCTAGGCAGTTGATGACTCTTCCTTAGCCTTTATTTCCTGCCTATTAAGAGTTTCAGGTTCAGCCAGAGGTTAGAGCTTAGGGCCTTCTCAGGTCTTTCCTGAGATGCCTTACAGCCCTGTGCTTGCATTTGGCCTTCTAGATTCCCAGGAATATGTTGGAGCTTTCCAAAGCCCCTATGGACATCTTATTCCCCAGTTTTTCCTTTTAAGCCCTTTGGTTATTATTTTTTTATGCCCCAGCTATTGCTCACTGACTGTAAAATTGCTTTTGACAAACACCCACCCAAGGGAGAGGTTTTTGGTATTGGGAAAGCTCAGAGGTTAAATAGAAACAGCTTCGCAAGTGGGAATCTTCTAGTGAACCACCATGCAGGTCAAATAATGACAAATCTATAGGAATGAATCTTCAAAAGATTCTGCTCCAGTGTGTCCCTCTAACTGCTAGGCTGCACCAAGAATCCCAGCAGGTTGTTATTTTTAAATACTACCATGTAGCTGAGAGCCAGAGATGGGGCTAGGGCACTAACATTCAGCCATTTTCTTGAATTAAGACTCCCTGGGTTTCTGCAATCCTTTGGTTAGTTTCTATCATTCTGAAAAAGTTGATTCTGACAGTTTTTGCTAGTTTTTTCATTGCTTTTACGGAAGAGAGTTTTTAGAAATCCTTAATCTTCCATTTTCAATTATGTCACCCTCAGGTAATTTTTAATCAAGTGGAATCAGAGAATTGCATGAGTTGAAGGCTGGATGTGTTCCATTCTGACTTATAATTAATGCCTTTTACCCCTTTCAGATTCTGGAGAATTTCGGTTCAGGAACCAGCCTGCTTGGATTCAAATCCTAATTCTCCTGTTTATTAGCTTTATGACTTGGGCAAGTTACTTAACTTTTCAGTGCTTTAGTGTCTTCATATGTAAAATGGAGATAATCATAGTATCTACCAGTAGGGCTGTAACATTTTTAAAAGTCAATCTATGTAATGTACTTAGAACAATGTTTGACACAGAGCGAGCATTCAAGAGATTACTTGTTTTCAGAAGTTATAATGTTGACTGTTGTAGATAATGTGAATCTGGTAGTTTTGAGTGTATCTTTTATATACCAAGGATTTGTTAACTTCCTAATGAATGTAAATTAGGAAAATAGTGTAAAAGAATTATTGTAAAATATATTCTTTAATATTTTTATAGAAATGAGCCCAAGAACATGTGTTTTCTTACATGCAGTGTGATATAGTAAACATTAAAAAATGAATGGAAATCCCTGATAAAGTGTGATGAAGAAAGCTATCATATGTTTATTTCTAATAATATCTGTTTATTATTTTTATTAGGTTAATAATAACGAAATGGTTGCATTACAACGAGAGCCCAATAACCCCTATGATAAGAATGCAATTAAAGTAAACAATGTGAATGGAAATCAGGTTGGCCATTTAAAGAAAGATCTTGCAGCTGCTTTGGCTTATATCATGGACAACAAATTGGCACAAATTGAAGGGTAATGCACTTTTGGAGTTGAGTTTTAATAATTTTGAGTTGTAGTGATCTTTGAATTTAAGGGTCTATATAGTAGCCCTGACAACTTTTGTCACTGTACCTTTACTATGTATGCAATAAATGTTTTAGTTCTCCTTTCATTTGTCTCTGCTACCTTAGCCATGAAAAGTTATGCCCTCACTTTCCTGGTAAATTGTTATCATGGAGAAAAATAGACTTTGCTTCAATTATTAGAAAGTCCACACCATCTTTTAAGAAAAAGCTTCTTTAAAAAGCCTTTTAGTGCATTTACTTGAGAAGTTTGGAAGTGTTTGTTTAAATCAGGGGTTGTAAACTGATAGCCTGTTATCAGATGTAGGTAGATGAGTTTGATTTTGCCTACATAGTGTTTAAAATGTTTTTCATTTATTTCCAATATTCCAGATATTCTACATTTTATACACACTGATTTTTTTACCTAATTATAAAGAATTATTTACAAAGATTTCTCTTGACAAAGGGAAGATCTAGTGATGCAGGATACTCATCTCCACGTAATGTCAGTTGACTGGAGCTGAGTAACAGCAGTTGTCTTAGTTCTACTACCTGTTCCTTTTTTAAAACTCTCTTGGTTACCTTTTCTCTTTTATGCATTTGTGTTTGTGATCTCAGTTTAAATGCAGGATGTTTAAGATGTTTAGGATATAAAAAGGTAAATTTGAAGATACTCAGCAGTGTCGTCTCATTTGTTTATTTGTTGTCTCCTTTCTCATTTCATCAAGTTTTTCAGATATTGAGAGTGAACTTTTAGTGAATCTTGTATCAGAAGTAGTTCTTGCAAATCATTCCCCATTCTCCCAAAATGGGTTGCTGCACTGAGTGGTTCTGTTCATAGAAGCTCTACCTTCTCAATTAAACTTACTGTTTCACCTATGTTGCAGTCTTGGTAATAAGTTATCTGTGTATTTAAACACTTTTATCTCATCTCAGTTTCTTCTGACATTCTGATCCTAAAAAACACCCTTTTCTTCTCTGTTGATGGTGATATTCCATGTCTTTTTTAAGCTGTCTATCTTTTCTGGCCTTCCCAACTAGTTCCTTTCTGTTTTACTTACATGCAGAATTTGAATGTGACATTTATTTAACAGATTCTTAATGGGACTGAAAATTAAATGTAAAAAATAGCACTTCTAATTTCTCTCTTTTTTTTTTTTCCATCTCAATTATAATAGGGTAGTTCCTTTTGGTGCAAACAATGCTTTTACCATGCCTCTGCATATGACCTTTTGGGGAAAAGAAGAAAATAGAAAAGCAGTTTTAGATCAGTTGAAGAAACATGGATTTAAATTGGGTCCTGCACCAAAAAGTAAGTTTAGGGTTAAACCTACTATTATTTTGATATTGTAAGATAAGGAAATTGTAAAACATTTATTCTCTTGACTGATACTTTGAGTTTGGTTGGCTAAACTATTTTGTGCTGAAGGCTCCAAGTTCTTTCTTTAAACTGTTTTAAAGGAAATCCTTGAATTTTTTTCTTTATTTTGAAATAACTATAGATTCATAAGAGGTTGCACACATACACAGAAAAATGTACAAGGAGGTCCTGGATTTCCGCCCCTAAATTTCCCTCAATGATAATATCTGGAAATCCCTGATTTTAAACATTCTTTTCAATAAATTAGAGATAAAAAGAATCTTCCAACAGAGAATGAAAAAGTATTATTTGTTTTTTAAGAGTTTGTTCAAATAATATGGAATTCTTTTAATGTATTTTTTTGAGTGACTTAGGAGATTTAGCTTTAAAATTTTTCTTAAATATATTCAGGGAATTTTAAATTAAGCTTATTATATAAGCTTTAAAAGCTATTTACTAAAAGATAATTTATTTCATTTGGTGATTTTATTCTTTTCGTTTTGTAAATTGTAGCTTTAGGATTCAGTTTGGAAAGTGGTTGGGGCTCTGGAAGAGCTGGACCAAGCTATAGTATGCCAGTTCATGCTGCAGTACAGATGACAACTGAACAGGTGTACTTCTCTTTCATTTTGTTATCTAAAAGTGAATTTTAAATGTTGAAGATTAATGTTTAAAATATAAGATAAATATGTATATGCTAGTATTAGTAATCTTTAGATATATTAAGTTTTGAAACATGCAGAATAAATAAAATATATTGCAAACATTTATGTAGAAAGAAAGCAGTGATAAGGAATATATCCACCGTGCACACTCATTCATACATACATTAAAACACACACATTGCTGTATATGCCTAGGATGTTTTACCATGTTTTGATATTTTTATATTATTTGAAGTTTTTTAAATGTCCATATTTTTTTTTTAAATGAAACTTGAAGCATACTCCTTCTTTCAGTAAGATTGCAAATGCCGTGCTAAAAAAATTTGTTCCAAATCTTTGGCCTTAGTCTGTTTCTTGTCTACTTTGTAATTCAGGCTACTGTTATGTTGGGTTAGTTTGAGGGGGAAAAAGGGTATAAAATAAATTAATGCAGATCAATCTACAAATTACATCAAAGATGTTTTTGTCTCTACTTATCAATGTTAGCCTTTTTATATACTAATTATAGTTACTATGTTTTCCCTGCTCATTGTTAGAAGGGCTTGAGCCTGTGTCTGGTGAGTAAAACCCAGATAACCTCTCCTCACTTTTTAGACTTGGCCTGATTTCTTCTGGGCTGCTGCTATGTATTTATTTGCTAATTTACAAAAGGAATTATAATGCATATATGTTACTATAAAATTGGACTAGATTAATTTAAAGAACCAGCTAAATTAGCATAAGATTGAAGTCATTGTAATATTTTGTAGCACATAGCTAGTTCTTGATTTGTAGTAATTATAAGTGAAATGTCATTTGTTTGAAAAACTTGAAAATACCTGGTATAATCTTGTCAAAATGGTTTGAATACAGCTAATAGAATCACAGAATTTCAGTGACAGAAGGAACCTTAAAGACACTCTAAATCTAGTTCATCCCTTTCATTTTGCAGGAATAAGGTACAGGGCCATAAAGGTTAAGTGTTTTGCCCAAAGTTACATATTAGTTTATTTATGACAGAGCTGTGACTGAAATTCAGGATTTACAATTCTTGTTGTAACAGTTACCTAAAGGACTTACTTATTCTACCTTTATTGAGCAGTGTAGTATCTCAAAGAATTATTTATGTACCTTTTGATATTTGACTTTTATTTAATTAAATGATTTGAAATCTTAATTGACTGCAAATACTATTTTAATTGGTTTGTTTGATAATGTTTCTTCTTGCTATTTGTTGTAGCTTAAAACAGAATTTGACAAATTGTTTGAAGATTTAAAAGAGGATGATAAAACTCATGAAATGGAACCAGCTGAGGTACTGATCCAGCATTTCCTATTTCAAACTATTTGAAATTTTAAAATATGGTGTTAATCTATTCATTTTTTAATCATAAGATCAATTATTTTCCAGATTCTGCATGGGGGAAAAAGAAAGGGCTGATTATATTTCTGTGTATGACATTTCTTTTATTTATAGGCTGTTGAAACACCGTTGCTTCCACATCAAAAACAAGCTCTAGCTTGGATGATTTCACGGGAAAACAGTGAAGAACTTCCACCATTCTGGGAACAACGAAGTGACGTATACTATAACACAATAACAAATTTTTCTGAGAAGGACCGACCAGAAAATGTTCATGGAGGAATTTTAGCTGATGATATGGGTTTGGTAATTATTTTTTTCTCAAGTTAATATTTTATTTTGCAACTAAGATTTTATAGGAAATAATTTTGAAGTAGGTAGAGATAGGGATATGTTGGCACCAGTTGGGGATTAGATTTCACTGTTTATGTAGAACAATTTTCCACAGTTTTAACTTAAAATAATGCTAAGCTTTTTTTTTTCTTTTGGTTTGTTTGCTTATGGTACAATTAAAATAATTAGCAGTAATGATACAAACATGTTTCTCAGTTTTCTTTTGAAATTCAAGGTAACTTAACTTTCATGAGTCTTCTCAAAGGAAAGATATAATTCCTTATATCAGCAGTTTTTATACTTTTTTGGTCTCAGCAGTCCTTTATGTTCTTAGAAATTGAGGATCCCAAAGAGCCTTTGTTTTTGTGGGTTATCTCTATTAATATATTTATTGATATTTATAGTATTAGGTATTAAACTTTTTGATTCTTATTTTTAAAATAAGCTCATTACTTGTTAACAGAAATAACATTTTAAAATGAAAAATACTCTGAAACAAAAGCAATTTTGATGAGAAGACTGGCATTGTTGAACATTTTTACAGATCTCTTTAATGTAAAGAAAATTAGTCCTCTCACAGATTTCTAGTTGGAAAAGGAAGGAGTGTCTTAATACCCTTTTTAGATAACTAGATCGTCTTTGATACATCAGTAAAATTAGTATTAGTTTATTAAAGGTTAATAGTTATAATGTGGGACTTAGAAATCCTATCAATGAACTTTTTATACCCTGTTCCATTAAAATCCACTGCTGTAGCTTGCACATTGAATGGATATTTTACCTATGCTTGATTTTGTGACATTACGTATTACTCAGTTGTAAAATACTGGTTCACTGAGTTACACAAATCTGCCAAATATTGATTTATTTCATCAAACAATATAAAAAAAGTACGTTCATTGATAGTACTGCTGATCTTATGAGAAAGGCATTTATATTTGGGAAGCTTCTATGCTTGTAGTATTGGATACAAGTTTTCTAACATTCTCATTTTTGCTTGGAAGCTCAAATTTTATCATTAACAACAGATACTGTCAGTTGTTTCCCTTGAAGTTGATAGCCTCACTTTATTCATTTTTCAAGAAAATGTCTGCCACTTAGTTATAAATAACTAGCTGTCAGTCTTTCAAGTTAAAATGATAGTACTTGAAAAGTGATGATGCATGGTGATGCATAGTAGCTAGTTGAACCTGCAGTTCAGTCTCACAAGTGATTTTTCTCTAAATAACCTTCATATTTTGGCATGCAAAATAAGTATGTTGTGTACTTCCCCTCTTGTTATACAGAATATTAAAAAGGTATGTATTTAAGAGGTGACTTGATAAAATGAATATGTGCTGCTTTATCAAGAACATTCTTAAAGTGAAGCTGTTTGTTTTTACTATATGTGGTGGTTAAAAATGCAGTTGTCCCAGCTGCTTTGTTTCATGCTAAGGTAGGAGCAGTTTTACCACCATTGTTTTTTGTGGAATCACTACAGATACCAACACAAACAAGGTCTTTAGTAGCGTCAAAACAGTTTTGACTGCATATATTCCTGAAAGAGTCCTGAGGAACCTCTAGGACCTGTGGACCATACTTTGAAAACTGCTGCTTTACACTGTTTTAAAACTGACAGATTTATTTCTGTGTTGCGAAGTATAAATTTAGCTATGGAAAATAACGAAAAATTTCATGTTTTCATTTAAGAAAAGATTTTTACACAAGAAATATGTCCTTTATGCTTTATTGGTAAGATATAGCCTAAGTCTTAGAATTATCTTTAAATAAAATTTAATGAAATAATTATCTTATATTCATACTGAAATTAGTAATCATTTTAAGTTAGCTCTGAATTATATGGCAAACAAATAGTTTTGGTTTCATGATAAAGTTTAGTTCAGGGTTAAATGTGAAATCTTAAAATGGCAGTCATTCAATAAAATGAGATTTCTCACAGATGCTTATACTAGTTACGGACTAAATTATTTAATAACTCCTAGTAATTACAGTGTAGTAAAGCATTTCCTAACTTAATCAATTTTCATTAATATGTATATTATTTAATATAATAATTAGCACACTTGAATGCTGTCTGATATTTTCTTACTTGATTTTAAAATCAATTTTGGAATGCTCTCTGGTCAACTGGGTTTCAGAATCTGACAATTTGTCTTTGTAAAACATTTTAAAGGGCAAAACTCTGACAGCCATTGCAGTGATTCTTACCAACTTCCATGATGGGCAAATCTCTTCCTGTTGAAAGAACTAAAAAAAATCTGAAGAAGGTAAAGTATTAGTGTGTTTTTTCTAAAGTCTCTGGTTTATTGTATAACCTTTCAATTTTGTCATTAAAAATAATTGTCAAAAAATTGATAATATCCGATTTTTAGAGATGTAATAAATGGCCTTTCTTGTGTGTTGCTGATAAGAGTGAAAGTTTATACCACATTCTGGTAGGCAATTTAGTAACGTGTATCAAAAACCTTAAAAGTGTTTATAATCTTTGACTCAGTAATGCCATTTCAAAGAAACTATCTAAAAAGTTACCAGAAATCCATTTTTCCTAAGAGAAAAATAATGTGAGTTTTTTCCCCCAGCATTATTTTAAAGGCAGAAAAGAAACATCTCTCAGTAAGATTACAGTTAAATTATGATATAGCCATAAAATTCAGTACTATGAAACTACAAAATCCTATTTTTGAAGAATACTTTCATGATATTTTTTAATTAAAAAAAGATGCATACATATGTGTATAGAATTTGAGTCCTCATTTTGTAAGTACATGTTTATATCTGTCTAAGTTTAATCACACATACTATATGTGCCAAAATATTAATAGTGATAATTATGTCCTAGTGATGAGAGTATGGGTGACTATTACTGATACTTAGCTTATGTATATTTTTATTTATAGGATATATATACATAATGTATT
The DNA here is from genome assembly GCF_009834535.1 of Camelus ferus. Lineage (NCBI taxonomy): Eukaryota > Metazoa > Chordata > Mammalia > Artiodactyla > Camelidae > Camelus > Camelus ferus. Next base: position 97,984,246 of record NC_045696.1, read on the forward strand.
TATATTTGGTTTCTAAGAGTTAATAGTTAATTTTCTGGGAAAAATAAATGTTACTAGAATGAAACAGTTATTCTTCATTCTCAGCTAAAAATTCAAAGAACTTAAAGTAGGAAATAACTAAGTGAAAAGCATGTGCAAAATATCTCTTTTTTGGAGTTTACTGCTGTTCTTATGATACTTCAGCTTCCAAAGATACTGCACATCATTTTCCAGCCACTATTTATTAAGATTCTACTTTATTGATTTCTGCATTTAGTTGCATTTCCTTCTTTGTACTTTTATTAGGCATTTAACACTGCTATTAACGTCTGAGATTCAATTCCTTACCCCAAATAAATAGTCCAGTTCTTTACATCCTTTTCTTTCTACATTTGATTGTTAAAACTGAAGAATAGCACCTAAGACTATTTATAGCTTCATTGTCAGTTATCAATTTAAAAATTATCTATTATCAGTAAGGCTTTCCCTTTTTTCCACAAGATCAACCAGGCATTTAAGGTGTTATGTAGTAGAAAGATTTTAGGATAATTTGCTGCATTGGTTGAAATTGAGGCTGAAAATGTCATTTCCAACTAAGCATTTATTACAGCAAATATTTCATTAATTCAAATAGATTTGGATATGCTAAGCTTACAGAGTGAAATGTTACTGATTTAAATTCCATGAGATTGGAGCATAGTATGATTTAATAGGTTGGACTTTATTACAAATACATATATCTTTGAACTCTATGAAGAAAAGGCTTGCTGAGCAAAATCATTTAATATGAAAAGAATAATGTAGAGGGACACCCTTTATTTGTGGATAAATTCTTAAATTATTTTTACATGCTGTTTAATGTAAATGATTTTACTGCTTATTGGGGAAGGCTGAGTAGAATGTTTGATGAAAGGCATTTTTAACATCAGTTTCTTGGAGCTAATGCTTTAAAACATTAATTATCTAAATCTTCTAGTTACATATCTAAAAATGATGTATCTTTGATTTTTAACTTATTTAGACTCATGCCGTATTTTTTCAACCATATTTTTAGTAAAATGTGAACTCTAATGGGATTTTATAAAACATTTACAATTCTATTTTTTCAGAAACTAAAATCAGATATCCTTTATTAGCCTTAATTCTTAGCAAAACTTACTTTGTACTCCTGCCAACCAATCCCAAACTCCATTCTGAGGTTTTGATTCACAATATGACCTACCTTTTACAATATGACTTACCTTTCTTTTTAAACTGGAAAAATTGATTAAACACAATTTTATTTGTCATTCCTACCTAGGGAATCAAGTCAAGAATTAAAAATAAGATTGGAGGAACCCTGCCCTACTAACTCAGTTGAAAATATTTTCACAAAGAAGTATAAAATTTTACTTTAATAAAAGTTTTTATACTCACTCACATATGCATAGGTCTATTTTGAAACAAGGGAGAACGTATGAAGGGAAAAGGAAAAAGCCAGGGTTGGCAGGAAAATCCCTGATAGAGTAAGGGAGGAGACCCTCTGAAACCTGACTTTTTCGTCTACCCACCCTGGAAATTCCAGAGAAAAAGGATGTCAGTGGCAGCCTCATTAAAGATCTATTATTTACTGAGTAGGGACTTGGTTTAAAAGTTTGTAGTCTTAGAATTCCTTTTAATTCTAGAGTAATGTTTGTCACAGTGACTAATATACCATTTATAATTGAGGTTTCCTTTTTGTATTCCTTTTGAAAAGGTTAAGATGGACTAGTTTTTTTTTTTTTTTTAGATACCTATGAAAAAATTTTTCATCAATTTGTACATTTTTTTCTCTTAATGCACCTCCCGACATCGCTCCAAAATGAGGTAGCAATTTAAGTAGTATTTATTATGTAAAGTAAAGCAATTATAAAATAGGATGCATTTGAAATTTATTTGAAACTGACAGCAGTACTGTGTAAGAAATATGCCTTTTCATCCAGGAATGTAATGTTTACAATGAATCTATGAAACTTGGAGGGAACAATACCAGTGAAAAGGCTGATGGACTAATTAAAGGTAAACTTTAATTTTGAACATGACCGCATATTTGATTTAGATTTTTCCAGTTTAATGATTGTAATTCCAGCTCTGGCTTTTGTACAATACAGAAATTTCAGATCTCTTTTTTTTTTTAGAAAATCTCATGAGGACTGGTAGTCAGGATAAATTTCATCAAGGAGACGATAATGGAATTGGATAGTAGTATATTAGAGAAACTGAAGAAGAGTATTTTTGGTTGAGGGAAAAAAATCCCATGAAAAGGCAGCTATAAACAAAACAAAACATAGAACATGTTTTGTGACCTCACAGTAGTGTATAGTATTTATAATGTAATGTGCTTGAAAAACAGCAGATAAGGAAACAAAGATAGGTTAGGGACAAATTCTAAAGTCAGAGGAGAAATGAAAAGGGATCTCTGGATTTAACAGATATTTGGCTAGATTTAGCAGTCAGTGACTTTCACAAAATTAATTTCTGAAGATTAGAAATTAAGTTAGAGCAGAGCAAGACTGAAAATATTTTGAGGTAAGACTAGTAGATGAAGAATTGGAAATAACTGTGTGCTTTTATGTATTTTGCTGTGTTTGAGATAGGAGAAAAATAGAAAATTTGTTAGAGAGGATGACAGAGCTGGGAGTTGTTGGGGGCAGTGGTTTAAGAAAGAAATCCATGGGTAGGAAGAGATTTTGGAAACTATGGAGAGAATAATTTGTAAGCCTAATTTGGGAGGAAATGAGATCAAGAAAACAAGTATATGAGTTAGCATTAGAAAGAAAGGAAGTAGGGTTGAGGGAAAATATAGATAATTGAGGGAATAAAAAAGTAGGAAAATTGGTAGTTCATAGAAGATGACATCTGATTTTCTTTGTAAAGTGAAGTAGGTCATCTAACGGGAGTAAGAGGAGTTAAAAATCTAGGCAGAGGATCCAGTGTAGTATAAATCATTCTGGTGAGTGGATAGGGAGGATGTGTGCTAGGTAAAAGAATTGCCAAATGACACATGGTGACAGCTGAGATTGGAAAATGTACTTTTATTTATTGTTCATTTTTTTTCTGGCAGCTCTCAGCTGCCTTGGTATAGCAGGAAGTTCAGCCAGGAAATTTGGCTGGATGACTACAGGGGAAAGACTGAGTACAAAACAACTGAAGGTACTTTCTAGTGAAAAAATACTATATTAGGAAGCTGTAGAGAGAACAGCTGGCTGATTGAAAGAATAGGAATGATGGTATTAAGAACGGTGAACTATCAAGTTAGGAAAACCAAGGTTTTAAGAAGGATACTGCTAGTTTAAGACAATTTACTAATACTCTATATTTGTCCTTTTCTTTGAAATGGAAGGATCTAGATGTAGTGGAGAACCCAGTATTTCAGATGACAAGGGAAAGAATAAATATCCCAAGTCAGAATTGTCTAGCTCCCGCCCCAAAAGGTAAAACTCTATTATGGTTTGATTATATGTAATATGTTTAAACTCTTTCTCCATTTTCTTACATATAAGAGAGAGATATGACCATTATCTCAGTTACATAGTTCTTTCAAATATATTCTTTAATTTGAAACTGCTAAAGTCACTGTGACTTAGGCAGGTAGGCTGTTATCATTTTATAGGTGAAAAAAAGTAACATATAAGAGATGAACTGATAATTTTTAAATAATCACTTGTCTTTCAGACATTTTCCTATTTCTTTCACGTAGGAACTAAGATCTAGCTCTTGGGGTTTGGTTTTGTTTTGTTTAGAAGAGTTTTCTTTATGAATTTGAGGAGATGAGAACTGATGAATAATTTATTGGATGGCTTGACAAAAGCATTCTTTGCTCATCTTAGTTCTTTCTCATTTCACCTTTAGTAGAAATAAGACATAATAAAGCTATTTATGGAGAGTATTATATTAATGTAGACTAGAGGGAGAATTTGAATAAAACACATAATGCCCCTCTTATCTCAGCTTGAATCTGTTAAGTTTATGAATTTTATTTACCCTCTGAAGTAGATCTAAATACTAGGCTTTTGTGTTTTATTGTCCCCCATCAATTTCTGCAGGCATAACCTCAAATCTGAATCCCTATTAGCTATTCCACCAATAGAGTCTCAAAACTGGAGTTTTGTTAATTGTTCTCTAGCTCTAATATCTGTCTGAACTGAATATAAAACTAGGACTCATCAGTTTCCCTCTCATTTAGATCTCATATCTTACAACTCTGAACTGACTGTGAGTCTGGGTAATGGCACTGTTAGTGTACCAGATCAGATCAAAGGGCATGGAAATAATGATGACATGGGAAAAACTAACAACAACCAACACATACTATAACTAATACATACATACTTACTGTGCAACACACACTTTTAGGGGTTTTGCATGTAATAACACATTTTATCCTATAAAGTGGATTGTATCTTTATTCCTGTTTTCCAAGAGAGGAAACTGAAGTTTATAAGAATATTAGGTGACTTGCCTAAATAAGGCAGATAAGTGGCGGAATGGAGATTTCAATCGAGGCAGTCTTACTCCAGAGTCCATTGTTCTTAGGCATTTAACTACTATACTGTACTATTTCTACACAAAATTTATAAAAATTTTCATTGTGAAAGATTTATATTTTTGCCTCTTAGCTGCTTATTTCATATATTGGAGGGTTTTCTTTGATCATCAGTTATTTCTTTTTTGTTCCAGTTTTATATAAGCATTTTAATTGAATTACCAAATATTGAAGAAAATGTTGAAGTGATTACTATTTTGGAATGGAGTATTTTTTCAGATTTTTAAAAATGGTAGTAATACTGCATTTTTTATAGTGAATGCATCTGGCTGTGAAAGCAAAATGCTTTTAGCAAATTTGACTGTAATTTGTCAAATAAAAATTTTTTTCCTTCAAATTAAAAAAAAAAAAACCAGGACAAAAGCATTCGTATTGTATTTATTAAATGTAAGTTTTTATATCCCATTTTGTTTTGGGTGATAAAAAATTTGTGTATACTTAATTTTAGGAGAAAAACTGTTATACAGTACACTGAAAGCAGTGACTCAGAGGAAATTGAGACAAGTGAATTGCCACAGAAAATGAAAGGTAATATGAAATGAGTTTGATTTAATAATGTGTCCTGTATTTTAATTCCCTAGTATGAGCATTTTATATGTGGTTTTGTTTTTAGGCAAACTGAAAAATACACAATCAGAGATTAAAATCAGAGTAAAAGGTATGTATATATATTTCAATATCCATAATCTACACTTAAAGATTATTAAAGTAAAGGTTCATTGATTTGTATCTGTCTAGCTTGGAATTCTTTAGTAACAGGTCATAGATTTGACTGCTTTTTACATTTGAACTATTTATGGAGCTTACCAAGGGTGTTAAATGAATGAAGCAAATTGAAAGGATAGTTTCGGATTAAAACCTAAGAGAAAATATTTAAACCAATTTTAAACAAAACAAAGTACTTTCTATTACTTACAAAATGACATTAATAAAACCTTTTCCATATACATATAAATTGTAGTTGCAAAAGTAGGGTGAAAGTGCCTTCTTGGCAACATAGTACTATTAATTATGTTAGTTCACACTATACAGATTTATACATATTCAGTGAATATCTTTCTCCATTATCTTTAAAACATTCCTTTTCCTCTTAATCAGATCATATTGTATTCATAATAAGTTAAGAAATTGTATAGCATTTGGAAAATAACTCATCACTGTTGACTGATCTGAAAATTTTGTGTCCTCTTCATAAAAAGTTAACACCTGTTTCCTTGAAAAAAATTCTCCTTCCACCTGGGAGCTGAATCACTATGCATACAGCTGCTTCTACTTTCACATCTCTTCCTCAAGAGAAGCAACAATTTATCGTGAATGACTACAGTTCTTCTCTGAGCTAGAAATATATGCTTAGTGTTAGAAGAGGCAATTTTGGTTACTAGATACTATTTTTACTTTATATAAGCTCTTAAGAGAGTGTGGAAGTGGTATTATATTTTCTATCCTTAGAAAATATCTGTACCTAAGTATAGGAGAAAATTAGTTTTCAAATATCTTAATGATTCTTTGTTTTTTTGCTTCAGCAGGTTCTTCTAAAGTTAAAGAAGATGCAGAGTTTGCATGTGCACTTACTTCATCTACCCCTGCAACAAAAAAGAAAATGTTGAAAAAAGGTCAGTAAATCTGCTGAGCTTTTAGCTTTGATTTTTTTCTATTTTTCAGAAAACAATTTCAGTGACAAGTTATAAAACCATATTATAAGAAGTTAAGAAAGTAGAGAAATAAGTAATCTCATTTTTAAAAGTACATTTTGATGAGTCTGTTTTTCTGTTGTATTTGTTTTAGTTAGGTCAAAAATTGGTTGGGAAGAGGTTACTTACTCTTCTGAGTAGCAGAGATATTTCTTCTAATGAAGGCATAGAGCACTTAATGGCTGCTTTAAAATTTAATTTGGATTTATTTGAATTATAATAAAGTTTTAATTCTTGGTATGAGAAGAATTTGCTTTTCAATTAAAAATGTCAATGATCTTTATTATAACTTCATATTTTGTAATTCATAGGAAAATGACACTGTTTAAGAGTCTTAAATATTTGAAGTGGAAAGAGACTGAACTGTGGTTAAGGTGATCTGGGACAAGTTATTAAATATCTCTGCACCTTAGTCTTTTCTGTTTTACATGTTGGGAATACAGCAGATAGACGTATTTTCATGGAGCTTATGTCTAATGATGGAAAAAATGAATAAACATAATTTTCTTTAATTTTAGTTGTTTTATTGAAGTATAGTTCCTGTACAATATTATATGTTATAAGTGTACAGTATAGTGATTTACAATTTTTAAAGGCTATACTCCATTTGTAACTATTATAAAATATTGGCTATATTCCTTGTGTTGTACAGTATATCCTTATAGCTAATATTATACCTAACAGTTTGTACCTCTTAATCCCCTCTCCCCCACTGATAACCACTAATTTGTTCTCTATATCTGTAAGTTCACTTCTTTTTTGTTATATTCACTGGTTTGTTGTATTTTTCAGATTCCACATATAAATGATATTTGTCTTTATTTCTCTGAATTGTTTCACTTAGCATAATGCCCTCTCAAATCCATCCATGTTGCTGCAAATGGCAAGATTTCATTCTTTTTTATGGATGAGTAGTATTCTGGGGGGGGGGGTGTGTAACGTCGTCTTTATCCATTCGTCTGTTTATGGACACTTAGATTGCTTCCATATCTTGGTAATTGTAAATAATGCTGCTGTAAACATTGGGGTGGATGTATCTTTGAATTAGTGGTTTTATATCTTTAAAATATATGTCCAGGAGTGGAATTGCTGGCTCATATATTCTATTTTTAGTTTTTTGAGAAACCTCCGTATTATTTTCCACAGTGGCTGCAACAATTTTCATTCCTACCAACAGTGTAGGAGAGTTCCCTTTTCTCCATATCCTCACTGACATTTGTTATTTGTGTTCTTTTTGATGATAGTTATCTGACAGATGTGAGGTGATATCTCATGTGGTTTTTATTTGCATTTCCCTGATGATTAGCGATATTGAGCATCTTTTCATGTGCCCATTGGCCATCTGCATGTCTTCTTTGGAAAAATGTTTATTCAGTTCTTCTGCCCATTTTTAAATCTGGTTGTTTGGTTTTTTGATGTTGAGTTGTATGAGCTGTTTATGTATGTTGGTTATTAATCTCTTATCAGTCATATCATTTGCAAATATTTTCTCCCGTTCTGTAGGTTTTGTTGATGGTTTCCTTTCCTGTGCAAAAGCTTTTGAGTTTAATTATGTCCCATTTGTTTATTTTTGCTTTTATTACCTAATTAGGAGACAGATCCAGAAAAAATATGATTGCAATATATGTCAAAGAGTGTTCTGCCTATGTTTTCCTCTAGGAGTTTTAGAGTATCTGGTCTTACATTTAGCTCTTTAATCCATTTTGAATTTATTTTTGTATACGATGTCAGAATGTTTTCATTTCATTATTTTACATGTAGCTGTCCAGTTTTCCTAGTACCACTTATTAAAGAGACTGTCTTCTCTCCATTATATAGTCTTTCCTCCTTTGTCATAGATTAATTAATCATAATTGTGTGGGCTTATTTCTGGGCTCTCTATCCTGTTCCATTGATCTATATGTCTCTTTTTTGTGCCAGTACCATACTGTTTTGATTACTATAGGTTAGTAGTATAATCTGAAGTCGGAGAGCATGATTCCTCTAGCTCTGTGTAAATCACTGCTACTGAACAGAAAAGAATGAAAAGAAATGAGGACAGTTTAAGATACCTCTTGGACAACGTCAGGTGCTTTAATATTCACATTACAGGGGTCCCAGAGGGAGAAGAGAGAGAGGAAGGGCCTGGGAACATTTTTGAAGACATAATAGCTGACAATGTCCCTAACCTGGGAAAGGAAACAGTCACCCAAGTCCAGGAAGCACAGAGAGTTCCATACAGGATGAATTCTAAGAGGAAGACACCAAGACACATTGTAATTAAAATGACAAAAATTAAAGATAAAGACAGAATAGTAAAAGCAGAAAGGGAAAAGCAACAAATAACATACAAGGGAAATACCAAAAGACCATCAGCTGATTTTTTTCAACAGAAACTTGACAAGCCAGAAGGGAATGGCATGATATATTTAAAGTGATGAAAAGGAAAAATTTAGAACCAAAGAATACTCTACCCAGCTGGGCCCTCGTTTAGATTTAATGAAGAAATTAAAAGCTTTACAGACAAGCAAAAGCTAATAGAATTCAGCACCACCAAACCAGCTTTACAATAAATGCTAAAGGAACTTCTCTAGGCAGAAAAGGTCACAACTAGAAACAAGAAAACTACAAAATGAAAGAGCTCACTGGTAAAGGCAAGTAGTCAGTAAAGGTAGGAAATACCCACACACAAAGCTAGTAGGGAAGTTAAAAGATAAAAGTAGTAAAATCACCTATATCTACAATAAGTGGTTAAGGGATACACAGAAAAATTAGACGTAAAATATGATCTCAAAAACTGTTCATGGGGGAGGAGAGTATAAATGTGGGGTATTTAAGATGCATTTGAGGAGAGAGGGTATAGCTCACTTGTAAAATGCATGCCTAGCACACACAACGTCCTGGGTTCAATCCCCCATACTTCCATTAAAAAAAAAAAAACCACCTAATTACCTCCTCCCCAAACAAACAAGCAAAAACCAAAACAATAAAAATGCTTTATTAAAAAATAAAATAAAATACGTTTGAAATTGAGATCAGCAACTTAAAGCAATCACTTATATAGAGAGAGACTGCTATACAAAATCTCACGGTAACTGCAAATCGAAAATCTGTAATAGATATACACACACAAAAAAAGGAATCCAAACATGACACTAAAGATAATCAAGTCACAAGAGAAGAAAACAAAAGAAAGGGAAAAAAAGACCTACAAGAACAGATCCAAAACAATTAACAAAATGGCAATTAAAAGTACATATCAATAATTACCTTAAATGTAAACAGACTAAATGCTCAACCAGAAGACACAGACTGGCTGAATGGATACAAAAACAAGACCCATATATATGCTACCTACAGCAGACTCACTTCAGATATAGAGACACATGCACACTCTGAAAGCAAGGGGATGGAAAAAGGTATTCCATGCAAATGGAAATTAAAGGAAAGCTAGAGTAGCAATACTTACATCAGACAAAATAGACTTTGAAATAAAGACTGTTATAAGAAACAAAGGACACTACATAATGATCAAGGAATCAATCCAAGAAGATACAACAATTCTAAGTAAATATGTACCAACATAGGAGCACCTAAATATATATGGAACAATTTTAATAAGTACTGTTAGGAAAATAAAAGACCATAGTGAAATAAAGATTGATTGAAGGTGCATATTTAAGAAGGTGATATTTGAGCTAACGAAGAATGTTTAGAAAGAACCAACTTTTCATCTGAAAATCAACTAGGAATAGAATATATAGGCATTTCAGATAGATTACTACACTTGATCCTAACTTTAGAAATTTTTAGAAATGTGGAATTTTTAATTGAGATAGAATTAATTTCACAGAAAAAAAGTCCCTTTCTGTTGCAGACAATAGCTGTAATACAAGAGAGAATCTTGAAAAATCATAGCTATGTTAAACCCAAAAAACCATATTTCTAGAAGAGAAGCAGAATAGAAGCAAAAATGAGTGAGTAGAGATGGAAGCCATGTCTTGTGATGGTGATTTCTTAAACTTAAGACACCAGAAGTCATAAGGAAATTATTGTTTAAATTATGCTGCATTTTAAGTTTCTATGCAAACAAAGTGAGGAATGATAAAGCTTAAGAAGAATTTGTGATAACTACAACTTAAAAAAGGATTAATATCTAGAATATGTAAAGAATCTTTTACAAATCAGTTAGAAAACGACAACCCAATAGGAGGCTAGATACTAAGAATATCAATGTACAGTCCATGGAAAGAAAATCCAAATGACCAGTAACCATAGGAAAAGATAGGCAGACTCTGTCATTGGGGAAATACAGATTAAAGGAATAGTGAGATACCATCTCACCCATCATATTTACAAATATTTTAAAATCTCAGTGTCAAGTATAGGCAAGGTTGTGCGTCAACAGGAATGCACAGTGGATGTGAATGTAAATTACCATGGAGAGCAAGTAGGCCAAATACAATGAAGCCAAAGATACACTACCTAGAACTCTACAGATACATACAAGTAGATGTGAAAAAATAGTTGTCATTGCCACATTATTTTAGTGAAATATTGGAAATAATGTCCAGTAGGGGAATGGAAAATAAAATTGTAGTATGTTCTTCCATAGGCTGCCTGAGTGTCCTCACAGCATGGCAGCTGGCTTCCCCCAGAGGGAGTGATCAGGAGAGAGAGGGAGAGAGCACTCAAGACAGAAGCTGCATCTTTTATAACTTAATCTCAGAAGTAGTATACCATCGTTTCTACCATATCCCCATTGGTCCCGTAAGCCAGTCCTAGTTGAGAGTGGGAGGGGACTACACAAGATTGTGAGTGTCAGAAAGTAAATATCATTGGGGGCCGTCTTGGAGTCTGGCTACCATATTAACTATAATACAAATTTAGAAAACCACATAAAATAAATATTCACCTTAATAACTGAATAACCTAACGAATATCAGGAGATACTCCAAAATTTTCTCCTTGTGCCCCTTCCCAGCCACAATCCTCTACCTCCCCCCATAAATAATCACTGTCTGCATTTTTAGTTGTATAAAGTGGCACAGTAAAATTTAGTTTCTGTTATTTCATTATGGCTAGAAACAGAATCCCTCATTTTAATTCTTCCTAATTCCTTTTATCATCTCCTTATTGATTCCATGTGTATTTGAGGAAAAGAGAGCAGCTAAAGGGTGTGTCACTGATTGATTCTTTCAGGAGCATCTGCAGTGGAGGTTTCAAAGAAAGCTGATGTTGAAGAGAGACCAAGAACAACACTGATCATCTGTCCACTTTCTGTGTTGAGCAACTGGATTGTAAGTCTTCCCAGCTCTTTAAAATGTGATATAATTTATATTTGTTTTACATTATAAAAAGTATTGTGTTACAGAGTCATTCATTGGGAGAAATAAATTTAGTCAGCACTTTGTATCTAAACTCAAATAATTGTTAAGTGAATTGAGATTATATTTGCTCAACGGAAGTGATTTTTCTTTGAGGATTTATGGTAGAGAAACTGTCAGTTGCTATGGTAGGATTTGGTTTGTACTTCTGCCTCTTCCATTTCTGTCCCCCAGAGTAGGAAAAGGGTGTAATTTAAGACCACATCATATTTATGAACTGTTGGGACCTCTTTTCTAAGAATACCACTAAAAATAACATTTGTTTTTGTAACAACTTGTAACATTTAGTGAGCTTCTGTGTGCTCAGTTTTTCCCTAAGCTCTTTTCATAGATTTTCTCATGTAATCCTCACAACTGTTCTCATTCTCCAGGTGACTGAATTGAAACACAGAGAAGTTAAGTAACTTGCCTAAGTCATCTAGTTAATAAATGATGGAGCTAGGATGTAGTCTCCAACGTTCTGACTCTGGAGCCTATGCTTTTAAGGCTGCCCACCAGAAAATTTTGTCTTATTTTTCTTTTATTTTTATGTTTTATTCCACACTGCATTTCTGTTCTAAAACATTACATTGGAATGGAACCTCTATGTGTTATGTGTAAGGAGCAGCTTGGGTTCTGTTTCCTTTCCATTTTGAGCTTCAAGCTGCATGTTATAATGAAATAATGACTGTTGGAAGCATTGTGAACATAAAGACCACTGGATGTGAACTTCCATTCTTGCCACCTCCAAAGTTATCTACATCTCTCTTGGCCTTTCCTCCTCTAATCTCAGAGGTGGAAGAGGTCCTGCTCTTTATAAGATCAATACCTTAGTCTGTACATTAGATTCTCTTTCTGCCTTTGCATTTTGTCTGTTATTTTTCTTCTTCTTGGTCTCCCCCCTGGCTCTTTCATGAAATGTTCTCAGATCTTTTTCATTTTTCAATACTTTCTCTTGATTATGTCTCACCTTTAAGTTACTACTTTTTTTTCCTTCACTGTCATACCTCGGGGTTTAATTTCCACTTTGTGCTCTCCTTTGTGCTTTTACTTACTGACTCCTTAGCTCATTGTAATTTGGCTTCTGCCACCAGTTCTCTAAATTGCATTGGAAAAGGTCAGTAGTTATTGTCTCATTGTCAAATTCCATGGCCTCTTTCCTATCTTCTTGACTTTTATATAGCCTTGCCTTCTTTGGCACTTACCTTTTTATTATAAGTTTTTGGTGTATTTATTTTTTAATTACACCTTCTCCTGATTAGTGTCGTTTTTCCTCTCAGGACTAGGATGAGTTTTAGTTCTTTCTTGCTGTTTTATTTTAATTCAACAAAATTACTGCTTTTTTTTTTTTCCCATGTGTGATCCATTGCCAGAAGGACAATACATGGGTACTTGAATGGCAGTTTCAGGGTGAAGTTTACAAGTACTAATGGAGGTATAAACAAAAGAACAGTGATTCTTTAGATGGTTGGGGGTGTGGATATGTATTTTTTAAAATGAGTAATCACTGTTTCATTATATTTGGAAATAAACATATTTCAATGTATTATATTTGGAAAACAACAAGAGTTTAGGTGATATGGAAACAACAAAAGTTTAGATGATATAAACTTCAGAAAGGAAACCTTGGCAAAATCATGCCTACTGAGGTTATGGAAAAACTGATTTTTAAAGAAATGTGATGGTTGAACATATAGGGATAAGAATTAGAATCTTGCAATCTCTCAGTAAGCTGCTCTCTTCCTAGTTCCCAAGTCACATTACCTAGCACTCTAATGAGCAGGCTAGAGCTACCTTATATTCCTTTCTTTGTCTTCAGACATAGAATAGAATTCAGTTAAAACAGTAAGATACCAGTCTCACTTCTACCACATGATTTTTCTGGATATTTTGAGAGTTTACTTTTTCCACCCAATGGAAAAGGAAATAATGACACCTATTTCATTTACACACACATACACATACACACATAACCTAGCACAGTGACTTGAAACTCATTATAATTCTTTCTCCAAAGAGTTAATTTTCTTCTGTTTCAAGTCTAACCTTTCCACAAGTATTCTCTGTTCCATTTCAGGGCAACCCATTGATTAATTTTCTCATTATTTTCTCTCTCCTTTCCTTTTCCACCAGATTTGTTGATAAAAGTCTCTGCATTTTCACCGTAACTCTTGCATGTTTTATCCTGTCTCTGTATTTTTGCCTTTATTGTCTCAAATTACATTCTTTCTTCAGCCCATAGTAAATCCAGTTTTTGCTCCCACCCTCCATAGAAACTTTTGTGAATGCCTTCAGTGACTTAATTGTTGCCATGTCTGGTGAGTTCCCTTTTTCTTTTCCTCTGCCCTGACTTTCTTTTTGCTTTTCTTACCTTTGTTATGTCTGTCTTAGTAGATCATCGTTAGTCCTTTTGGTAAAGAAAGGAAATGAACATAAATTACAAATTAAAAAATCTATTTTATATTTGTTCTTGAAACTTTGATATTCTTTAATCCTCCTCCCAAGATTTTGTTTGCTGTCCCAACTTTCTGACTATTGTTTTTCTCTATTTTCCTTCCATGCTTTCTATTTAAACTGCCTTTTTTCCCCTTAAAGCATGATTTTTTTCTTTTAGTATTATGAAATTTGTAATGAGACCACCATTTAGTCTAGATTCAAGAACCAAAAGTTCACCACATTTGCTTTATTTTTTCTTTGCTGAAGTATTTTAAATCATATCCCAGACATCATGTCATATTTCCCAATAGAAGCTTAAGTCTGCTCTTTAAATACTACTGTTCTATAGGCTCTTCCCCTGGCTCCCTTTTCTCATTGCATTTTCTCTCCTTAGAAAATCTTTTTCATTCCTATAACTTCATGTACTGTCTACTCTTAACCTGAAAGTCCATTTCTACACTTCCATTACAGGCCAGTATTTAAATTTTCCTAGTCTATACTTCTCCGGTCAGATATTCTACAGTGACCAGAAATTTTAAATGTCTTAACTGATAATACTCACTGTCTGTTTCTCATCGTTATGCTTCCTTTCCCCTTTTAATTATCCTGAAGTCTCATCAGTCCCTTCTTCTTAGTGTCTTTGTTTCACACCAGTCCTTTCCATTCTGTTCTTACTTCTGCCATTCTGATTTAGGTCTTCATCATATTTCACCTAATAGCTTCTCAGCTGTGTCTCCCTGTTGTCTTCTGTCTCTCATCTAATCATGATTTTATTTTTCCTGCTCAGAATCTCCCAGATTTACTGTTTTCATGATTAGGAAAAAAAACAAAAAAACAGGTATTTTAAATTGAGCATGTTCTCAAGGAGAGCAGGGATCAGGTCTTCTTTTTCTTTTTATCCGTACCACCCTTCTGGTTGATACCTGGCAAACAGTATAATGATAAATTATACTGTATAGGCCTATAATAAATGAATGAGAGTGGATACTGTGCTTGAATCCCTGCCTCCATTCATGAAAATATTGCTTACTTTTCTTTTACTGTTTAATTTTGATACTAGTAAGTCACTAACTGGAAACATTGAAAGATCCTTTTTGTTAAAATACTAAATTAAAAAAAACTAATTACTGTTTTTAAAAAGTGGGGTTGCTTTTTCCTTCTAAAAATGAAGCTGCTGCTCACTGGGAGGGCCAGACAGATTTCTATAATGTATTATTGTTGTGTATATGTCAGTTTCCTTGACAATAAAGTAATTAATAGTGTTACTATCATTATTTTAGTTTAAATTGCATGAAACTTGATTTTTTGCAATTTTAGTAGTTTGATTTGTGACACTACTGCCAAGACAGTACATTTTATACACGTATTGAACTTGACATTAATCTACTTATTATTAAAAATATTTCTAATTTTATTTTAGGATCAGTTTGGACAACATATAAAATCAGATGTGCACTTGAATTTTTATGTTTATTATGGTCCTGATCGTGTTAGAGACCCAGCCTTGCTTTCAAAGCAGGATATTGTTTTAACTACATACAATATTTTAACTCATGACTATGGAGTAAGTATGTTGATACTCAGATTTTCAAAAGTTGAATTTAAGAAATTGCTTCAAGTTTCTAAAGTGTTCTGAAATTCAGATTTTATACTCTTCCCTTTTTTCTTTCTAAATACTTAATATATAGGAAATAAATAGGAAATTGTTTTTTAATCTTGTGCAAAAAAGGTTCGTTGGGCTTCCTTTAGATCATAATTTAGTAATATTTTCCATATAGAACACTTAAAGTTATAATTACATACAGCAGTTTGTAAATGAATTCTGTTTTTTCTAATATTATGGAATATTTTCTATCACAATGGTTTGATTATTGATTATCTAGTTTAAAAATAAGCTTTTTTGTATCTGAAGTTTGTAAGTTTCCCAGTTCATTTAGACATCTAATTATTGTTTGTCTGTAATTCCAGTTAAGTTAAAATGTTTTCTGAAATACTTAATAGTAAAAATTTTAGTCTTCAAGTTAAGAACATTAACTTTTACATAAAAGAATGTAATTTTGTTATATTCAAATAATTCTTAAAGTTGACAATTTTTATATCATCATATGTTTCTGAGGCAGAATAGCTTAGTGTTTTGAACCAAGGTCTTAGCAGAGAGCTGGACTATCTGGGTTTGAATGCTAACTCTGTACTTCCTAGCTGTGTTACTTTGAGCAACGTACTTCACACCTTGGTGCTTCAATTTTCTCATCTATAAAATAGGGATAATAATACTTCATAAGTTTGTGAACATTCAGTAACTTAATATATGTAGTGCTTAAAGCAGTACCTACCGCATAGTAAATAAGTTAAGAATAATAACTCATATTACTTACCAAATTACATAAAGTACTATTTTACCTTTCTGTGTTTTTAATTCATATGAAACATTTATTTTAGACTAAAGGTGATAGTCCATTACATAGCATAAGGTGGCTAAGAGTGATCCTGGATGAAGGACATGCCATACGAAATCCAAATGCTCAGCAGACAAAAGCTGTACTTGATTTAGAAGCAGAAAGAAGATGGGTATTGACAGGTAATGATAGTGTATATTTTAAATAATTAATTCCCAAATATGTATCATTAAGTAAGTTATTAAGTAACTTTGTAAACTTAAAGTAGATAATAAGGTCTCTCCCAAAATTATTCATAGAATCATGTAATAAAACATCTTGACTTTTTTTTTATAACTGCCCATAATAGAGCAACATTTGAATTATTGTTCATTTATGAAACAGTCACTAGATTTATTTTTGAACCTTGGAAACTCTAGACACTTTAATCTTCCAATCAGAATCATGATTTTTCTACTTCCCATCTTACTACTCGTGAACCTTTACTTTGGAAGGTGGGGAAGAGACTGTAAACTCACATTAGATCTTTCCTTCTTGCTAGTGCTGCTGATTTAAAAATCAAATAAGCAAATGTTCTTGATAAGGAGAAAATTGAGTTTACGGGGTCTGTGGTCTTTTTGTTAGTATGGCAAGTGAGAGCTCAAAATTAGAGCCAGACTATATTTTGAAATTGTATGTATGTTTAACAAAGGATTACAGCTTAATTGTTAGCGGTTGTGCTTAAGTACAAAGTGCCCATTTTCAACTGTTGTCTCAACTGATTGGGCCAAGTGGATATTCTGATTGTGTATTCTGGCCATAGAGTTATAACAGTTTTCTGTTTTTTTAGGCACTCCAATCCAGAATTCTTTAAAGGACTTGTGGTCTCTTCTTTCCTTTTTAAAACTTAAACCATTTCTTGATAGAGAATGGTGGCATAGAACAATACAGCGTCCTGTCACAATGGGAGATGAAGGAGGACTTAGGTAAGTAATTTCATGACAACTGATTAATATTAGCTGCAAATAATTGTTAGCAGCTTGAATCAGTTACCACTTTCATTACTATTTTAACCTGACTGTTGGCTTTCCTCTCCAAAAAGTGATTACATCTTAATGCCTTTGACTCCTAAAATCTAGTGATTCTTATTTGAGGAGACAGAAATTTCTGACTACTATTAAAAGTTAACCCACCTTTCCCAACATGGTGATAGCCATTTATCAAGGTACTAGGCTAATGTTCAAATTTTTTGCCTAGAGTAGTGGAATGCCTTGCACTTAGTAGTAGGTGCTTATTCAGAGTTTGAATGTCAAACATTGGGTGGTGTAGTTGACAGAATTGGGAAATAGAAAGGGTTAGTGATTAGAAAAATGGGGAGAGAAGAGCTTAAGAAAAATGAGGATGAGATAAAAGGTTAAACTAACAGGTATTGAATTGAGAGCAAATTTAAATGTGTTTTGTTGCTATAGTTTTTCTGTCTGTAGAATATGTCTTTCATTATCAGATTGAATAAAAACCCCAAAGGATATTTTAAAAGAAAAAAAAAACCTTTACTAAGGTTGTAAAACAGTAATAAATCAAAATATTTTTTGTTCTCATTGAGTTAACTTATAGAAATAAAAAGTTATATAATTACTTGTTTTATTTTGACTAGGCGTTTACAGTCCCTAATTAAAAATATTACACTTAGAAGAACAAAGACAAGCAAAATTAAAGGAAAACCTGTTTTGGAGTTACCAGAACGTAAAGTATTTATTCAGCACATTACACTTTCAGAGGAAGAGAGAAAGATTTATCAGTCTGTGAAAAATGAAGGCAGAGCTACTATTGGAAGGTATGGAGAAAGAAAGTCTTTTTAGAAAACAGTTTTTTTCTTTGTTAACATTTAATTGAATAATATTTTTTAGATATAAAGTCTTAAATACACTGACGTATAAATTGTTTCTTTAGCTACTTAAACTACTTTTTATGAACTAATGGTTGAAGTGAGTGAAATAAATAATTCACCAGGTAAGTAATTCTTAAAGTTAGGAAAAAATATAAAATTTACATGAAATGGCAAGTTTTGAATTACTAGTCAGAAGACCTTGCTTACTTCTGTCCCTGGTTCTGTGTCATGGGAGAAGATTCAAAACATTGAGAAGAGTATATATAGAGAAAATAAACCTATTAAGGACCAAAACTTGGAGGAATGTCCACGTTTCAGACAATAAGGAGGATCCATTGGAAGAGATTCTGTCAAGGGGAGAAGTATGAAGAAAGGAGAGAAAACTCATAGAATCTCGGTAAAGACAGCGTAATCAAGAAAGAGGGAATGGTCAGTAGTGTCACATAGTGCAGAGGCTTAGTAAAGGCTATTTAATTTGGTGATTCAGAAGTTAACTCCCAGAATAGTTTCACGATAATAATGAGACATGTAGCCAAATTGTAGGAGTAAGGGGATTGTGAAGTAGAGCAGCTGTAGGGATAGACCATTTTTCACGATTTGTCTTTAAAAGTGAGGAAAAAACTGAGATTGGTAGATAGGGTAGATAGTTGGCTGCTAGATCAATTTTTTTATGATTTTATTTGTGTCACTACTTTGAGAGGAAGAGAACATGGAAGAGACTACCAGCAGAAAAGAGAATAAAGCAAATTGTTAGAGAAAAATAAAGCCTAGTATGGAGGTAGATAATAGCAAGAGTATAATCAGTGAACTGTGAGACAAGAGTATCTGCAGAGTAAGGTAATGGGAAGTTGAGGAAGGTAGACTGGGTTTGCAGCCATTGCATAAAAGTAAGGTTTTTAGAGTGTTAGGCTTCAGTTGGTGTGGAATATATGTGAAAGTTAAATCAATACTACTTTCCAACCACACATGGAAATCTGGGAATAGGAACTAACGGAGTATAGATTAAAGATATTGGGGATTGGTAGAAGGTGAGACATTCTGGTTCAAGCAAAGAGCATGTTTGATATGCATACCTGTAGGAACCAGAATGAGTAGGAGACAAGTGAAGACAAAGCAGGGCTGAGAATATAGGGGATATTCTGTATCTTGTAGTAGCTTACAGTGAAAAAGAATATGAAAATGAATATATATATGTTCAGGTATGACGGAAGCATTGTGCTGTATACCAGAAATTGATACAACATTGTAAACTGACTATACTTTAATAAAAACAAAAAATCAGGAAAAAAAAGAATATAGAAGAATCTTCAAAAAATAAGAACTTCAGTGACGTACAAAGCAGATTTAATAGGAATTAGAAAGATTGTTCTACGCAGGAGATTTCAGAGCTCAAAATCTTACAGTGGTGATTGAAATTCCCTTCATAGTCATTCTTTCAGCTTAAATGTATTAAGTGTCTGTGTGCTAGACACTGTTACACACATTGGGATACAGTGGAATAAAATAGACAAAAATCTCTACCGTCAAGGAGTTTATATTTCAGTGGGATGAAATAGATGATAAAACAATTAAATTCTATGGGAAAAAAGTAAAACCAAGAAAGGAGATAGGGAGTGCTGAAGCTGTTTTTATAGAGTATTCAGGGAAGACATCACTGAGAAGGTGATATGTGGGAAAAGATCTAATGGAGATTGAGAATGGGGACATTTCTGGCAGAGGGGAACAGCAAGTGTAAAGGCCCTGACTTGGGAGCATACCTGAAGAACTTGAGCACCAAAGAGGCAAGTGTGACTGCATAATATAAGCAAGATGGAAAGCAGTGATATCAGAAAGTTATTGGAGTAGGGGTGGATGACAAAGTATGTAAGGCATTGTGGAATATTTCACGGACCTTGGCTTTTATTTTTTATGAGATTTGGGAACCTTTGAATGGTTTTGGGCCAGGAAAGTGACTTAATTTTATATTTTTAAAAGATCACTGGCTCCTGTGTCAAGACTTAGATTTTAGGCATAAGGCATAAATAAGGAGAACAGTAGCAAAAATCAGAGTAAGAGATGATGGTGTTTTTTACTACAGTAGTAGTGACGAAGGGAGTGAGAAATGCCTGGATTCTGTTATATTTTGAAGGTAGAGCCAACAGAACTTGCTGATTGATAGAATATGGGGTGTGAGAGAGGAGAGAAAGGTAACTCCAAGGTTTTTCACATGAGTGACTAGAAGGGTAGAATGGCCATTTGCAGCATAAGTATGGGAGCAGTAGAGTTTTTTCAGGAAAGATGAGAAACTCAGCTTCGGACACATTGATTATGTGATGCCTATGCATAAATTTCCAAGTGGAGATCTTGCAAAATCACTTGAATGTGAGATTAGAGTTCATGAGGATGTTCTTGGTTTGATACAAATTTGAAAGTCATCTGTGTGTAAATGATGGTAATTAAAGCCAGGAGATTGAGTAAGATCACCACGAGAATGCATGAAGTTAGGAAAGAGTTTTAACAATACTGTAAGCTGGTGAAGGTAGGAGGAGGCTTCTGCTTCCATTATGTGGCACTCAAAATAAATTTTTTAAACTGAAATGCTGATTATCATTGTAAGATGTGACCATGCCAGGGAATAATTAGACTGTTGGTAAAACTTAATTAAACTGTGTTCTCAGAGAAAGATGTTATTTTAAAAATATTTAATAGGTAATACATTTACTAATGTTTATTTGGTACTTACCAGATATTATGCATTCATCTAAGTGTGTTATTCATACTAATCCTATTAAGTCAGCAGAAGGATTACCTACATTTTACAGAAAAAGGATCTGAAGCACAGAGCAGTTAGGTAACTTGTACTGTGTCACACAGCTAGTGAGTGACAGAGCTGGTATGTAAGTTCAGGCACTTTGATTCTAGAATTTGTAAGTTTAATCTTTATATTGCTTATTTCTTGCATTCCTGAATATTGAGAAGCATTTGTTGTCCTACTACAACTCTTATTAATATCAGCAGATAAATATCATTTACTGTAGTCCAGGCACTATTAAATGTTTTGCAAGTATTAACTTTTTTAAAACTACAGTCCTATGAGGTATGTGTTATGCCACTGTTAAAGCCGAGGAGGCTCAAGACATGGGTTGAGAAACCTGCCCAGGGTTTCAGTTAAATTGGCAGAGCCAGGTTTTGAATTCAGACAGTCTAGCTCTGGAGGCTGTGTTCCTAACCATTAAGTTATATTTCTTCTATTGTCTTAATATTTAAATGTCAGATTACCTTGATATATAGTTTTTGGATCACCTACTCTTTCTCCAGAGCTGGTGTTATCTTTGTTCTACTATATTTTATATTGAATATTTCTGTGGGAAAACTTTATTCTTTAAAGTCCAGCAATTTGACCAGGACCTCTGTTGGTTTTTTTCTGAAACATATGGTACGATTTAAATCTGTAGATTCTAGGCTTCCCCACCCCCCACTCCTCTTTCTGTAAAGTTTTCTTAAATACTATTTTCTGTCCCATTATTTTATTTTTCTCTCTGTATGTGGGATATTCTTTGTTTTCCATAGGTATCATTTTATTCTAATCCTTTACATCCTTCTGCTTAATTTTGCTTTTCTCATTCCTGTTCCCCATGTTCTTTCCTGTGTTTTTATCAGTAGCCAGTCTCTTTTATGCTGGCTTCACTGTGACTTTCTCTGCATTCACTTTTCTATTTCACACTCTTTAGCTGTATCAGCTCATCTTTCATCTCTGTTCTGTTTTGCTGTACCTTTTCAAAGTTCTTTGTCTCTGCTTTAAGCATTTTTTTTTTAGGAGGAACTGTTTTATTGAATGGTGTTAAATCATGGCAGTACTCTTGGTCATAATTTTTATTTGCTATATGGCAACATTTTTCTGGTGTTTTCTTTTGTTGCCGTTTGTTCTCTCCCTTGCTCTTTACTACTGATTATTACTCATATTTGAATGCATTGAGTTCTTTTTGGACTAGTTATTTGCAAGAGATTCATATGAAGGGATAGGGGTCATAGCTGTATCCCTGACTAGCAGGAAATATATCTCTATTTAATTATGGCTCAAGGTTACATGTGAGTTCTTTCAGGTTTTACTTATGCTTATAAAGCGGGATCAGAAGCTTCAGGGTTCCTTGCAATAGGCAGTGCTGTGTCCATTGTCATTTCTGAAAACACAGTAGGTTCGTGTCTTTTCTTATTCAGCTTGCCTCCCTTCTTTCTTGGTATAAACTTGTCCAGGGATGTTCAAGCCATGAACCATGCACTCTGTTTTTATTTCTGCAAATAAGAGATGATGATTTTCTCCTCAGGGCATGCTGTTTATTTTGAAGAATTCTGCTCTGGCAGGTCTGCTTGAGCTCTGCAGTCATATCTCTTGGAATCTTCCTGTTTGACTTTCACCGCAGTTGGCAGCCATTTCTCATATATTCTACTTTATTGTCACAAATCTCTCCTGGTTTCGTTAAAGATAGAGTTTACTTTTCTGTTTTCCATTCTGTTTTGAAGTGATTTCCAGAGAAGAAGAGAACAATGCCATTTTTTCCCACTGTTTTAGAATAGGAAGTATTGTTTAGAGGCCCTCATAATATTTAACGTTTTTACCTCTAGGTATTTTAATGAAGGGACTGTCCTTGCACACTATGCAGATGTCCTGGGTCTTTTGCTTAGATTGCGGCAGATTTGTTGTCATACTCACCTTCTTACAAATGCAGTGTCTTCCAGTGGTCCCTCAGGTAGGTATATGCAATTGGTTTACACATCATATTATTAGAGATATTTAAATCAGAATGAGAAACCTTTCATATGGCCTAAATTTAGTTTATTTGTCAAGTGGACATTGTTTTTAGTATAGGACTCAACTAGAAATGTACTCAAGAATCTCTTAACAATGAAATGGAATATTAATGAGGTCTTTCAGGATTTCCAGTGATAGATGAAAGATCAGATTGGGTCAGCCTTTTATTCTGTGTTACCTGCAGACTGTGTTATAATGATGCTTCTGTGTAATGTATGTTAAGTGGGTTCACTACTATTTTAGCTTCTGGATTTTTCTTAAAATTTCAGATTTAAGTCATGCTTTTTGCCTATGGTTAAAAAAAAAAAGACTAAAGACTACCTAAGCAAAACTTTTTCCTATATAAGAAAGATTAACAACTTGTCTAGTCATATTACAAGTCTTGCTCTGAAATTAATTTTTCAGCCTTTTCTCTAGGAAATGATACACCTGAAGAACTACGGAAGACATTAATAAGGAAGATGAAGTTAATTCTGAGCTCAGGTTCCGATGAGGAATGTGCAATTTGCTTGGATTCTTTAACAGTTCCTGTCATAACATATTGTGCACATGTCTTTTGTAAACCCTGTATTTGCCAAGTCATTCAGAATGAACAGGTTAGTTTTATGCTCAGTACAGATACAGTGTTTGATGGAGTAGTGTTCTAGTGTTGAGTGTAATGGAGACCCAAGTCTAGCAGACTATGAAGAGTTTTGTACTTGGATTTACTAATACACCTTTTATAGTTAATTATGTGTTTTAATAGTTGATATATTTCTTATATTTAAGCCCTTTTAACATAAAAAGACGTGCTTTTGGAGGTATGTTTCAGAGTCAGTATTCTAGTTTCACTAACTCTTTAGATCATCTCTAAGAAATAGATTGATACTGTGAAACAAAGATAATTTAAAATTTTCTAATAAAACGAAGTTAATTCTTACAATACATTTTTATTTATCTAAAATGTAAAAATTGTTGAGATACTTTACATGATTTTTTTTAAACTTAAGTGTTCTAAAATTGGTGGTATTGTATACTTACAACACATCTCAATTTGGCTTTGCCACATTTCAGTGGCTTACTGGCTGCTTGTGGCTGTTAGCTATCAAACTGTATCTAGGTAGGTCTAGACTCATGTAAAGTGGAATAATCCTTTAAGGATTATTCCTCCTTCTGAGGTATAATTTTTTTAAACATTTTTATTGAGATGTACTTATAGGGAAAAGTACACATCATGATTGTTCAGCTCAGTGAATTATGAAGTAATCATATCCATGTAACTACTACTTAGATCTTCCTGTGTTCCCTCCCAATCATTACTCTCTCCCTCCTCCTACTATGCTGACTTCTAACTATGCTGATTCTGTTTTAGTTTCAGAATCTTTTTTATTGTAATGGTATTTGGTATGTAGTTATTTTAGAGATAATCTTATTAGTATGCCTTGATACAAAATGGGCACAATGGATAATTGCTTTGAATGAACCTGATAGGATTGAACAGATCTAGACTCGCTTTATAAGCTATTGAAAAGTTTTTTGTTTTTTTGTTTTTTTGGGGTTTTTTTGCTTCTAAAGAATAGTTCCAACTAATACATTGTAGTTAGAGTCAAGAAACTTTTATTCATGGTTCATGGTTTCTTTACATGCCTGCAAATAGTATAATATTTATTGTTTCAGGCTCTTACTGCTAGCCAAGATCGCATACTTTTCCTCTTTTTTACTCATCCCACTTACCACATTAGAACATTATATCTGCCTGTATAGATTTATCTTAAATGGATGAATCTAATAAAAGTTTAAATAAAATGCTGGGTATTAGGGATACAGAACTTACCATGCTCTATAAAAATTTTAGACAAATGTATATTTCTATTCCTTTGTTAAGTATCACTCATACTTTGTTTTTTCTTCTATAGCCACATGCTAAATGCCCTTTATGCAGAAATGATATACATGGAGACAATTTATTAGAATGTCCTCCAGAAGAATTGGCATGTGACACTGAGAAAAAGTCTAATATGGAATGGACATCCAGTTCAAAGGTAAAACACACATGCACAAATATTTGAGTATTTGCTTTACATTTATATAAAGAAATACCATATTTAGAAATAATAATTTTGCTTCCAGTGCATGTAATTGTGAGTATTATACTCTGTTGGTGGTTACTGGCTTTATGTTTATTTCTAGTAGTGAATTTGAGAGGAAAGAGAAAGGGAGGGTTCACATATGATAATATTCTTTTAGTCTTAAATTTTAAAAAAAAATTAGTGGTCTTTTGCATTGTAGGGAGGTAATATGGCAGGACCTTTCTCTTCCAATTCAAAATGGAATTTAATGGGTATTCTAATTTTTTTCAGATTAATGCTCTAATGCATGCATTGATTGACTTAAGAAAGAAGAACCCCAACATAAAAAGTTTAGTTGTTTCTCAGTTTACAACATTCCTGTCTTTAATAGAAACACCACTCAGGTAAGTTCAACAGTGGTTCTCACTTTGAGCAAAGGGATTTTATATAAATGTTTTAATTTGCATTAAACCATTGGATTAAACCAAAAAAATTTTGTTTTACCAGTTTTATTCATTTCATCTATCTAAAATAAGTCAGTCACAATAAAGAATATTCCTAGGAACTTAGGATTCTAATGGTAAAGTGCTGAATTTATAGGGAAAAAGTTGACTCAGAGCTTGACATATTAATAGATGATTGGTAAATACTTGTTTCAGAATAGAAAAGTGAAGTAATTGGTTGAATGAAAAGATTTAAAATTACTTAACATGTCTTTATAGTGTAGCTAAGTATTCCTTGTCTCTTTTGTCCCCTCCATTAGAGCTTCTGGATTTGTATTTACTCGTTTGGATGGTTCCATGGCCCAAAAGAAAAGAGTGGAATCAATTCAGTGTTTTCAAAACACTGAAGCTGGATCTCCAACTATAATGCTTCTATCCTTAAAAGCAGGTGGAGTTGGTTTGAATCTTTCTGCAGCTTCTCGAGTGTTTTTAATGGATCCAGTAAGTAGTTCTGTAGACTTTTTGGTATGTTACTACTTCTTAAAAAAAAAAAAAAAAAAAAAAACAAACCAAAAACTATATGTTAAGTGCGTTTATAATTATAACTGATTGTGAAAATTCTGAGGCAAACTTGAGAGGTAGATAATCTCATTAAAAATGGAGGGCTCTCGTAAGTGCTTTACATATATCAACTGAAATTCTCACAGCATCTCTGTAAAGTAGATCTTGTTACTATCCTCATTTTTCAGGTGAGGAAACTGAAACATAGAGAAGTGAAATTACTTGCCTCATCACAGAGCTAGTAATATACAAACCAGGATTAGAGTCCATGTTTATAAGTATTGTGCCGTGCTTTTCCGTTCTACATACAGAATAAATTTCTGTGAACTCTAATGCCTTAGGGAACTGTTTTCATTGGCTCAGCTAGTGAATAATGAGATCCTGCTTTGTGTCAGGGAATTTCACAGGCACTAGGAATCTGGCTATAAACAAGATAGACAAAGTAGCCACCATCATGGTGCTAATGGTCTCAAGCTTTAATGTGCATAAGAATTAGGTAAATGCAATTTCTGACCTCTGTCCTCAGACTTAGGAGTTCTTTGATGAGACATAGGAAGCTGCATTTTTATATAGACCATAGGTGATTTAGGTGCAGGTGGTTCAGCATCACATTTTTATAAACAAATACCATTAATGGAATGTTTTGGGTAAATTTTAGTGTCTAATGCAATGCAATTGCTGTGTGCAATACAGGTCTAGGGTAGAATGGGAGCTAGAATTCACTCTAAACTTGATGCACCAAACTGTGTGACTTAGAGCTGCAATCCACATAGGAGCACTTTTTCTCCTAATTGCACAAAGGGGCTTTTTGGACTGGAAGCAATCTGAACTAATTCAGTTTCTAATTTGCACTGGGTACTGTCTGAGCTAGAGGCAGCCCTATGCTATTTCTGTGCATTCACAGATCTAAGATTTGTGGTTTTAGCTTGTCTGAAACTCAGAAAATTCATAATATAAAGAAATTTTACTAAGATACGAATTTTGAGTTATTCTGCTTAAAGCTATCCAGTTGAAGCATTTACCTGTTACCAGAGCTTTTTTTCCTCACCTGAGGGTAACCTTTCTGGTAATACTACAACCAGAGCCATGCTTAGGCATTCATGGCTTTCATGTTAATGCCACGAGGGTAGCGGTGGTCTGTCGTATTTTCTTGTCTCAGTTCTATGGATGAAGTTTTAAATCTTTGCTAGAGTTTTAGTTTACGATTGTTATAAAAAATATTCATTGGAACTACAGATTAAGTTACCTGTTAGCTAACCTGATGATAATCCTAGAAGCTGATTTTTGAAACAGATTCCCCAATTTTTTTTTCCTTTGGTTAAAATCTTAGTACTTGATAAGGAAGAGGTTGTTAATACCAAAAACAGTAATTTAATTAGTGTTATAAGGTTGATCAGAGATTAAACTCTTTAACAGTTACACTTTCAGAAAACAGAATGTTTTAGCAATTTCATAGTAAGTTGATCATTTTTCATTGAACATTTCAATCTTTGACATGTTGCTTCTAACTTAAAAAGAAAATCCAGGCCCTAGAAAGAAAATATTCAGTAAAAAAAAATGCTCGTGAAAATATTTTACCTCTTCATGGAATATTATATAAAAGTTAGGGTGTATTTTGATGTTCAATTATGAGTTTTTGATAAAGCTATTGCTTTCTTTATCACTGTATGTGAGAATGGGAGCTATCAATTTTATATTATCATGAAATAAGTTGTTTTATACATCTAGTCATACTTGATATGTATTGCCAGCTCACCATAAGGTTCCTAGACTGAATACAGACAACAGAAAGGAACATTGTATCTGAGCTCTTGGTATAATGGTTTCAAAATATGTCCAATCGTAAAATAAAAAATACTCACAGAATATGACTGTTAGTTTTAGAAAATCATAACCGAAATAAGTCTTTTAAATCTAAGTTCTATACTGAAAAACAATCCCACAACCAAATTAGAGCAAGTTAATAGTAAAATCTGCTTTTCTCTTAACTCTCAAGGGAACTTTAAACAGAAGATAACTGCCTAAGTCATACTATACACTTGTTCCATCTACATATGCATTTATGATTTTGTTTCTATTTTCAGGTGGTACTTTGCTGTATAAATGTTCCTTTTCTTCAAAACATCCTGTCTTTAGCTTCAAGAACCACTCAATAGTTTAATTTAACTTTTAATGATCTCTACCCTGACAGTTCATGATAATATTTCAAAACCACTTGACTCCTATCTTTCTAGACCGAAGAGCTCTATATCCTTTTGCTTATTCTTCCCTTTTCATTGCTTCATTGTTTTATTCTTCACCTTAATACAGTCCCGATGATAATGCCTATGTTAATTAGTTAATGTTACTTTTTTAGTTCAATTTTGAAGTCATACTGATTTCAAATATAGATACTGAAAATTGTGTCAATGAAGTCTTAAATAATTTTGGGGACTTTTGATTACTTCTGAAATCTTGTGCTGTTACATAATGAATGGAGGAACATGAAAGAAAAAGTACCAAAGACCATCAAAAAGGAGAAAACTTTTTCATAAATGGACCTGGTTACCAATCTTTTCTAATGTAAATTAAGTCACTTAAGAGGATGTGTAAATTTGTTTTTCTCTGTTAAACATACATAGTTTGACTTTAAAATGGGGGGGGGGGAGGCAGAAAGATATTATTTGATTAATCAGCAACCATTTATATGGCGTGTTGTATCAGGCCCTGTATTAGATACTAGGAAGTGGTGGAGTGAAATGACAGTGGAGAGAGAATATCTGCCTGTCATAGTAGTGATTGGAGGAGGCTGAGGGGATGTGTGGATTTTTTTCCCCAGAGCATTTATAATGTCAGTGTCTGAATTCATTCAGAAGGATTTCAGTCAATAAAAGGTGAATGAATAATACTGCAACAAAAGAATATGCACAGAACACTCACAGATCAGGGTGGTAATAATGCAGCTCGTGTTCTTATTAGGCCTGGAATCCAGCGGCTGAAGATCAGTGCTTTGACAGATGCCATAGACTTGGCCAGAAGCAAGAAGTTATCATCACAAAAGTGAGTTTTTAAGACATCTATTTTAAAATTAGGTTGATACGGTTTTTAAAATTATATAAATACTGCATTAATATATTATTGTAGAAGATTGAAATAGAATTATGCAGAGCAAAATATTAAGATCTGCTTTTTAGAAGGAAACCACCATCAATAGTTTAACATATGGCATTCAGAGTTTCTTTCTCTGTGTTTATATACATTCATACTTAACATCTGTGTGTAAATTTCAAAAATTTCTTTTCAGGTAAATGGGATCATACTTTATTATTTTGCAGACTTTTTTTTTATCCCCCTTAACTGTATATGTTGGAGACTACCATATAAGAACATACAGATCAAACCTATTCTTTTTTTCTCCATCATGGTAAAATATACATAATACAATATTTACCATCTCAACTGGGTTTTCTTAAATTTTTTAATTTTACTTTTAAAAAATTTTATTTAAAATAGTTGATTTACACTGTTTTAGTTTCAGATGTACAGCAAAGTGATTCATATATATATATATATACACACGCACACATTCTTTTTCATGTTCTTTCCCATTATAGGTTATTATATTAAATATAGTTCCCTGTGCTATACAGTAGGTATCTGTTGTTTATTTTATATATAGTAGTATAGTAATATGTTAATCCCAAACTCCTGATTTATCCCCACCCTTCTCTAAGTTTCTTTTCTGTCTGTGAGTTTATCTCTGCTTTGTAAATAAGTTCATTTGTATCATTTATTTAGGTTCCACATATAACTAATATCATATATTTCTCTTTGACTTCACTTAATATGATAATCACTAGGTCCATCCAAATGGCATTTCATTCTTTTCTATGGCTGAATACTATTCCATTATACATGCATATATATACACATGTGTGTATATATGTATGTATACTCACACACACACACACACATATCTTTATCCATTCATCTATTATTGATGGACGTTTAGGTTATTTCTATGTCCTGGTTATTATAAATAGTGCTGCTGTGAACATTGGGGTGTACGTATATTTTCAAATTGAATTTTCTCCAGATACATGCCCAGGAGTGGGATTGCTGGATCATATGGTAACTTTTTATTTTTTAAGGAACATCCATACTATTCTCCAAGTGGCTGTACCAGTTTACATTTCCACCAATGATGTAGGAGTGTTCCTTTTTCTCCACACCCTCTCCGGCATTGATTATTCATAGACTTTTTAATAATGGCTGTTCTGAGTGGTGTGAGGTAATACCTCATTGTAGTTTTGATTTGTGTTTCTCTAATAATTAGCGATATTGAACATCTGTTCATGTACCTGTTGGCTATATGTATGTCTTCTTTGGAGAAATGACTATTTAGGTCTTTTGCCCATTTTTGGATTGGGTTGTTTGTTTTTTTGTTATTAAGCTATATGAGCTATTTGTATATTCTGGATATTAAGCTCTTATCAGTCTCATGATTTGCAAATACTTTCTCCCATTCCGTAGGTTGTCTTTTTGTTTTACTTACAGTTTCCTTTGCTGTGCAACAGCTTTTAAGTTTAATTAGGTCCATTTGTTTAGTTATGCTTTTATTTCTATTGCCTGGGTAGACTGCCCTAGGAGAACATTGCTAAGATTTTATGTCAGATGTTTTGCCTATCTTTTCTTCTAGGTGTATTAGTGTCTTGCTTTATATTTAAGTCTTTAAGCTATTTTGAGCATATTTTTCTGTATGGTGTGAGGGACTGTTATAACTTCATTGATTTACATGTGGCTGTCCAGTTTTCCCAACACCACTTGCTGAAGAAACTGTCTTTTCTCCATTGTATATTCTTGCCTCCTTTGTTGAAGATTAATTGATGGTAAGTCTGCATTTATTTCTGGGCTCTCTGTTCTGTTCTATTGATCCATACGGCTGTTTGTGCCAGTATCACACTGTTTTGATTACTGTAGCTCTGTAGTATTATCTGAAGTCTGGGAGGGTTATTCCTCCAGCTTCATTCTTTTCCTTCAGTATTACTTTGTCATGCCTGGGTCTTTTGTGATTCTATATAAATTTTAGGATTATTTGTTCTAGTTCTGTGGAAAATGTCCTGGGTAATTTGATAGGGATCACATTAAATCTGTAGATTGCTTTGGGCAGTATGGCCATTTTAACAATATTAATTCTTCTAATTGTAGAGCATGAGATACCTTTCCGTTTCTTTAAGTTATCTTTAATTTCCTTAATCAGTGTTTTGCAGTTCTCCATGTATAAGTCTTTCACCTTCTTGGTAAGATTTATTCCTAACTTTTTTTTTTTTTTTTGGATGCAATTTTTAAAAGGGATTGTTTCTTTACTTTTCTTTTCTGATATTTCATTGTTTAGTATAAAGAAACGCAACTGATTTCAGTATGTTAATCTTGTATCCTGCCACCTTGCCAGATTCCTTTATCAGCTCTAGTAGTTTTTGTGTGAAGCTTTTAGGGTTTTCTGTATATAGTATCATATCCACATATAGTGATAATTTTACTTCTTCTCTTCCACTTTGGAACCCTTTTATTTCTTTTCCTTGCCTGATTGCTGTGGTTAGGACTTGTAAAACTATGTTGAATAGAAGTGGTGAAAATGGCCTTCCTCGTCTTGTTCCAGATTTTAGTGGAAAGGCTTTCAGTTTTTCATCGTTGAGTATTATGCTGGCTGTGGGTTTGTTGTAAACAGCTTTTATTTTGTTTAGGTATGTCCCCTCTATACCCACTTTGGTAAGAGTTTTTATTATAAATAGGTGTTGAATTTTATCAAATGCTTTTTCTGCATATGTTGAGATGATCATGTGATTTTTGTCCTTTCTTTTGTTGATTTGGTGTATCACATTGATTGATTTGCATATGTTGAACCATCTTTGTGTCCCTGGGATGAGTCCAACTTGATTATGGTGTATGATCTTTTTTATGTGTTGTTCGATTCTGTTTGCTAATAAGGATTTTTACATCTATGTTCATCAGTGATAATGGCCTGCAATTTTATTTTATGCTAGTGTCTTTCGTTTTGTTGTCAGGGTAATGGTGGCTTCGTAGAATGAAAGAGTTTGAGAAGGATCAGTGTGAGTTCTTCTTTGTATGTTTGGTAGAATTCCCCAGTGAAACCATCTGGTCCTGGCCTTTTGTTTGCAGTTAGGTTTTGTTTGCTGATTCTATTTCACGTCTAGTGATTGGTCTGTTCAAGTGATCTGTTTCTTCTTGATTGAGTCTTGGTGGACTGTATGTTTCTAGAAATTTGTCCATTTCTTCTAGGTTGTCCAATTTGTTGCCGTACAGTTGTTCATAATATTCTTTTCTGGTTTTTTGTATTTCTGTGGTGTTGGTGTAATTTCTCCACTTTCCTTTCTTACTTTATCTGTTTCCTCTCTCTCAGCCTTGCGAGAGGTTTGTTGATTTTGTTTACTCTTTCAAAACAGCTCTTGATTTGATTGATTTGTTTCTATTTTTTAAAATCTGTTTTCTTCCTCCCTGATCTTTATTATTTCTTTTCTTCTGCTGACTTTTAAGTTTTATTTGTTCTTCTTTTTCTAACTCTTTAAGGTGGTAGGTTAGGTTGTTTATTTGAGATTGTTCTTGTTTTTTGAGGAAGGCTTGTATTGCTGTCAACTTACCTCTTAGGACTGCTTTTGCTGGATCCCATAGATCTTGTGTGGTTGTGTTTTCATTATCATTTGTCTCGGGTATTTTTTTATTTCTTCTTTGATTTCATCATTGACCCATTGGTTTTTTTAAGTAACATGTTGTTTAGGCTCCATGCAGTCGTTTTTTCCTCATTTTCCCCCTATGGTTGATTTCTAGTTTCATGCCATTGTGGTCAGAAAAGATGCTCAGAATAATTTCTATCCTCTTAAATTTGTTGAGGCTTCTTTTGTGTCTGAGTTGTGGTCTATCGGCTTATATTCTGTTTTGGGGGGATGTAATGTGCTAAAAATATCAATTAAGTCCAGCTGTTCTATTGTGTCATTTAGTATCTCCATTGCCTTATTGATTTTCTGTCTGGAAGATGTGTCCAATGATGTTAGTGGGGTGTTAAAGTCTCCTACTATTGTGTTCCCATCAGTTTCTCTCTTTATGTCTATTTATTTTATATATCTAGATGCTTCTACATTGGGTGCATATATGTTAATTACTATAATATCCTGTTTTATTGCTCCTTTCATCATTATATAGTGTCTTTCTTTATGGCCTTTGTTTTAAAGTCTGTTTTGTGTGATATGAGTATTGCTATCCTCGCTTTCTTGTCATTTCCATGAAATATCTTTTTGTATCCTCTTACTTTCAGTCTATGTATGTCCTTTGCTCTAACATGGGTCTCTTGTAGGCAGCATATTGGAGGCTCTTGTTTTATTATCCAATCTGCCATTCTGTGTCTTTTGATTGGAGCACTTAGTCCATTGACATTTATGGTAATTGTTGATAGATGTGTGTTTATTGCCATTTTAATCTTTGTTTTCCAATTGATTTGGTATTTTTTCTTTGTTCCTTTCTTTCCTTTTTTCTTTTTATGTTTTTTTGCTTGTTTGTTTGTTTACTTTTTAAATTTAATTTTGGGGAGTGGTAATTAGGTTTTTTTTTTTAATGGAGATAGTAGGGGGTTGAACCCAGGACCTCGTGCATGCTAAGCACACGCTCTACCACTGAGCTATACCCTCCCCCAGTAATTTTCTTTTGTATTAGCTTGGTTTATTTTTGATTTTTGTGACTCTATTGTATTGCTTTTAATTTGTGGTTTCCCTGTTTTACAAGTATGTTAACTCATTAACTATATCCGTTTGCTTTAGACTGATAGTCATATAGGCTCAAACACATCCTAAGAAGAACGAAGAGAAAAATCTACATTTTCTTGCTCCCCTCTACCACATTTTATGTTTTGATGTCCTCTTTTATATCTTGTTTATTCTCTTGCAGCTCATTGTAGTTACTGCATTTCCAGTTATGATTTTCTTTTTTCTGTAGCTTCTCTGCTTATTTTCTATTTAGACAAGACTTTTCAGTATTTCTTTTGGGATAGGTTTAGCATTGCTGAGTTCTTTTAGTTTTTGCTTGTCTGTGAAATTCTTTATCTCTCCTTCTATTCTAAAGGATAGTCTTGGTGGGTAGAGTACCTTGGATTGCAGATTTTTCTCATTCAGGACTTTGAATATATCTTGCTTCTCCCTTCTGGCCAGCAGTGTTTGTGCAGATAAATCAGCTGAAAGCCTTATGGGGGTCCCCTTTTAACTAACTTTGTTTTTCTTTTGCTGCCTTTAGAATCTTTTCTTTAACTGCAGCCATCTTAATTATATGTCTTGGTGTAGTTCTGTTTGGGTTCATCTTGTTTGGGACCCTCTGTACTTCCTATACTTGGATATCTGTTTCCTTCTTTAGATTTGGGAAGTTTTTAGTCATGATTTCTTCAAATACGTTTTCGATCTCCCTGTCTCTTGCTTCTCCTTTTGGGACCCCTATTATGCATAGATTGACACACTTTATATTATCCCATAGGTCTCTTATATTGCTTTCATCGATTTTCATTTGATTTTCTGCTTGCTATTCTAATTGAGTGATTTCTGTTATCCTGTCTTCTAAATCATTTATTTGTTCTTCTGTATTATTTAGTCTGCTTTTGACTGCCTTTAGCTCAGCTTTTATCTCAGCAGTTGAGTTTTCTGATTAATTGGATTCTCTTTATAGTTTCTGTTTGGTTTCTTTAGTATTCTGCATTTCTGTTGGTAGTCTCTTATTTCCTTCAGTGCTTTCATCACCTTCTTGAAGTCATGATATAGTAGGCTCTCTTGGTCTATTTCATTGTTTATTCTTTCAGGGGACTTCTCTTGTTCTTTTAATTGGAAGTGATTCCTATACTTCTTCATTTTACTCATATTTCTTTGACTGTGAATTTAGGAGTAAGTTATCTACTGTGGTCTTGAAGGGCTGTTTCATTTATTTGTTTTTTAAGTGTGAGCATTCCTATGTAGACTGTGCATCTAATAATTTTGTCATGAGGGCTGTTTTTACTATGGATGGTTGCCATCTTTCCTCCATGTGTGCTGGCTGTTGTCACCTTGATTGAGGGCATGTTTGGTGGTGTGGTGACCAGAGCCTACCCTGTTTGTTAAGCCAGGTCCTCTTCGTTGCTCTGTGGTTGTCACAGCCCAGATAGGGACTGGTTTTGCTCCGCTGTTGTTGGAATCTGAGCTGTGCTGTGTGGTATGTGGGACTGGAGTGCTTCTGTTAGAAGAGGAGCCACTGAGTATTCCTCTGTAGGAGATGTCCACTGGGGAGTGCCCTCTGTGGTGTTGTCTGACACTTGTTATGTGGGCTTACAAAGTACACTTTGTTGACACTGCCCTTGTCCCTGCCTCAGCCTTGGGAATATTGGCAACCCACTCGTGTTTGTCCAGGTTCTGCACCTGCAGAGCCGCCGGTGTAGATCTGCCAACATCAGGCACTAGGACCCACCGTAGTGCACCAGACCCCAGCCCTGAATCTGCATATGATACACAGGCCCACTGTTCACACCAAACCCTCCCCTGCGGTGTGCCAGAACTTGGCTTGTTCACCTTAGAGGCGCAGGTCCACAGAGGCAGATTTGCTCAGCGGAGCAAATCTGCCACCTCTGCCAGGGGCTAGAATCAAATTTCAGTCCTGCTTGTGAAGTTGCAGGACCCTTGGGTGTGGATTCAGGTTTTGGCCCTGCCTCCACCAGGAGTCACACAGCAGTGATTGTGCCCCTCCATAGCAAACCAAGAAGATGGCTAGAAGATGGCTGTGTCTGAATCCCGCCTCTCTCTTCAGGAGAATGTGCACCAACAGTGGTGCTGAGCAAACACCCTCTGAGCTGGTGGAGATGTCTGCTGTGGCTGGGCTGTGGTGTGCCCCTCTCCACTGTGCACACCAGCAGTGGTGCTTTTTATGGGGTGTTCTGTTCTGCACACACTCCCAGCCTCAGCCTGCACCACACTCCAGCCCCCCGAGGCTGCCTCAGTCAGCCCCAGTCCTCTCCCTGGGCTCGACCACTGAAGCCAGTTCTCCTGTAGCCTGGCCAGCCTGCTCCTGCCAACGCCATCTCAGGCTAGGGATCGCAGGGACCCTCTGTGCTGTTTTCTCTCAGTTCTGTCTGCTGAGCGCCTGCTGCTTTCTCCTCTGAGCCTTGGAAGCTCCCTCTTTGTCCCCACTGACCTCCTCGCTGAAGAGGTGGCTTCCCAGAGGGAGGGCACTTTTCCTCCTTTGCTGCTCCCTCCCCAGGGGACAGGTCCCGCACCGATTTCCTTTTTCTTTTTCCTCTATCAGTTTTGTGAGGACTTCCTTGTATTTCCAATGTAAGAGATACTCTGCCAAAGTTCAGTAGGTATTCTGTGTGAATTTTGCTGTATTCATGGAAGAGGGTAAGCTAGGCGTATCCTGCTGCTTCACCATCTTGGCCCAGCCCCCTGTACAGTGTTGAAGGGTAGTGACAGTAATCATTCTTGATTTACTCCTGTCTGTGTTGGGGATACTTGTATTGTTTTACATTAAGTATGTTGTTCTTGGTAAGTTTCTAGTAGATGCCCTTAATCAAGTTGATATTTATTTCTTGATTAATTAAGATTTTTTAGTCAGGGTTTTTATCAGCAATAAATGTTGAGTTTTATGAAATGCTTCTTTAGCATCTATTTAGATGATCTTCTTTTTATCTTTAATTTTTAACCTTATGAATTATACCAGATGAAGCCTTATTCTTGGATATCTGTGAAAATCTCATTTGGCTTTTTAAATATAATGCTAAATTTACTTTGCTAATATTCCAGCTACACAATTGCCTATAAAGTTTGGTTTTTGAGTGCTGTTCTTATCTGATGATGAGCTTGTAATATGTAACTTACGTCCTTACAGCTATATTCTTTATACAGGAAAACTGTATTGAATGATAAGGGAAAGCGGTGCTCATCTCTAGTTATTATATCAGGTTCTAAATATTCTCACTGTGTACTGAGGGAAAAAGAAGAGCTAAACTGCTTCTGATAGATTATTATTGACAGTTTTTGAAAGCTACAGAATACCGTAAAGCAGATTCCTTTATAAGCAGAGCATCATTTCATCATGTCTCAGTTTTTTTTTACATTGAAGAGTTTAAGTATTGTGACCTAAAAAGTATTTAACCAATTTAACTTTTTTTTTTTTTTTAAAGTTCATTGTGAAGGACTCTGTTGAAGAAAATATGCTGAAAATACAAAACACAAAGAGAGAACTTGCAGCTGGAGCCTTTGGAACTAAAAAAACAAATGCTAGTGACATGAAACAAGCTAAAATTAATGAAATCAAAACTTTGATTGATTTATAATTTGTGGGATTTAGGTAAGGTCAGTGTGATCAGATATATTCAGAATTTTTGGAAATGAGAAAAATACAGTTTTAGAAATGAGATCTAGAGTATGTCTTACGTCTCCTAAAAGGGGCATATCGTTTTATATTAGTGAAGAGGTATTACTGATACATAGTCTGCTTCTATATATGAACCTATTTTTAATGATGTTTCAAATAGCAATAAGTTCTGTTACATACTGTGGCCTAAAACAATTTTTTGAGAAAAAAAAGTTAGTTTGTTATTCAAGTTTTCATAGTTTCTATGCTGAGTATTTTCATATATCTTCCAAGTACTCAGCTTTTTCATATTTCAGATTAAGGTCAAACCTTTTATACTTTTGACCAAATAAAAGTTATTTTCTGTGTTGGACACATTTGGTTATTCATCAGAGCCTTCCATTTGTGATGCAGTGGATTCACAGTCCTTGTAGATAACTAATATGTGTACAGACTGTACAGGTAATTGATTTTATTGGACCACGAAAAACCGTATTTGCATTCCAGAACCTTAAATGAGAGACCAAAGTCCAGGTTATAGCAAGTTACTTGGGTTTGTGGGTTTTTTTGTTTTGTTCTTGGGGTTTTTTTGTGGATTTTTTTTTTTTTTTTTTTTTTTTTTTTTACAGTTTCATTGAGCTAAAATTCATATAAGTGACTTGCAATTTTGTGTTCATAAAAAAATTAGGGACTGTGTTAGAGCGCTGTTTTCTCCATTTTAGCCAGGTGGTGTTCTTTGTTTAAATGTAACTCAGTGTGTTAGTGTGTAAATACAGTCTGTAGGGTTAGAAGGAACAGCTTCTCCCAATTTGATTTGAATATTTAAATTATGGAATTGCTGAAGAGGTATTTCTATATATAGATAATTTTTATTTATGTAGCTTTTAAGAAATAACTTTATAAATTTTTATAATTCAGAAGACTACTATATGTGAGTCATGATAATTGGGATGGAAGTTGGTCTGGATGACCTCCAAAATTGTTTCAACTCTTAAAGACATCTTAATCTCTGAATGGAAATTTTCTTTGCTATTGTGTTTAGAATCAGAATTTGATTTTGGAACTTCAGTAATTCATCCTTACACCTATCTATAGAACTAGTCATCTTGTTCCTACTTTTTGTTAATAATCAAACGCACAGTAGTTGCCACAGAATTCTGAATGACTATTTCAGTCACATTTAAAACAAGCTATAAATTTAGCGATCAGGTTAGGTAGTCAGTGGCTTTTCTCCTTAAGGGAAACTTTTAACTTGAAAGAAGAAATTAGTTACTTAATAGGAGAAGTGTCATGTTTGAAGATACAGATTTAACACCTTGTATTTTATACTTACAGTGTTAGAAGTGACTTCACTGAAAGATAAGAGGAGATTGGAGGCAGGGTTGTATTCTAGGACACACATCTTAAGATATGTGCTAAATCTATCAGCAGCTAAATCCTTCCCTCTCTGTGCCCTGTACCTTGCTCCAAGGGAACAGTGGATTAGGCAGCAAGAATCTTCCCAGTCCCTTTTCTCTCCGGCAGCAGGTGAGGCAGAGGGCTGAGGGAAGGGACCAACAGACCTTTCTGCAGAGATGAGAGTAGCGTAATAACTTGAAGTTGGTCCACTAGCATAAGGAGCAGTAGGGAAGTTCTTTACCTTGTAGGACTAGCATTACACAAAAAATCAGGTTGATCAGAATCTCACAAAGTATAGTATGTGGGTTCTCTATATATAAATACTGCAGTGAGATTAAGTGTAAAAAGAGTTTGCAGCAAAAAACACCATCTACTTTTGTTTACAAAGGCAAAACCTTGCAAACTCACTGTAAAGGTGAAGACTTTGCTGCTTCCTTACCCAGACATTTATAGACTTGTGTTTTGAAACACATTCATAATGATAAATTTGGCAAGTCATTTAAAACAATATCATTCTGTTTTTGTACAGTTCTATTAAACGGTTTTAAATAAAAAACAACAAATTCATCCTAGGAAAATATGTAAACCACTGGAATGAAAAGTTCACGTTTATGCTGTTAACTCTGTTTCATTATGTAGAGTAATAACTTTAGAAATATCTTTAAAGCATTGTATCCCCACTTGTGGTTCAAACTGCATTTTGTTTTAAATTTAAAATCAATAAAAGTTTTAAAAATTATTAGCTTCCTTGGTGCCATAATTTTAATGAGTACTTTTTCTTTAAAGAACATTTAATCTTTATAAATCATACACTTCTGTTAAGATGTCTATATTATATAATTATTTAATTTTTATTGACAGTACATTAAAAAACAATGAGTGAGAATAATTGACTCATATTCCTGCCCTTTTAAAATTTTACTCAGTTTCAATTTAACTAGTTAACTTTCTTGTTTAGAAATCAGTGTATATATTTTTAAACTTTATGTTAAATATCTTGATCTTCTTAAACATTGGTTTCAATTACTTTTATGTCCCCGTCTGCCAGGAAAAAAAGAGTTGTGATGATAGCTATGTGTAGTGGTATACTAGGTAAACACTCTGTATTGTAGATTTTGCCTTAATTACAGCTCCAGGATTGGAAATAATCAGGAAAATAATCATCTTATATTTAATACTGCTGAGTACCAATAAAATTATATTCACACAGAGTATGTTTTCTCTTGGGGGATATCAAAGGCATTGGTGTATTTTTTCTTCATTTTATTTCTAGTGCTTGCCAAAGTTCTGTTCATTAGTATTTGGAAGGAAGAATCATTAAAAACAGGACAAATTTTATGTTCTTGTTTATTAACAAGAATTCAAATGCTTAACCTTAAGTTTTCAACTATTTTAACTTTAAAATTCTTGCAAAAGATTTAACACAATAGCTTTCCTTCATTTAATTCACCAGTCTGTATGTAATGACTTTCCTTACAAGTTCTACATTCTGTAATTTGGTACCTCATTTGTGTGATACTTCTGAATAAAAAAAGCCAAAGATACTGATAGCTGTGAATGATGGTTGACATGCTTCCCTGCAGTAATGTCTACTTCAAAGGGGAAACTGTTGACTTAGAAACTCAGTAAGCAGATGTAGTGTTTTTTTCTTCCATGTTAATATAGTCATATTTATTGTGTAGTAATAAGGGAGAACAGTCTTCTCGTTGAAGCCATAACAATTTACTGCTTTTGATGGGATAGATGAGATATTTTTCCCAGTCAGATCTTTTAGTGGTTAAAATGGGATTCAAAAAAATCTCTTTTCCAGCTCCCTACTCAACCTTCCTGATCAAGAATTTTCTGACAAATTTAAACCATTTCTACCTTTAAATATGAAAATTAATTTCTATATGAAAATAATACAACTGTAATAATGTATATAATTTAATGTACATGGAACAGGACACCTACATTAACCTCAATCAAGTTATAATAGCTAGGCTACATTGGGACTTCATTTAGGACAAATGTCAAAATGATTTCTTAGATTGGTAGATAAAACAAATTCTAGGGCATGTCTTTGCACATCTGAAACCCAGTTTAGACTATTCTAAGAGGGTATTTAATGTATCAGATGTAATATTACAAGTCATCAAAGAGATTATATACTGTTAAAACATGCTCTATTTGCTAAAGCAGCAATGGGACTAATGTTTTAGGAACATTTTCACTAAGTTTTGCCATCTTTTCAGCATTCTAGCTCATTAAAAAGGCAGATAAAATTAACTAGGATACAGCTTCCTGAATGTTTAAACCAATTTACCCTTTTTGTTAGGATAGGGAAGGGCTATTCCCTAATAGTACATTGTAGGTTTTTTACACAGATTTTTGCACTGGTATCATCAATATATTGATAATGGTAAATATTTCGTGATAAATTGTTTAGTGAAGGACACTTAATATGCTTCTTGCAGATACAGGGAAAAGCAAGAATTAAGGTAAACATTCACGATATGCGTGAATCATAGACCTTGATCAAGCATGGAGCTCATCTCCAAAGGCATGTTTCTGACCTTTGTGTGGTTAAATTTGTCTTATAGTCAAAGGCTATTATATACCCATCACTGTTTACAAGGGGATTAAAAAAAATAAGGCTATATTGATCACCTCCACAAATGTATGTTCTTGTGTCTGAGTAGCTGTTGTCTATTTACACATCTTACTAAATGACCCTTGGTATTTTAGGCTCCCTGGAAAACATTTTGCAATATAATTATGCAGTTCTGCATGGCAAAGTTAATACTTCACCTTAATAAAGGTGTATCTTGGAAGATCAGGGAAGGAAATCTGAGTGACTTCC
This sequence comes from Camelus ferus, assembly GCF_009834535.1. NCBI lineage: Eukaryota > Metazoa > Chordata > Mammalia > Artiodactyla > Camelidae > Camelus > Camelus ferus. The sequence continues at coordinate 98,025,954 of NC_045696.1, forward strand.
CAGCCTTTTTTATGCACATTATATGCTTTTTCCTATGCTAAATTTGTCACTTTCTTATTCCAAAAGTTAATAGCCTTCACTAAATAGTATTTAAAATAAATTATGTATGTCTTTTCACTTTAGAGCTTTTATCTCTTATGCTGTGTAAAAAATAGGGAAGAAAAGGGAGTAAGTAAACACAAAAAAGTTACCAGATGATACTTTTTCATTCTCCCTGCCACCCCCTCAGTTTGATGCTTTGATATCTTTTCTCAATTGTTTAAAAAAAAAAAAAGTCTTTGAATCTTGTGATCTCTTACAGTACAGATGGAGTGTTACAAAATAAGGCCCCAAATACCAGTGACACTAAAGAGGTAAACACTATAGAATTTTATCTGTAGATGTTATTTATGGTAATGTTTCCTGTGTCACTCAAGAAGCGGAGCCTGTCTCCTGGGAAGCCTTTACTAATCAGAAGTTGAGTCCCCTGCCATGTAACAACTGCTACACCTTTGCTAAAACATGACTCCTTGTTGTATTTAGTGTAAATACTTTTTTAATGTATCAAGTGGTTCTCAAATGTCATTTGGGCCAGTTACTGTCTGATAGTTACTTGGAGTAGAGATACTGTGGCCTCAACCAAGACCTAGTGAATCAGAATCTGCAGTGATGAGGTCCACAAAACTACTTACAATGAAGTCTCCAGTGTTTTCAGGAACAGCCAAGTTGGAGACTCAGTTGCTCAAGCCTCTAGTTCTCAAGTCCTCCTTTTTTCTCTCCACGGCCAATCCACCAGCTTCACTGCATTCACCCTGGTGAAAGGTATGTTGGATCATCACTGTCTCTCCCCAGGACCACTACAGCAAACAAACTTGCTTTTCCAGCAACTCTTGTCCTCATTTAAGCTATTTTCCACAAGCTGCGGAAGCAATGTTCTTAAAATACTAGTTACAAAGGTAAGACGATCAGACCCTCTGTAAGGACTGCAATGGATTGAAACGAACTATATTAAAATACATTAATTCATGATACTAGAACAGACCCCCACAAAACCACCTCTGGAGGATGCTAGGGAACCAATTCCTTATTTTATGTACTAACTAGTGAATGAAAGGAAATAATCAAGCATTTACCCTGCTTTTTTTTTAATAGAAACTTAACCTCGGGACAATCAAGTTATTGTTGAATGGAAGTATACGGAAGAGGTTCAGCTAATAACTGAGAGTATCACCATTTTGCAACCCCTAATAATTCAGCCATCGATCATCAATGGCAGTTCATATCATAAGAAGACAACCAGAGACTTGGAAGTACCCAACAGCCCTATAAAGTACTGCCAAAAAAAAAAAAAAATCACACTTTAATTGGGTCAGTCCTCTAGATCAGTTTACAAGAAATAACAGAATACAAAGAAACATGTCAAATTGCAATCAGTAAAATGCAGACTGTGAGAGACTATACAGGACAAACCCAGTTGCTTCAGTAAGTAAATTGCAAGGAAACAAGAAAGGAGGGGAGGAAACAACTGAATCAGACATACCAACCAGTTGCACTGTGTGAGCCTTAACTTGGATCCTGGTAAGATCAAAGAGGAAAGAAAACACAAATAGAGGACATTTGGAATTAAATGTTTTTTGTGTGATAATTTTCTGGAGTCTTTATGTTTTAAAGATATATATGGCAATACTTCACATGAAATTTTTTATCTGGGGTTTGCTTCCAAATAGTTTGGTAAGGGAAGAGTCAGTGGGGATACAGATGAAACAACTGGTTGAAGCTGGGTTGATGGGGGTTCTTTATACTATGCTGCTTACTTTTGTGTCTATGTTAAGTATAAATTACATTAATAAAACTTCAGTTGATAGCTATTAAATTTAAGATTAAATCAAAGCCCATACCTTGGCCTACGAAGCCACTCTGTACCTCTCCATCTTGTCTTCGAAGCCTTTATGTCCACTAAGTTCTCACCTGCTTCAGGGCCTTTGCTCGCACAGTTCCCTCTGAAGAGAATGTTCCTCCTTCCCCTCACCTCCCGTTGGCCACCTCAGAGCTATGCCCTGAGTATGGAACTGTGTCTGTCTTGTACAGTCCTATGTTTCTAATGCCAGTCACATGTGTGATATGGTCAGTGTTATAATAAGTGCTTGTTGAATGAATTACTGAGTTGTCTGTCTTAAATGTGTATGGCAGCTGACACTGTCTTTGATGTGAAACTAAGATAACTGAATAAATGCTTTGATGTAATTCCTACAGTAAGCTCAAGTACTTCCCCTGAAACCAGACATATCTTTATGACCACTGAGACTGTGAAAGCAGCACAGGGTTGAAATGAACTTTGAAATTAGACACAGATAGACTGTCCAGAACTAAAGGCTCATTTGTATGACTTGCAAATTACATTGTAATGAATTTAATTTCTGTTTAGCTAGATTCTCTATGCACTGGATTCTCACTGGAGGAGTTTAGCTCATACCATTAATGCTGAGATCTCTGGACGAGGAGTATCTTGAGGGGTCTTTGCACCACAGCACCAGACACGTGAAGGCACTTCAGATCTTTGGTAGTGCTTCCTGTACTTGAAGATCATAACTCATTCTCCACCAGTCCAAATAACTGTAGCTTTTTTAATCTTCAGAAATCATTTATCATTTAATAGTTTATACAGTTTTAGGTGAATCCTCAGGTTCTTCCTGAGCTTTGCTGGTAGCCCAGGGTATACCCTATCCATTCTTGCCTCCAGATTTCCATACCCCTGGTATTCACTCACATGCTTATTGAATAGGGCAGACCTGTGTAACCAATAGGCTATCATGGAAATAAAGGAAGGTGACCGTGAAGGTTAGCCTGTAAAAGCCATTGCAGCTGCTGGATATTTAAACCTGAAGTTTCTTCTTGTCATGGTTTTCTCTCTCATTTTCTTCAAGAGAATGATTTCTGACTATTCACTTTAGTTTTAAAAGGTCATTTTAAGATCCTACCCTTCACTAGCTTGCCATCATTGCAACCTAGAATCATCTGTACCTTTAATAAATACGCTTTATTTACACTTCTATCATTTTAAGTCATGGATTAAAACACTAGAAGACATTGGGTCCAGTGCTGATTCTAATAGTCCTGAAAGATTATTGAGTATGTTTAGAGACTGACAATCAACCTATGATGACTTTAAGGTTACAATATTCTAAAATCTGCATACCCAGTTAGTACAGAGATGAAATGTGGGTGACACATTAGATAAGTTTGATCTCTCTTTCCTCCATCTAGCCGATTCAGACCCATCACCATCACTGGAGAACACTAGATATAGATTATCTAGAAACCAATTTTTAAAGCATATATTCCAGTGTCAAGTTTTACACTGGTTTTCAAAACACAAATTCTACAAATTATGAAGTTTCCTAATACTTTTTCTTCGAGGGGAGTGGGGGTCCTTAATTTAATTAGACAACCAAGATATGTCAATATATCTTTATTTTTCATACAAGGTGACACTGCAGGTAACCATCAGAGAACACACTGCTGTTTTCAGATATACAGAACTGAACAAAAGCATTTCAGCATGCCGCCTGATTGTACGTAGAAAACTCGTGAACATCTCTAGAACATTAGGACTAGGAATAAAATGGGATAGATAACACCATTTGTTGATATGTTCATGAATCACTCAGCAGTGTTGTTATAGGCTGTCTTTATCTGAAAGCATTATTGCAATCGCTCTGCAGCCTCTGGGCAATTGTAAAACGCAGGTCTAGTGAAGGGTACAAGCAAGCGAGACAGATGCCGCGTCCCATTCTGAAGGGAGACTGATTGGAGCCTGGCTTGGCACATTTTAAGAATTGATACAGCCATCTTAACAGCTTAAGATTGAGTTTCCCTTACCACAAATGTTGGCAATCAGCATAACTGAGAATTTCTGAAACATTAGTTGAATAAGCCTAAGGTTAAAAAGCAGAACACTGTTGTTCATGTAGCAGAACTGCCGCTTAACAACTTTTGCCCAGTTCTCACCAGTCCTGCAAAAACCCCTCATCTGATGAATTTTAGTGAAAGCTTCTAGCAACTGTAACAGACCTTTCTTAACCCAGCTCTAGATACTAAGTATCAGAAACAAGTGCTTGTGAAGTGGATGTGTCCACAGGAAAATGGCAGTGTTTCTACTGGAGGTAAGTGTCAAGTTTCCTCTTGATGTTGTCAAAGGAATCTGCTCCCATGTAATCAGCCTGGCCCTGTTCCCACCGCTCCTTCCGTTCTTCTGAGGATACAAAAGGCTGGGCGGCAGCCGGGACCTCCCCAAGGGACAGCTGTGACACGGCTCCTGAGACACTTTCCTAGAAAGGAGAGAATAACCAGAGACTCCTTTAGAGCTGAAAGTCAGACCGTTTTGAAGAATGTGATAAACTGAAGAAGGTGAGAAAAGCCAGGATGAAATATCATGCAAAACAGCAAAAACCGAAAAGTAGTACGTGAAACAAAATGAACAACAACAACAAAAAGACATCAAATTACAAGGATCATATGATTTTTTTTCCTAACAAAATGAAGACTTCTTGACTCGGTGAAAACATTGGGAGAACAAATTAATTAGGTAGGGTTAATGTTTAAGTTCTGCATACCTTTCTACAGAAGCCACAAGAGAAAGCCAGTGTATAGACCAAGTCTGAAAGCTGCAAACAGTTCATTAGAAAGCGTAAGATGGATGGACAAGGGAACACAAGTCTCACGATAAACTCTTGATCTGTGTGGGCTCAGAAAGGTTGAGAACTTAAACAAAATGATGCCTCATAGGCTAAGCTTCAGAAAAAACCTAAGCAGAGAGCCACACCACACACACAGCTGTCACGCTGTAAAAGTGAAAGCTAAACGGTTGGAGACTGTACGCCAATCTTATCTGCCTGGTCAAGCTTATTACCAAGAAGTATCTATTCCTGTAGCTTCTGTTAATTCAATTTTCTTAGTTTCTAATTAGTTTTCATTTCCCATCTTCACCTTCCCTTGGTCCATAACCCTCAGTCCTTGGGTTGCAGGAGGAACAAAGCAAAAGTGCAGGAAATGGAGCAAACCTCCACTACGTTAAATGTGATTCTCGTTACACACAGGTAGGCAACTAACTTCAATTGTATCACAAAAGAACATCAGTTATCCTTCATCAAGCTCTCAGGTGTGATGATACTGGAAATCTTGGCAGAGAAAAAGTAAGGCAAATGAATACATTCAGGTATTGCTTGTAACAGAGAAAATGGTAGAACAAAATGTTTGATTATCTGTTTCTGTTGCTATGTAGGTGTGTAAGCATAAGTATATATGTATGTATTTAAATCTCCTGGAACTCCAAGGTATTTGGGTAGATCGCATGGGATTGTATTACAGCCGAGGCAACATGAATCCTTCCCTTGGGTTGGCTCTGCCTCTGCCTCCACTTGCAACAGGAGTCATAGGAGCCTCTTCCAGAGTCCTCTGCTCGCAATACTGTTCATAAGGGTAACGGTTCTCAGGCCTGGATGTGAGTCCCATTCTGCTACTGACTAGTCTGTTACATACGTAAGAGAAGTTACATAACTTCTTTAAACCTCAGTTAATTTTAATATATAAAAAGGTGTAACTGACCATAATATTTACTTGAAAGGGTGCTTACAAAGGTTAAATAAGAATAGATAACTTTTCTTAAGCATTTACTATGTCCCAGGCAATGTTTGAAGTACTGTGTAAGTATCATTTCATGATTCACATAAAGCAATTAGTGTTAAGCACACGAGTGTTAGTTATTTTTCCCTTTCTCCCTTTTATATTTTGGCAAAAGTGCTAATAAGTGAAGTGGCTAAATCTATACCATAGCAAAGAGAAGAATCTCTTATAACCTTATACTCTCTTATAAGTATAGCCAGGTAATTAACCGATCTATTAGACTTGACTACAATTCGCCCATTCAGTTGTATTCTTTATATCATAATATGTAACATAAAAGTTAAATTCTTCCAATTCTTCCATAAGAACAAACCTCAGAGGAAGACTTTTAAAGTCAGAAAAGATGGTAAGTAGGTTGTAACTGTAAATGTTAATATGCCATCTTCCTCTTACAAAGAGATTTTTGAAGATCCTATACAACCATAGGAGTATAACATGGCAAATCAAAATAATCCTAGAAAAGTATTTGTTCTATGTTCATGTTACTGTAATTTTCACTGGAAACACATTCTTCTAAGCAGGTGGCAAAAATAAATAGGTATATTTAAATTTTTTCAGTTTCTAAAACATGAAATGGGACTTTTTTTTTTTGTAAACCACTACTTCAGAAATCATCTTAAAATCTTTTCTTGGGACAATGGGTCATGAATTTTATAGTTATAATATGGATATATTATATATCTAATATGGATATATATATTTATATATACAAAAACTTCTAAAAAGCCTTTCTTACATTTTCAGGTCCAATGAAATCTGCTACAAAATCTACTTCTGCTTTTATCTTTGCTGGTAATATTTCTCCCCTCTAAGATGGACATTGTTTTCTTTCCACAAAGTTTTAATTATATCTTTGTTCAAAATACCACTAAATACTCCACTTCTACTAGTGCACCAAGTTTTTAAAAATACAGCATTAAATTACTTGAAAGAAAAAAATGGAACCTACCACATTCACATGTGAGTGGGTATCTTTGACGAGGCCAAACTGCTGAAGCAGAGGTAAAACGCTGGTAGTGAAGATGTCCCACCACAGGCTGAGGAACTCTGGGTGAGTCGTGTTGGGATCGTGGGACTCACTTTTGACACTTTTTGTTTTAGGATCGTAAGTATAATTCCACGGTTTAAACCGTCCTAGGAAATGCACAACTTTGGCATTTGCACCAAATCTGCCAAGTGAACACAAGTTGAAACGGTTAGTGGAGTCTGAGCACTGACACTGCACCTTTCTAGTGGCTGGAAAAGAAGCTGAGCTCACTGAAAACATTTTAGACATACTTCTAAAATTATTTAATTGTATGTTACATATACACAAAAATCCAAAAGCAGCAATGGATCAATGCAATAACCAAACACCGATCCACTGTGCACAGAAACAGGTACAACCACCAGAAAAACCGTTCACTATTACCTAGTAAAGTGGAAAGTGCTCACTCTCTACAACCCAGAAGGAAGCGCAGCTCCTAGGCACGTACCCCAAGGGAACTCTTACACATGTGCAACAGGAGACATAATCAAAATGTTCGCAGCAGCAGCACTGCTTGAAATAGTCATAAACTGGAAACAGCCAAAATGACCACAGGTTAGCTTGGGTTACCGATCAGCAAGCAAGCGTCCACTTCTTTTCTCAATCTCCACATGGGGAGTACACGTTCCTGCCTCACTGATACTGGTGTGTTCATATGATTTGTTTTTGCCAATGAAATGTGGGCAGAAGTGACAGTGTGCCCTGAAAAAGCACCTTCTTTCTGTTCACCCTCCCTGAGAAGCTGCAACTTCTGCCAGCAGAAGGATGTGCCCTGGGTAGCCTGCTGGTTCCAGAATGAGACGATGGCAACAGATGTGGATCAAACCCGTGGGCTGGCTCCAAACTCAGCTGAGATGAGCAGAGCTGTCTGGCCTATCCACCAACACATGAGCAAGAAATACATGCAGACTGCTGAATGTCACTGAGATTTGATGGTTAGTTATCCATCCTGTTCTTTTTTAAAGGGCAACTTCTGGTATATTCATACCATGGAACACAATATAGCAATGAAAATGAACTATAGCTACACACATCATGTCGTAAGTAGGTAATTTTTTAAAATATGCTGGAAAAAAGAAACATATACAAATACAAATTCAAATAGCAATACATACATATAAATCCACTTCCATAAGGACAAAACAAACAAAAGTACTATTTAAAGGGTAGAAAACTAATCAGTACCAATTTCATGATACTGGTTATCTTGGGAGGAGAGGGGAAGCTGTGACAGGAAAGGGACAAAAAGGGGCTTCTAGATACTGGTTGTGTTCCTTTTCTTAACTTGGGTGGTGGAGATTCAAAAACACTTTTTGTATACACTCATACATACTATATTTCACTATACACACACACACACACACACACACACACACACACACATATAAAGAGCAAGAGTTAAAGAGTGGTCCTGTTCTGGCTGGGGGGGGGCAGAATCTACACATATAAAACAAAATAAGAAAGGTGAATACAAGTGGAATATAAAAGGAAGATGGGACAGTGAGTGCCCCAGAAATTCGGAGGTAGGGAGGTCACTGAAACCTGGGTTCAGTGAGGCAGGAGGGGCCAAGAGAGTGGACGTGACTTCACACTTGCACAATAGATAGGAACCGGGCAGCTGGTGCTAACAGGGAATTCTCGGCAGGAGGATGCAGGTATCAGGCGAGCATATATGTGCTAGATTAATGTTCTCCAGTTAGAGCCAAAGAAGAAGCTTTGACAGGGAAAGGTAAAATGGGACAGATCCTCGGGTGCTGGGCTCAAATGTTAGATTTTAGTGGACTTATCCTACAGGGAACCAAAGTATCTGAGCATGATGTACAGAAACTCCATTCATGTAACCTTTTCTCTCTCCTAACCTTGTGCTTGGCTGGTTGGTTGGTTGGTTTTTATGTCAGAAACCTGTTAGGTAGCTATCATTATCTGACAGCTTACTATGTTTGGGGCCCACATTCCTTCAGGAAAACATTTGGGAATAATAACAGTCCTACCAGGTAAATTTTACTAATGCATTAATGGAGGTTCCTAGAGGCTAAGTGCGTTGCCCAGAGGCACACAGCTATGTAGTGGCAGAGATGGGATTCAGCACGGTTTTGTCCCTCTCTTAGGCCTAAGCTCTTACCATCCTACCGTGCTGCTACCCCAAAACTATGCGGGAAGAAGAAAGCCTCTGGTAAATTTCCTCCTAAGGGTAACTAACCACCCCCCAGTGCATTTCTTCTGAAGAGGAATGGAAACCTAATATCCCCAGACTTACTCTTTATTTCATATATGCGGTATATTTCACACACACACAAGCACTCTCAATTTTATCCTTAAAAGGATAAATCATAATGCTCAAATGTGTGCACAGATAGGGCTATCAATTAAATAAGCAGCTGTTATGCGTAAGGCACTATACTCTCTCTGCTCAGTGCTTGGGCTCCAGGAGGCTCCGCTGGATAAGGGAGATGAGTCATCTACATAAAAATACGAAACAATAGCACAAGCAGGGCAGCAAGGCAGGGCAGCGCTGACACCGAGGGCCCTGGACATTCCAAAGCAATTACCGCAGGTGGGGGTTTTCCCAAGAGGCTTCATAGCAGAGAGTGGGGCCTGACCAGGCCTGGGAAAGATGAGCGGGATGAAGAGTGCCTTCAACAAATGTCCTAATGATGATAGGGGCGGGGGACGGGCAGGATGACGGGCACCTCCTCATCCTGGCGGTACACTTAAGCCTCAAACCAGAACAGAGCTCACGTGGAAGAGGAGGTGCCCCTCCACCTCCTCGGACACCCACTCTCCTGCACTGACTTCCCTGCCTGGAGCAAGAGGACTTGTTTGTTCCTTCTGGATTAAGTGACTAGCGAGTCTCAAGCCATGATCTGCTGAGCCAAATATAAATATCATAGGCAGTCATTACATGAGTGGTAGTAACGGTAATTAAAATAAATTAGAACGTGAATAGAGCATGAACTCTATTCATTTCTAACCCACTCCCTGGACAGTTCACAAATGCTTAAGCAGTAGTCATCATGACAGCGAACCTATACTGGGTATTCACGTGTGCCAGGCACTGGTTAACATCTGCATGGTTCATCTCAATCTCCAGCACAACTATGTGAGGAAACCAAGGCAGGAAGAAGTTAACTTGTCTAGGATCACATGGCTGCTGAGTGATGGGGCTGGGATTCTGCCCGAGGAGTCTGGCTCCCCAGCTAAGGTTCTTAACCACAGCTAGGCTGCCACTGTAAGACACTGCCAGAACTATAAGGATGTCATCTGAGTGTCATTTTTTACTCCATGGATTAATTTCTTGCCTATCAATATCAAAGTTGGAAAAAGCGTGCCTAATGAGCCCTCGAAATACCCTCAGCGTAGTCAGGGACAGAGCAGCGGAAAGCAACCAACAGGAAAGAAAGCTACAAAGCAAGCAACTTAGCACTGTCTGAAGATGCTCTTTGCACCAAGTCGAGGGAGGAGGGGGAGAACAAGTGCAAGAACCAGGCGGTGTTTCTGAGGACCCAGAACTGGGCTGTGCTGGACAGTGTCAAAGGGCGCTGCGCTCCATGAACACCTAAAACACGAACGTGAGAAATTCTGTCCACTGGATAGTCATTTCACAGACGGAGCGGTCTTGGTTTTAAGACAGTTCTTGATAAGTCTGTTCGAGGTAGAAACTGAGATTTTAAAGGGTCCTGAGTGTGGGCAGAGCTGCCCTTTATGCTCAAAGGAAAAGAATTCCTTGGGTGCCAGTAACCTGGGGGAGCAAGTGGGGAGGGTGTAGAGGTGAGCAGGGTTACTGAAGACTGCATCTGGGTAGCTCTCCCAACAGCTACCCAGATGCCAGAACAAATCACAAAATGCATGGAGTAAGAGGTTTCCTGGGAAAAAAAAAAAAAAAAAAGCTCGGGGCCAGGGTACTGAGGGGCAGACAGGGAAGAGCTCTCGAGGATTTGGGAGTGTGAGGGCAGAGGATGCACGAGAGAGACTAAGAAGGATGCTGGAGCTGACAGGCATCGTGCGGAGGCCTCAGATGTCGCGGGGTCGGGCTTCGGTCAGGCCTGTCTGCACAGCAAGGAGCAGGAAGTCGTTTTTTAGGTGTCGAGGCATTATTTTCCCCTAAGGGCCAGCCACCAGACAGACCCACGGGGATGGGAAAGGGTGGGAGGAAAACAAGTTTTAGAGCAAGGGCGCTTCATGAGAAGAGCAGCCTGGGGAGTCACTGACCGACTGTGAAACGTTCTGGCCAGCCCAAGGGCCCTCTGATCGGGGCTCAGAGAGAAGTAGGGGGAGAAAGCGAAAATGACTCAGCAGCTTTGCAAAAGGGAGCCACCCACCAGGATGTTCCTGGAAATCACCGCGGGCCGCCCTGGGCTCCAGACAAGGGGCAGCCTTATATTCAGCCTAACACCGGCTGCCACATGTGAAGCTTTGTGAGTGACTCAGTCGGAACTACCCAACTCCATCCTCTCCATCCTCAAGGCACAAATGGAGCAGTGTTTATTTACACGGCAAAGTAGCATGAAGGGCTTGCTCTCTTCACTTTCACAATAAAACTCTTTGTTCACCAAAAAAGATGACCAGAAGGTCTCCAATTTTTATCTGGAGTTTCAATTAATCTAGAGGTGAACTTCGTGTAATTATTTTTGTCTCAACCATGCTCCCTGAGGAATGTTTTTAAAAATCATATCTTATTCTTTAAGTCAATTTAGTCTTTGGTCATTTATGAACATCCAAAATAACCAGGCTGAACTGAAATAAGAGCACAGATCATAAGTAAAAGGGGAAACTACTTCTTGCTTAAAAGAATAATTAAGCCTAAATCCAAGCTGGGAAGGGCAGGTAACCCAGGATATTTTTCTGGTGTTCTCTTTCCCTCACCAAAGGCAACACACAGGTACAAGAGGCAGGATTTACGCCACCTGACTACAGGCAAAATAGCCGATGAATAAGAAGGGGAAATGCTGATGTCAGGAGATCAAGTTCAACCGACCTCAACTCAGAGCAAGGATAATCAGGAGATTCACTGACTCACTGCTTGGTTTATCCACCAAATTTTACCAGCCAGGAAAAAAAAAAAAGTTGGGTACACATCACAATTGTCTCTAAATTACTGAGCGCCATTCATTCTGCCCCACTAATAGGGATTTGTCTCAGCTTGCACACAGCTCTTAAAATAAGTATTCTAATTTTAACTTGATAGAATCTCAAAAGAGACGTCCAGATCACAAGACAGAGTCTGAACCCGAGCCAGCAATAATACTGCTTATGTTAGCCGTTAAAATGATCCCTGTGACCTGGTGTCACCGAAAGATCAGATAGAACTTTCACGACTAGTTTAGCAGTTAGAAATGCAGCCGGTAACGTGTGGATGAGACTCCAGAACCGTTCAGAACAGAGGAGGAACAAAGCGACGGTGGGGCACACGGGAGCCGCGTGGCTCTCACGAAGCCCTGGGTGTGCCCCGTGCACGGGCGGACCAAGAACAGCACCGCAGCACTGCGGGCGCCCCGCTTCCCACCCCACTTGGCCCACGGACACCACTCACGTGCCCTGGGCCGCAGCCACTCTCTGACCTTTTCAGGCTCCCTCTCACACACAAACCTTTCCCCACGACCAAGGAGCCACCTCTCCTGTCTTACCAAAAAATTCCTCCTCACACCCACTCACAGGCTAAACCCCAGTGCCCCAGGGGCCGGCTGCTGGTGCAGCAGAGGAGGGGACCTGGTGAGGTGGGGGCCGTGGAGCCAGCGCGTGTCCCATCACCGGAAGGCAGCTGTTACCCGGCGGCGAACAGTTGTGGCCACCAGGGACCCACCTGAGTTTTCTTTGCTTTCAAGCTATACAACCCTCCCATTTGTGCCCTGGAAATCAGAACAGCAGCAGGACTGAAACCCAGACTTCAATAACCGAAACTTGGACCTCATCAACACCACCACCCACCAGGCTGGTCTCTCTTCACAAAGCAGCGGGGAAAGCCCCAACGCCAGGCCACCAGGAGACTTCCCTGGGGGCAGCATGGCATTCTTAGTCTGTCCTGGCTGACTGCTTGCCCATTCATTCACCCACCAAAAAAATACCCCCACCTACCTGCACCTGTGCCCACACAGCTGTCCAGGCTCTTATCGGAAGCCGGCCTCTCCGCCTGTACCCTAGGACACAACCCCTCACCTGCTGAAGTCGCCCTCCAGTTTCTGCAGCATCAGTGCCCCCTCTCTCCTCGATCACTCCCATCGATATACAACACAACGTAACTTCTCCCACCTTTAAAAAACCACCACCACCACCACCGCCCTTTCTTGGTCTTACTTCCCCAACCAGCTACCAACCCATTCCTCTTCTCCCTTTTAAAGAAAATGCTCCAGAAGAGCCCCAACTCTCCCTTCTCTTGGACCCACTGCCATCAGGCTTTGTCCCCCATCTTTCCACCAGATGCGTCTCGCCAGTCACCAGTGACTCCACGTTATAGGTCCAGGGCCACTTCTCATCTGTCCTCTTACCTGACCTCTTGCAGCATCCAACACAGATGGGTCACTCCCTCCTCCTGAAACGTTTTCTTTGCTTCGCTTGGGCAACGCCTCACTTTGCTGGGTTTCCTCCTGCCTCGCTGTTCTCCATCTCTTGTTCCTGTTCCTTCACATTTTCCTGTCTCGGGGCTCAGTCTCCAGGACTCTTTTCTATCATATTCACCCTCTTGGTTATATCATCTTGTCTTCTTGCTATAAATATCACTTATATGCTGACACTCCCACAGTCATGTCTCACCCGACCTCTCTCCTGCACTCCCAACTCCTGTAGCTACTTACCTCGTCCACATTTCCACTAGGATATTTAATACGTGCCTCAAACTTAATACATCTGATACATCTCTGGTTAGCCCCTGCCCCCACGAGCCTGCTTTGCTCACAACCTTCTCCATCTCACGAAATGGCAGCTCCTTTATACCAGCTGCTCAGATCCCATACCCGTAACCATCATCTTTGACAGTTTTTTCTTACATTCGACCAAACAATTGATTTTTTCCAAAAGAGTTGGAAACCTGCATCTGATGTGAAATTCTCCAATTCTTAACCATTAGCAATTGAGAAAATAAAGACAACCATGTAAGGAAGACAGAATATATCTGTGGGACGGATACAGTCTGCAGCCCACCAGGTGGAGAGCTCTGAGGAGGGGGCGTCCTCCACCTAATCCACACGCTCCTCCCTCCCCGGGCTACCCTCTGCTCCCCAGGATGCGCTTCTCAACCAGACTTCTGCCCACGAGATGTCGCTTCTTGTGCCCTCTGTGCCTGCTGTCAGAGCAGCCTCTGAAGGCTGGGACGTGTCTGATGAGGACGTTTCCCCTTCGTGATGAGGACCCAGGTCGGGCGGCGGAATAGGCGGCAGCAGTAAGACCTGAGGACAGATCATCTGATAAACACTTAGTGGTAACCGATGGCCATACTGAGAAATGGGGCGCCTGGGGCCCAACAGGCATTACTAACACCCAGAAAGGAGAAAGAAGACACCAAGCAACCACACTGGAACCACGGCGGTCTGTTCTGTACGACATACAGGAAACTGCACACGCAAGCGTTTGCCGCGTTGATGAGGCTATCGCTCCCTCATTCCTTCTCGTGGTTCTCGGTGAGCAGAAGCTGGGGCCCCTCTACATGCTCCAGGCCACCGACTGAGGAGTGGGCCAACAAGTGGCTGAAAAAAAGACTGGCACAAACTGCAACTCCTCGGGGTTTTAGGT